>NC_083104.1:32939550-33265358 GCF_949774975.1 Lagenorhynchus albirostris | reverse complement strand
GAACCACAGGTTCTAAGACCTAAGGGCGGGGCAGGCTTGAGATTGGTGTGCTAGAGTAGTCAGAGAAGGAGCCAGTGGGAGGAGAGGGGTTCCCAGAGAAAGCCAGGGCCAATGGCACAGGGCACTGCAGACTCTGGTAAGGTCTCCAGGGAGCCCTCGAAAGCGTTAAGTGTTGAACAACAATATGACATCATCCTCATCAGCGTCATCAGGGCACCAGCAAACACCTACTCTGTGCTGTGTGCTGTTCTCTAAATGACCACAGTACTAGGAGGTGGGTACTGTCATCACCTGAGATCCAGAAACTTAACTTGCCATATATCACACAGCTAGCAAACGGCAACACCGGGAGTCAACCCAGAAGTCCATGACCTTAACCAGTGTGGTAACAACACATCTTAAAAAAAGCAATCTGCATGATAAGGAGATAAAAGGGTCAAACCACTCAGAGGTGAAGGCAACTAGACTGGGAAGACTGTATCTGCTGATGGAAAAGTCCCTCCAGGGATGTCACTGACTCTCAGAGGATGCTTGTGGAGAGTGAGTGAGTATGCTATTAAATACAAGAGTGGCAAAAAGTAATAAATGATTTTGGATGTAACTAAATTAACAAAATAAACATCATAAGTAGACATCTTGACGATTTTATCCATACCCCTATAAGTTTATATATTCAAACTTGAAAAATTTTTTTCTGAAACGTCTCTTTGAGAAAGAGTAGGTGGCTTTGTAATCAGGGTGGCTTATATTTGGGTATATATGATAATATTTTCAGATTCATAAATGTTGGAAGTACTCATCAGAAATAGGGAGGGGGCCCAGCCCTCATCCTGGGGACATTTGCAGGAAACCCCAACAAAGCTGCAGGAGCTGCCTTAGGTGAACAAATTCAGGCTGCTTTTGCTTAGAATGTTCATCTGCTGTACTTGCACTGTTGCCTAGTCTAAACTACAAAAAAAATCTCTTTGGGTTGTATTCCCCCATCTCCTAGTACATCATACATTATGATTATGTCATCATGGTTATATCTGTCCATTACATAGGGTGACGAAGAAGCAAGAACCTAGTCTCAGAAACCCAAAAGTTTAGTACAGAGCCTGACACAAATGGCTGTGGAATGAATGAAACTTTCATTTCATCAGCATTTAAAATATAGAGAAATGACCTTATTTTTATGTTTAAAAGCTTTAAGAATTAAAAACATTATAGAATCTGTTAAAACTGAAAAGAGGTTCTCCCTCCTCTTGTAATATATCACCCAGACATCACAGTCCCTAAAGATGCAATTTTAACTACAACCCTGGTCTCAAACATTGGACGGTGGTGATTCCTGTGAGGTGAAACTTTAATCAGGTGAACGAAGCCACAGTCTCGTACGGCCTTAATTCCCCATTTAGGGTATGGGGGTAAATAATTTTGTAAGATGAGTAAAAGGGTAAAGCCCTCATTAAGCCAGGTTAAGAGAGGTACAGTTCATTCAGAGATTATAGGCCCATTTACGATCAGACTCAGGCATCCAGGAGACATACATTCAATGTTATATTGTTTAACCGTTAACATTTTTAAATTTGCATTTTCTAGTTTCTCATAAGGATCCTTTCACAGCCAAAAATGTACAACCAAAACAGAAACAAGCCTGCAACTAATGACACAGGGACGCTCTGTGCTTCATTTTCAACCCGTATAATTGATTTTGACAGCATGACAGGAACCTAAAGCACTATAGTCCACACCGCCAATGAACTGCTTTAGTAGGAAGAGGGCAAAACTGCATCCAAGGGAAAATTAACAATGGATACCTTAAAAATTCAATTTTATATTTTAAGGCTGGAATAATTTCCATCTCTTCCTCCAAAATATTCTTTGTCAAATTTGGATTTGGGGCATAGCATAATGTGAGCTTATAATCAGAAGTCAGGGCAGATCCCAGAGTCACAGGGTGAGAGAAGGAAATACTACTATGCCTGTCATAAACATTTTTCAAGTTTGCTTCACATCAACGTTTTTAATGAGGTGCAATATTTTAAAACTATATCAGAAGTCGAACTTTCTTGGCCAATCTTTCTAACAGAACTATTTTTTAATCAAGTAGCAGGTGTAAAGCCATTTTAAGATGCCCAGGTGATTTTTTATTCAGCAAACATAATATAATGCTTAATAAAGCATCATTATAGAGTTTGTTCAACCTCAACCTGCAATCAAAGAGCTGACTGCAAAATTCAGCTATCAGCATTGTAAACTGCCTATATCAGCATTTGCCCAAGTTTCATAAAATACTAATTCTTTGCAATGTTAATAGATGTTCAGGGGCGGGGGTGGGGGGGATTTCTTTCGTCAAATGATTTGGAGAAATTTTAAAGAACATTAAACAGTTTTCTTGATCACAGCACTTCTCACTGTCTTTAATATGCTAATATGCACGGTGACTCTGCAAGTGAAGGAGATAGTACCTATTATTTTCCAAAGGCATTTGACAAACTGAACACTTTTTTCTAATAGTATCTCATAGAACTTCACTTTCAATAATGTGTTTGGGAAATGTAAACCTAGATAATATCAACCAGGTTTTTGTCAAATTATTCTCTTTCTATTTTCCCACAGCTCAGTATGACCCACACAGTTGAGGGGGGGAAATAGCCTCTACTGACATAGTGGCTTATTAAAATAATAGTCTACTTCACAAATAATTACATTTAAAAGCCACATAGCTCCTGCCCTTGAGAAATAAGTCTGTAACCCAAGTAGGTCAATTCTGAGGAGTTCCTGCATTGTTTATCTTGTGTCCAGAGTGTCACAGTGCTAATCTTTATCTTATATCAAAAAAGTAACAATTGGTGGATGTATTATTATAACCGACTACTCTAAAGAAAGAAAACAATATCTTAGTGCACCCTACAAAAGTCTTCAAAAAATGGCAGTCCTTGCAATTCAGATGGAAAACAGAATGAGTTCTTCGAAAAAATTATATTTAAAACCACGTATTATACTACAGGGCTGGTACTGAAGGAGACGAATTTCCCCCATTTTCCTGGATTCCCAACTCGAAGACATCCCTACCACTGACACGAACGTTCTGTGTGGGCAGCAGCATTGACAGTGGGACCTTGAACTACCCTCTCAGATGGCACTTTTAATTCATCACATGTATGCATCCTTCAGTTAGTCCCAGGACCCCAGGATTTCAGAGTTGAAAGGGCCCTTATCCCAATATAAGCCTCTTGTTTTGTAGACAAAAAAGCAGACTCGGAGAGAACAAAAATCCCTTGCTCAAAGTCACACAGCTAATTATAGACCGAGCCTAGAATAGAATCCAGATCCTCAACTCCCTTGGTACTTTCTTCTCTCGCTCTCAGACACTAGAAGCCCCACTGCAGAGCTGTGCTACATAAGGCCTTCTGGAGCTTCTGCTGTGGCTCACCAAGTCTGCAGCTACAGAAACATCCTCATTGTTACCTCTTTCAAACCTTCCATCCCAGAACAAGCAACAGCCCAGGAACACACTCTCTACTTTACTTACAGAAGCTGCTGCAAATAAGATGCCTGGGAAAAACACCTTTAGTCAGAAGAAAAGATCTTGAGATATTCAAGGGTAAAAGAATGTTATCATACTGATTGTTAAATGCCCAGCAGGTAGCACAGCACCTGGCACACAAAAGTCCTCAAAAAACATCAGTGGGACTGCTTGCTGAACTGAGGCAACATGAAGGCAGAGCTTTAGATGCTTTTAAGAAGAATTTAAGTCTATCCCATTAATTAAAAGAAGTTTAACCAGTACTCTATAAAATCCATGTGAAGCCTCCTTACCCAAGGTTATGTCATCTAACTTTTCTACCTGTTTTTGGAGTAGCCTGACCATTATTTTCACTGCTGCTATAGTTACTGTAGTTGAGACCTGAGGAAAAATGCCAGCTCTTTCTCTTGTTTAACATCACCAAGTCTCAATCTTCTCACCTGTAAAAATGGTTAAAAGATGGTAGCAATCTGATTTGTTTGTGTGGAAGTTCAAACAAGTCAATGTGTATACAGAGCAATTTGGCCAACTAGGCTTGGTTTTTAACAGCTGCTTGTATTGCGAAAATTATGAAAGCTGGGTGAGCAAGAATCCTGAGATCAGATGTGTTTGTCTGTTGTGGGTGTCAAAGGGGAGAGTGCAACATACATACTGGATACTTGCTGTAGATGCAGTGGTGCGCTGCCCAGATTCCTCTTCAGGACTGAGGCACTCGCTCCCCAGCTGCCAGGGACATGCCCTCCCTGAGAGCTGCCTTGCCCTCCCCAGGGGTTGTGTGCATCCATTGATTGTTGACGAGGGGTTACAAAGGCCCAGGCCTCTCATCTCAACTGGGCTCAACTCCACCCAGAAGGCTACCCCAACTCCAGAGGAACTGATAGGAACTGCTGAGGCCTTTGCTGCAACTACATTACAGTTCAGTTTCTTCCCGTGCCCAATCCTGCTTCCCTCCCTTCCTGAGAGCACTCCCAACCAACCCCCTGCATATTAATCTCAGATTCTAAACTTCCCAAGGAACTCAACCAAAGACATTATCCTTGGCCTAGTTCATTGCTCAGTAAAAAGTAGCAACTACCGTTATTACTGCTGAATTCTCTAAGCAATCCATACTTGCCTTCCATGATAAGAGACTTCCTGAGTCTCTTTATGGGTGACCAGACTCTGTGAATGAGAAAAAGTGGCAAAGATAGAAAAGCTTAAACCAATTTTTATTTATCATCTAAAGTATCCTAAGCTTCATAGACAGTTCTCAGAGCAATTTTCTTCACTGCCAATTTGCCACTTCTTTATTTACTCTATTTTAAAAACATAAGAGAGAACAGGAGAAGACAGAATATCTTGTTTATAAAATATGCATAAAGCTCAGTTTATTGTGAGGGGTAATTTTATGTTGTCTTAGACAGTCAATCTAAAATCCAGCACTGAGGGAGCACAGGACTGATCTTTGGACCTTTGGGTTAATAGTTCAAATCCTACTAAAGGCAGATTTATCTTATGGAACCAGAGGTTTGCACAAACAGCATTGGACAAGAATGCAGAAGGCCTGGGATCTGGTCTCCCTTTGGCCAATAACTCCTTCTGGGATCTTGGGCAGGTCGTTTGCCTTTGCTGGGCCCTACTTTCCTCATCAGCAAAACAAGGGGCTTGTATTAAACAAAGTCTATGGTCCTTTCTAGTAAGAAAAACTTATGATGGCTTAACCTTGCAGGGTTTTTTTCAGGCAACATAAATAAGAAGTGAGGGAGAGTGTAATACCAGAGAAGAAATTAAAAATGTCATAAATCCAGATCACCAACTTCCCGAACACGTATTACAGGAGAGACTATTAAGTGAATAGGAACAAGATTTTAGAGTTGTATTTTCTTTTTGCAAGATTTCCATCTAAATCATTGCCCATGTCATTGATTGTCATTTCCATAATCTGGAGTGTTTGAATATACAGCTTTAGCAATGCTTTGGACAAGCCATAAGTCAAAGTTAACATTTTTTTAAATTAACCATGCCCAGGTCTCCACGTTGGCCAGCGATGGTCTGAAATACCAACATCTATCAGAAAGAGGTTATTGATGCCAGGGTGACATGCACTGTGATCTGTAGGTGCTCCCATGACTAACCCCTGGTAGCCATATCTCAGGGTAAACCTGCCATAATTACCCTGGCCAGGAAGAGTTGGTTTAACTGGACTGGCTTTTTTGATGTATGCTGAACACGACTGCCCCTAGGGATTACCGAATCCCAGAATCCCACGTGCGCGAGTTATTATGTAAATTCTACCTTTGAAAAAATAGTAAGGTGTGCTATCCGAACTTTTTTCTTCTTCCAGTCCCCTTGCCTTCAAAGTGTAGGTTCTTCAGTAATGCCTTCATTGTGTCTACTTTGAAAATTATACTGCACATGGTAATGGATTCAAGCAGAATAGAAGAAAAGCATACTCCCAAGTACACACCTTAAAAATCTTACTTCTCTTGGGCTTCCCTGGTGGCGCAGTGGTTGAGAGTCTGCCTGCCAATGCAGGGGACACAGGTTCGGGCCCTGGTCTGGGAGGATCCCACATGCCGCGGAGCAACTGGGCCCGTGAGCCACAATTACTGAGCCTGTGCGTCTGGAGCCTGTGCTCCGCAACAAGAGAGGCCGCGATAGTGAGAGGCCCGCGCACCGCGATGAAGAGTGGCCCCCGCTCACCGCAACTGGAGAAAGCCCTCACACAGAAACGAAGACCCAATGCAGCCAAAAATAAATAAATAAATAAATTTTAAAAAAAAAATGCTGTCTTCTGGAAAAAAAAAAAAATTCTTTTAAAGCATGATTTCTGGTTCACAAACTTGCAACTGGGAAAGGACTATCACCCCATGAAAGCACTTTGAGAAGCACACAGGGCTCTAGCTGAGCTGCATTATTGTTATTATTGGCTAACTTGATCACCAGCAGTGATTTTAATAAACATATAAAAATGATGTCTCCAGTTTACAGCCCAAACCTCACCTCAAAATAAACCCAGAGGTCAAAGTTAAACAGAGGAAAAGCAGACTCTACAAAGCAAGCCCCCCTCTCCCTAGAGCTGAAGCACACCCTTCCTTTGGCACATCTATGTCTGCGTCTAATTCTCACTGGAGATCATACTAGGATGCAGGCTGCCTTCCCCTTATCAATTTGTATTTCTGGGACCAAAGGCACAAAAATGGGATAATATTTTAAAAAGTCTCATCCTCCTAAGGAACCTCCACCTAAATGAAGAAGATTATCAGATCATTCTAGCAAGATTTCTTTTTCCAGCCCCCATCCCCTCAAGCTTTGTTATTCCAGACCATTCAAGACGCTACTCCCATTTTAACAGTGATTTCATCTGACAAATATGTTACATTTCATTCTGCAGGATCTTCTGTCTTTAACAAACATCCACTTTGCTGAGAACTGCCGAAGAGGCACAAATGGAGCGAAACATGAAAACCCTGCAGCAAAGAATAATGAACTCCACTCTGTCTCCAGGGGGTAATTTAGTAGGTAGATTAGGCAACACTTGATTAAGGGTAAACCTCTCTTTTCCACAGAAATATATTGTGTTTGTACAGAGGGGCTATATGAAGTGGAGGATTAGGTCACAAATCCTCAGGAAAAAGCAGAAGACATTTCTCAGAAGAAATATGCAAGTTACTGCACGTCTGGAAAAACAAGTAATACTTTATTGGGAGGAAAGAAGAAAAACTCCACATACAACAGTTTTATTTACATGATTTCACTTGGCTTCTTGGAGCATTTGTAACAAATGGTTAGCTCCCAAATACATTGCACAGGATGCCTTGTCACCCCTGACAGTCTATGAGTTACTACAAAGAGTAACTGACTTCAACTCAAGGCTACTAGAAACTGATTGTCAAATAAGATTTTCTGAGAATGCCTACAGGGACCTGCTACAACAAAAGTCATTTTTTGGCTCGTGGGGGATTATAGTGTGAAAGAAAAACAAATGTCAAAATAAATCCCCAAGAAAAGAAAGCACTTCTGTACTAACCGGCAGTCCCCCTCGCCAATGTTCTGTGTCCTCCGCAGACCTGCAAATACTTGAGTATTTCTCATCGTCTGAAACCATGAACAGATTTAGAAATGTTGGATGAAGCTCAGTCCACATGTCAACAACACGATGGAATTTATCCATAATTTAATGGAACTTCCCAATCTCTACCCATCAAGGTAGAAAATCACAAGACAAAAGAAATAAAACACCTCGGAGTATTAAAAAAAATCATATTAAGTTCTAATGAAAATTCGAACAAATGTGGATTTTTCTTTTAAACCTATGTTAGGATGACTTTTCTCATCTTTCCATATGTTGAACAAGACGGCTGAAATGGAGCCTTCCTAAATCACTCTACACCATGCCAACAGAACAGCCACGGAAAACTAGGAACTAAATAATCATATTTTGACAATGATGAATCTCTTAACTCTGCTGGTCAGGTTTCTTCCAATGGCAGTAGTTAGAAGTGTACCATAACACATGAACATAGATCACAGTTACGGTAACAATTTTAAGCTTAGGGAATTGAACTTAACTCAGTGACTTAGAGAGATGAACATACATAGATATGAGGCTTAAAAACGGCTGCTTAAAACATACGTGTCCCTCTGTGAAGAAAAAACTTAGCAAAGCTTGGGAACTTCATAAAGAACTATATGTTTTGCTGAAATCTACGCATTTCTGAGGTTTATGTTGTTTGTTACACTCCCTCTGTTAGCCCATTCCAACTCTAATTGGAGGAGCAAAGCAAAGGAAGTCCCATTGGAAAAAAGATATGGATGCACAGAGCTACACAAATTGAAAAATAAAATTGTCTTTCTAGGTTTTTTTTTATTTTTTAGAACTTTACTAAAAGGACAAGAACAAATGGGAACATTCATTTGCTTTTTAAACTGATCACATTTGCGTTTAACCACTGGCAGAGAAGAAACTTTACAGTTCCCTGGGAACCTATAATTTGGAAACGGAAGCATACAAGAACAGACTTTAGTTTTCAAGCAATAAATTGAAGAGAATTCTGCAGACATACAACAGAAAAGAAGCATAAAATATTGGCGCATGTATTTCTTAGAATGTTAGTTCATTAACTCGATAAAAGCTGCACAGGGAAAAATGCAGCCAAAATCTACAAAGATGTCCACTGGGACTTCAAATTGGCATATTTACTCAGCAAGAAATAGCTAGAGGTCGGCGGGTGGGGAATGCACCCCATTCTGGTAATGACGATTTAGGGTGAATCTTCGGCAAAACACCTTGTTGAAAAATGTTCATGTGGGCTCTAGTGGGACACACAGAAGCCCAAAGCCCCAAGGCCAGTCATAAATATTATGCTCTATAATCTGTGTCCTGGGAAACAGTTCTAAAGAATTATACAAGAAAATCATGATCTTTCACATCTTACTTTCACACACAATTCAACACAAACTTGAAAAATGTTTTAATTTTTCCTCCTATTGCCCCAAATGGTTTTTTAATGCTTTATTGGAAACTTTCATTTACTGGTGTGTGCTCTATATCTGTATTACTCATCAGTGTAAAATAATTGCAAAGTATTTGTTGGGTGATACTCCCAATGGTCACTGTCTTCTATGTTTAAAAGCTCATTATCAGTCTCTCTGGGAGAAAGCTCTAATAACTGAATGCCACACACATCAGGTACTATGCTAGGTTCTTTCATAAACCTTATCTTATTTAACCCACCCATGGACGTAGAGAGTGTAATCCCCACTTACAGATGAAAAAAGTGAGGGTCAGAGAGATTCTCTGCCTTACTCAAGGTCCTGAGCTAAAAATAATAAGGGCCACTATTGGAACACTGGACAGTTCAGCGCCATGGGTCTTTATCTTTCCCTTCCTGCTCTCTTTGCCAATTCTCAAAAAAAATTTTTTTAGAACTTAAATTAAGAACACTCTCTATTCCTATAGATCGTGGGTATTCCTCTGGGGCACAATAACTCAAGCTACTCAAGGTATTTTCTGACAAAAAAAAAACCTCACACAAACACGCTGAACTGCCGTCTGTCTTTGATGGGTCAAGCTGATCTAGCTAGGGTGCACTCTTAGTCTCTTTATTTATACCACGTGAAACCAGTGGGATCAGAGCATGAGGTTGTGCAACAGAGGCTGCAAACCAATGGTCATTTCACCAGCACGTGCTTCACTGGACCCATAGAGTGCTTTAAAAAATTGAACCAATTTTCTCAACTCCATGGATTTCACATAAAAATTCACATTTTATGACAGACAGAAGGTCCCTCAACCCTAGGCCCACCTTTGTGGCAACATCCAGCCAAAGCTTAGTGGTCCCAACTCCTTTCGATGAGGCATGGGCTCTTGAGTTCCCTCAGTCTCCTTCACTCTCAATTACATTCATAAACTAAGGCCACTGCAGCTGTAATTTTTCATTATATTTATGTTATCGTTTTTCCTATAATAGAGAAATGTTTCTCCAAACCTTATCTCTTTTAACAGATTGAGTGACTGGTCTCAATTCTTCACCCTTCCTTGTATCTACTTCTTTACAACGTTCTCTTCATGGACAGAGTACACTTCCCCAATCCTTGACTATTAGCTTATACATGTGTCTTGAAGTGGGGTGAAAAATCATAATGTTAAAGACTAGGCCTTATGAGGCCTAGCATGTTTTTGCTTACTGTCTTGTGCCTCTGCTACTGTCATCAGAAGAGTTTCCCTTGGGTTGCTGATGCCCCTCCAGCCTGAGTCTTGGACTAAACACATGTGGAACAGAGCTGCCCTGGCCACCCACAGACCTGAGTGAGAAGCAGACGTGCCCACACTAGGCCACCCTGGAGCAACTGAGCTACTCTGTCCACCTAAAAATCTGTGAGAATAACTACTAATGCTTTAAAGTCAATGAGTTT
Organism: Lagenorhynchus albirostris; assembly: GCF_949774975.1. Lineage (NCBI taxonomy): Eukaryota > Metazoa > Chordata > Mammalia > Artiodactyla > Delphinidae > Lagenorhynchus > Lagenorhynchus albirostris. The sequence continues at coordinate 33,254,950 of NC_083104.1, read as the reverse complement.
GGGGGTGATTTGCTACACAGCATTATTATGGCAATTGCTAACTGATACATCTCTACCAAAAAAAAAAAAATACAAGCTGAAAGAACCAGACGTCATAAATTTTCTTACATGCAAACCTGTTTCTTACTTATATGAACAGCTTGGATGCTGAAGGCATTTGAGTTTGCAATTCCTGACATAAAACTATAAACTTAGGAACTAAAGATGGGTGAGCTTGTGAAACGTTTCTTAGCATTACTATATTTCTAGGTTTGAATGAAATGGCCCAGTTTTTGCCTGCATCCTGGTTTGGACAATAAATAACATGGTCACTCTATCTACATTCAAATTTGTCTCCAATTTTCATACCAACTGGATGAATCTCTTTGATCTCTCTTTGGAGCCTAAGTGAACAGCTATTATTATTGCAGGCAGTACTTTACCTGAGATTTTTCTGGATGTAATACCTATTTGGTTGGTTGAAATCATGAAGTCAGGGTGTCCAACCATTACAAAATGCTGGTGTAGAATCAATCACATTTAGTAAGTGCCAATCCCACATCTACCAACCAGTCAACCAACCAACCAACCAAACCAGATCCCAGTTGACTGATACTTAAAGGGATTAATAGGCTAACTTATAAACAGGAAGTACTTAAAACAACAGCAATACTGAAAAATCACGTGCCCCCAGAAAGGAAAGTTCTGTCTTCAGAAGGCAGTAATTACTGCATCTGAGTACATCTGCTTAACAATCCAGGAAAGTGGGAGTTTCACTCTCGATTAACCTTAACCAGAGACATTTTCATCAAAATTAATCGTGATTACTTTTTATTGCATTTCAAATGCTATCCTTTATTTGGGGTGGTCAGGAATGCAACTAAGCAATTCCAGACCATGCTATCTTTTATGAATATGCCTATGAGGTAGTTATCAAGGCCCCTTATGAAAATACTGCTATACAAAAGTTCATGGGCCAAAACAAGACATTAATTTCCATAACTAGATGTGTCCTTAGAAAAGAAAAAATTACTATGTATAGAAAAAACAAAAACTTTGATGCTCAGTGCATATCAGAGTAGAACTATATAAATACCCATGCATGTAATAAATATTCTAAAAAATGTTTCTTTTATCTTTTCCTTGTTACTATAATAACAGTTCATCATTAACACTTATTTTGACCACAGCTTATGCCAAGTACAGTTCTAAATTCTTTATATGCATTGACTCTTTAATCCTCACCATAACTCTGGAGTAGATTCAATTATTATTCTCATTTTACAGATGAGGAAATTGAGGCTTAGGGAAGTTAAGTAACCTGCTCAAGGACACTCAGCTAGTAAATTTTAAAGCTTGAATCCCAGGCGCTCTAGCTCCAGAGTCAGCTAAGAAAGGTAACAACAACACTTAACTTCACTGCCACCATGACCAGTTGGTCTATTATGTTTTGTGCTCTGACTGTACCTTGCTCTCTGCAGCCTCTGTACTTTCTCTGATAGTTCTCCTGGCCGGTGAGCCTTCTCCACTGCTCTGTTCCTTCCATGTCAAACTTACTCACCTCCAATCCCATCTATCCCATGAAGTCTCTCTGCCACTCCACAGTTTTCTTACCTTCCTCTCTTAACTTTCCAGAACTCTCACTATTTGAAGACAGTCAGATCTGGATTTCAGTCCTGACTTTGCCACTTACTAGCTAAATAATTTTGGGCAAGTTACTTAACCTCTAATGGCCTTCTTCTTCTCATATATCAAATGGTAGTGAATATACCCCTTATTATGCTTAGAGTGGATCTCTGTGATTTTACCTGCCTAGCACCTGTTCTGAACAGAACTCCTCTCTTTCTTGTGGGAGATCACCTGTCCTCAATCTCAGCCCAGCAGATTTGGGTGAGGTTAACCCTTTCCCCCTAGGTTCCAGGTAATCATATAACTTGATCCTGGCCTGGCCAATTTATTTATTCTATCGGCCTTTGAATTTTTGCTAGAATGACTCAGAAAGATCCTTTCTCCTCCCCCTGTGGTGGCTGCACTTATAGAATGTAGGCTGGCTGCTGGTGGCCATAGTTGGCATCACTGTGGACAGCCTTCCTGAGACTCAAGGCAACAAAGAGCAAAGCATGCCTGTGAGTAGAATGAAGACAGATTCCTGATGCCATTGCTTGAATATCTGCCTGTAGTCAGACCTGAATTCCTCTCCTGGCCTTTTCAGTTTATTAAGCCAACAGATTCCCCCCAACTTTTTTTTTTTTTTTTTTTTTTTGCTTAGTTCAAGTTGTTGTGTTCCTGTCACTTGGAAATAAGACTCCCAACTAACCCAGTTGACATTAAGAATTTAATAGGTGCTATAAAGTACATAGCACAGTACACAGCACACTGAAAATTCAATAAATGGTACCCACTACTGTTATTGTTCCTCTACATTAGTTTCTTGAAGGCAGGAAGACCTGAAGTCAGATCTATGTCCACCCCTTACTAGGATGCCACTTCATAACTTTTCTGAGACTCTAGTATTACCTTATGTAAAATTGCCAGCATTATTGGTGAGGAATAAATAAGAATACATGTCTGACAAGGCAACAAAATTCTGCAAATTTTAGTTATTATTATCTCAGTTTGTAGGCTCTAATATAACATCTCATAAGATTCATGGGAGAATTAACAACCAGAACCCTGGGTGTCAAAAACATTGAGGAAGTCATGGATTCAAATAAACTACCAGTCCATCTTAAGATGATCCCAGGAGTGAAAAAAGGACCTGATGCTCCTATCATGCTATCCAAATCAGGCATCGATGTAAAGGGGCTTCACTGACACCATTAAGGCACCTCCAGGACACAGAGAAAAAAGAAACTAATACTGACTAAGTAAGCACCTTGGGCCATGTTCTGTGCAAGACATTTCCTTGGATTTCCTACTCTGGAATAATTATTTATTTCTCTTTTGGTCAATTAAAAAATGAATTATGAGTACATATTGAAATTATCTAACTTCTTCTATCTCCAAGGAGGAAACCTAATATATAACTAGAGAAAGAAACTAATTAATAAGCAGAATTTAACATGAACTCTGGCCAACTCGAACTTGAACTGTTCTGTTTAAAGGCACACTGGAATACATAAAGGGACTTCAAAGCAAATGCCCTGTTTTAGCTTGAATGTTTTATTGAACACATGGGGAGAGCTCTTTTGCCAAAAACAGGGATGGTTAATGAGGAAAAATTGGTGTTTTCCATCAGCCGGTTGGTTTCCGAGATAGGCCATCCATTCAGAGATAACTATATTCCACAGAAAAGACAGAATAATGATCACAGCCTTGGAGTTTTGAACAAAACAAAACCAGTTCTGTCAACTGTCTGAAGTCAGTTTAATGCATCCTCTTCCAAACACTTTCTGTGATAATACTCATACATTTCCCTTCTGACACCAAAACAAGTTCAATATAATTCTAAAAGGAAGACATTTCTGTTTGAAGCTTCTTGCCAAATCTATAACTGCAGCCCTTGCCTTTTAAGGTGAGGTACAGGAACCAAGAGACTGTGTGTAGCATTAGTAGTCTCCACTGTAGCCAGCCTTTCTTGGGCACTATTTTGAAAATGATGCTTTGAACTCGGAAAGACCTATTGGGCTCCCTGGGAGTACACTGTTAGTGCTGGACTCAGAGCAAAGGCAAGTCCACCATTTCCATGCATATTTTCCCACAGCAAGGAGTATATGCTGGAGGGAGTCAATCTCCAATTATTTAAGGGTTAAGAGGAGAAGGCTGGGCTCACCTGCAAATGCTGAGAGTTGTCAGCCATGCTATCCTCTCGCCTGCGGACTTCTTCCAGTAACTGGGCATTCTTCTTTTTTTCCAACTGTTGATTGTGCTTGAGGTTGGCCACCTTCTTATTCTGATCCTTCATATGCCTGAGAAAAGTCAGCACAGTCTGGTTAAATTCAACCAGTGGAAGATAATGAGTTATCATAATAGAAATACTAAGTATAGAATATTTTGCTATGGGTTCAGAAAAATTTAGGACCTGAGAATGTTCCATTCATTCAACCACAAGCACGTCTTGAGCACTCACTCAATGCCAGGTGCCAGAATGGCAGTGAGGCTGCAGTGGTGAATGAGAAAGGTAAAGTCTTCATCTTCCTCATGGAGCTTGGAGTCCAGTGGGGGAGACAGACAAGTACCAAGGAGACACAACTTAGGATTCCTAATGTTGAAGGAAATAAATAGGATGCTGTGAGAGATGATGATGTGCATTATGTGTGGACAGGCAGTGGGGTGTGGGAATGACTGCAGTCACTGTGGCCAGGGAAACCTCCCTAAGGAGACGAGACTATGGGTGAGACTCGAAGGATCCAGCCAAGGAGACACTAGTGGAGGAGTTCCTCAGGTAGAGAGAACAGCAGGTGCAATTCCCAAGGCAGGAAAGAACACAGTTACTTCTACAAACTGGAAGGTTGACGTGAGGCTAGTCCAGGCAAGGCGGGGATGGGGTGGGGTGGGAGCGTGGGCAGGAAGGGGCGGGGTTGGGGGAGAAGTGAGGTAGGAAAGGGGACTGCAAAGGTAGGTGGGACTCAGCGCACAGAGGCCCCTGTGGTCTGTGATGGGGCATTTACTTTCTTCTAAGTGGTTGCTTTTCTAATTACTATTATTCTTTTGGATCACATTCCTATTTTGAGATCATAATCTATTACTTTGATTTTAAAATAATAATTACAAGGCTCCAATCAAATACACTGTCATCACTTAGCTCAAACAGAATAACACTTTGGCTAATCACCATGTTAAATAAAGCCCGGAATAAAAGATCTTAATGAATCTATAGAATGTCAAAGTGCAAAATCATAAAGTGATCAAGTGAGTAAAAGACTAAAGACAGAGGACAGGTTAAAAAAACGTGTGTGTGTTGGAGGGAGTTACAGACTTAATGTGGACTATTTCACCAGTAGTGTTTAGCAAAACATTCCACAGATTTAGGCAACCATGTCGACAGCAGCTGCCATAAATCTAATCCAACACATGAGCAGGCAGGAGGGCAGTACAGAGAGCTCAGAAGCAGTGATTCCAGAAAAGGAGAGCCACAGAGCAGAATCACTTGGGGTCCTCTCCCCAGCACTGCTGAGTCAGCGACTGTTACTGAGCCCTGACTCCCAAAAGAAGCGTACTGAGAATCACTGCTCTTGCAAAGTTATGAATGAGACGAAAACTAGGTGATAAGCAGCAAACATGTCCAGAGGAAACCATTAATAACCAGGTGGAAGTCACGCTCAACGAGAAACCCTTATTTCTAGTCCTCATAAAATTATATACTCCCCTACTCCCTCCCACTCCAAGAAAATGAAGTTCAAGAGAATTGTTGATTAAGCCAAAAAATCTATTAGAAATCCTGCTAATAAAAATATTCAGAACACTTTGGCTCCTTATAAATATTTACAGAACCAACTGAAGCAGTGATTTTAATATTCCTGGTGGCACTTATTAAGGGGGTAAAAGGTGAGATAGAATAACCATCTTCTTAGTCGTTATTTGGATTGGATAATCACTGTCTGATAGTTCTCATTTTTACAGGATACAGTAATGCATACATATGAAACTATGAACTAAGTCTACTCACTAATCTACTTTTAGGAGATTGTCTTTTGGTTACTATAAAGATGTTAAGAATGACCTTTTGCTTCCTCATTGAAAAAGAATATAGTAGTTCCAAAGCTCATGCTAACCCAGGGCAAGCACATTTTCTAGTTGCTTAGGAAATAAGATCAGTGCTCAGTAACAGAATGTGATGGAGAAGTCAGTAATATTAGTGAGGTGGTTTAATTAGAGAACATCTTTATAAAGAAATATTTTTATTACTTTGAAATACACACTTATACAGAGCTAATTGCTAAATATTTCCCCTGCAAGTACCAGTGATGAATAAAATTGATTATTATTACAAACATCATTTGCACTGTTAAAAAACTCCCACATAGTTCTTGGAGCAGTTTGAACATATTAGACCTTACCTCCTGGGATACTGCATGTTTTTTCAATTCAAAAACAAAAAAACAAATTCAAAATCCATGCATCCCTGAAAGCTTTCCTGAATTAAGAATGAGTAGCTAAGAAAAACGAGAAGCTGAAGTTCAGACTCTGTGATGGAGGCTGATCACCAGTATTCTCCAACCATCCCTTCAAATACTGTCTTACTTAGGACACCAGTGATTAGAAAAGAAAAGCTGGGTTTTGAACGGCACTGCTTAGGATTTGGGCCAATTAGATCAGTGCAGAGTAAGGTGATAAAAATTACCATCTTGTCTCTGTACACGTGAACATCAAGAGGTATATACACAGTGTTCAAACTCCTTTGCAGTACTGCTATGGTTCTCAAATGTATTTCTATCATTGGAAGTGTTCCTTCTAGTAAAAGCATACTTGAAAGTTAAAAAGGGAAGGAAAAATTGCTCTGCCAGAGGTAGGATAGAGATAAGGAGTAGGGGGGCCTAGGAACAGGTGATCAGCACCTCACCTACTACACAATCTCTCTCAGGTGGCCCTCAGGGAAGCCACAAGTCTGCCTGAAGCACAAGTCAGAAACAGCAATTTACAGAGTAGGAGGAGAGACAGGGAGGCAGATAGAGAAGTCAGGAAATTTAAAAATGTGAGATACCTTGGAGAAGAGTAAATGCACCCACAGAAGCTCACTAGAAGGAATGACCATGGGGAGTTTTGCTACTAATAAACTTGACATTTCCAAGAATAAAATCTGTAAGTGACTTAACAGTCCTCTTACCACCTACAAGAGTAAATTCACACTGCATAAATGGTGCTAAACTCAGTACAGATCTCAATTGTCTCTAATTTAAGAAGGCAGAGCTCCTGGGGGTACAGACTGCAAAGCCCTCTGGCAATACTGCCTCAGGGGAAGGTGTCATTGACACACACTTCCCAAACTCCCACCCACTAGGCAACTCAGGCATTCCAAGGCTATGCCAGAGACTGACCTACTCCATGTTTGGGAAAAGAAGGTTGTTTTGGAGTGAACTATTTCTGAAAGGAAACACCATTAAAAATATATCCAAGACTCAGTTTTTCTTTTAAAAAGCAGTTACGGGATCGGGGGGGTGGATAGAGCTTAGTTGGAGAGCACAGTGATAGGGTCAGTTTTCAATGTTTGCCTTAAATTGACCAGTTTCAGAAAGCAAGTCATGTCACTTTTCAAAATTCAGCCATCATTAACAAATTTGGACTAAATTTAAAAATTCCAACAGGTATTAAGATCAACAATGGCTACCATATTAAGAATGAATGCCTTCCAAAGAAGACATACAGATGGCTAACAGGCACGTGAGAAGATGCTCAACATCACTAATTATTAGAGAAATGCAAATCAAAACTACAATGAGGTACCATCGCACACCAGTCAGAATGGTCATCATTAAAAAGTCTACAGGGGCTTCCCTGGTGGCGCAGTGGTTGAGAGTCCGCCTGCCGATGCAGGGGACATGGGTTCGTGCCCCGGTCCAGGAGGATTCCGCATGCCGTGGAGCGGCTAGGCCCGTGAGCCATGGCCGCTGAGCCTGCGCGTCCGGAGCCTGTGCTCTGCAACGGGAGAGGCCACGACAGTGAGAGGCCCGCGTACCGCAAAAAAAAAAAAAAAAAAGTAACAAATGCTGGAGAGGGTGTGGAGAAAAGGGAACCCTCCTACACTGATGGTGGGAATGCAAATTGGTGCAGCCACTATGGACAACAATACGGAGGTTCCTCAAAAAAATAAAAATAGAGTTGCCATATGATCCAGCAATCCCACTCCTGGGCATATATCTGGAGAAAACCATAATTCCAAAACATACATGCACCCCAATGTTCACTACAGCACTGTTTACAATAGCCAAGATATGGAAGCTACCAAAATGTCCATTGACAGATGAATGGATAAAGAAGATGTGGTTGTTGTGTGTGTGTGTGTGTGTGTGTGTGTGTGTGTGCGTGCGTGTGTAATGGAATAGTACTCAGCCATAAACAAGAATGAAACTATGCCATTTATGGCAACATGGATGGACCTAGAGATTATCATACTAAGTGAAATCAGAAAGAGAAAGACAAATACCATATGATATCACTTACAAGTGGAATCTAAAATATGACACAAATGAACTTATCTATGAAACAGAAACAGACTCATAAACATAGAGAACAGACTTGTGGTTGCCAAGGGGGAGGGAGGGTGGAGAGGAATGGATTTGGAGTTTGGGATTAGCAGATGCAAACTATTATATAGAGAATGGATAAACAAAAAGGCCCTTCTGTACAGCACAGGGAACAATATTCAGTGTCCTGTAATAAAGTCTAATGGAAAAGAATACAAAAAAAAATGTATATATATGTATAGCTGAGTAACTTTGATATATGGCAGAAATTAACATTAACATTATAAGTTACACCTCAAATAAAATAAATTTTAAAAAAGGAATAAATAAGCAGAATTTTGCTATTTTCACTAAAATAATCCATCAAATTAAAATTAGAAAGTATTCTCTAACTTGCTGTTGAGAGAGCATCAGGCCCTCAAAAATATTTGAATGAATGAATGCTTGCACCTATGTCACTGTCATCTCTCTATGTTAATATCTAATAGATACTATAATATTGTTTGAACTTAGAAACCATATCAAATACTTTAAAAAATCCTACACCTTCTATGAAACTCAGAATAAATATTACTTTCACCAGGTTTGAGATCTCTTTCATTTATTTAAACCTTTATGATTTTTAGTTCTCCTGCCTTTAATACCATACTTTCTCCCACTTATCATACGGTGTTTGAGGGCTTAGTACCTCTCTTTTTCTTTCTTCCCAAAGGAAAGAGAACTGTTCTCTAGAATTACATAGCCTGGAGCATAGGACAGGAGATGCATATGTTTCTCTATGGGCATGTGTACATTTGCATATAAACTAGAAGATCAAAACTTCCCTTTTAAAATCTCGGCAGAAACAAGATGTCATTTTTTACCCATCTGCTCTCAAAATCTTTAAAGATTGATAACATCCATTGTTGGAGAGAATGCAGGAATCCAGCTCTCTCACATGTGGTCAGGAATGTCATGGACAAAAGCATTTTTGGAAACCAATTTGTAAGTATCCACCACAGCGTACATACCTTTTGCCTAAGCAAACCCACTTCTAGGAAAGTAGCCTACAAAAATGCTTGCACATGTGCACAAATATATGTGTACAACAATTTTCATAATAGCACCGTAAAAGTAAAAATTCGAAAAATGCCTAGTCATCCATCAGAAGGAAACTGGCTGAAGAAATCAAGTACATTCATACTACAGAATCCTAAGCTAGCTAAGGACATTAAGGCAAAACTGAAGTATGGACATGGAAAAACCTTCAAGACGTACTGTTAAACAAAAAAGAAAGCAGGCAGCAGAACAATACATATAGTCTGACCTTTTTTATGTTAAAATATAAAAGCCCACTGGGATGTGTATGTGCACACAAATGGAAATGTCAAGTATATATACTCCCGGAAACTCCACACCAGTCTGTAAACAATGGTTATCGCTGAGAAAGGTAATTGGATTGGAGAAGGGGGAGCTTTCACAGTTTACTGTATGTATTCATATGTGTTTAAGTGATGTATAAATACAGACAAGGAAAGGCACAGATACTAAGTGCATAAGCCAATGATTTTTGACTAATCAAAATATAGAGCCTAGCCATCACCCAACCTCATGTCCCTTCCCCCTGCCCTAAAGTAATCTCTGTTCTTTTATCTTCATGTATTTGTTTTGTCTATTCTTGAACTTCAAAGAATCATGCAGTACATGCTCTTTTGTATCTGACTTCTTTGACTCAAGGTAAGGTTTTGGTATCACTCATATTGTTGTACGTAAGCTCTACCTTACTGCTGAACAGTATCCCATTGCTATGAATATAGCACAGTTTGATTAGCTATTCACTTGTTAAGTGGATATTTGGGCTGTTTCCAATTTTTACTGCTAAGAATAAGCTTGCAATGAACATTCTTGTACCAATTTTTTCTTTTCCCCTGTGGACATGTTTTCATTTCTCTTGGATAAATAACTAGATGTAGGTTTAACTCAGAGTGTAAAATGGTACAACCACTGTGGAAGATAACTTCTGAGTTATATGAATCTTCCAGGAGCAGCTGCAGTGCAGGGACTAGTAGCATAAACTCTGGAGCCAGACTGCCTGGGTTTCCATCAGAAGTCCACTACTATATAGCTGTGTGACCACAGGCAAATTTCTTAATCTCTCTGTACCTCACATATAAAATGGAAATAATTGTGTGTAACTCATAGAGCTATTGTGAAGAGTTGATAAATTAGTACAGGTAAAATGCTTAGAGCAGACTACAGTATGTTCCCTCCCTCTCACACTTAGTTTACAATATGAATGTAATCATGTCTTGTGCAATATTGTGAACACATACTTAGTGTCTTGCTCCCCACACCAGAATAGCAGGTATTCCAAATACCTCAGGCAATGGATTTTGGAATGCATTACTAAACCCTTTTTGTCATACATTTAGTTTCCACTTGTGATTTCCTTAATAATAAGATAAGTTACATTCTTGGAAGGTTATCCTAATGAAAGTGTTGCAGGAAGGTCATGACAAGCATGGATAAGTGAGCTGGGATCCTGAAGTGACTGCACAAGTAGACGGGCCACACACACACAATGGAAGCTGACAATGAGTACTGCATGCAGAATTTCCCATAATAAAAGCTTTTACTTTTAACCACTGAGATGATCCCATTTTTTTTTAAAGCTTGTAAATACCATTCAGTACTTCAGCATAGCTATACATTTTAGAAAGCTATCATAAATATTCTAAAGCTATTTTTACAGCACGCACAAATGTGCTGAATATCACGAGCATGATATTCCTTCCTGAAAGAGAAAGTATCTGGCCAACTTGGCTACTTGAATCTAGCTCTCCAGCCCCCGCCAAAAGAGCAACAAGTAGGGTCAAGGTCTTAGGACTTAGTCTCTTGGACATTGTATTTTGCAGCATCCCCTCAAGAGCAGCCTACCAGTTTGGCCACTAGCTTTGACGACTGCCTAGGTCCTTGACAAAACCCTTCAGCAGGGTGCCCACTACCTCCCCATGCTTTCCTTCTTGACTTCCCTCCTCAGTAGATTCCCCCTCCCCTCCCAACCTATAGTCCTTTCTCCCTTCATTCCCTGGAGGTAAGTACCCTCCCATCTCCCTCGTTTCTGTTCCCACCTCCTCTGTGGTGTTTGGGGCTGCACAAGGATCCAGAGACAAGGCCCCCTTCAGTTAAAGCACAAGATGCCAACACACCTTAAAGTGACATCATTTATCATTTACCAGGACAGTTGGATATACCCAGAACCTGATAATATAGCTAAAGAAAGAAGGTGTTAAAGGGCAGGGAGCATTCAGATTTGAAAACTTGAGAGGTGGATCTTCCCAGAGACAAAGAGAGTCCTAGCTTTTCACCGTAGAGTATTGGGCCCCACCAGCAAAACTCTCCTTGGAGGAGATGATTCAATAAGGCTATTCCTCATTCAGCCTGATGAGAATCATTTGAGACAAATCAGGTCAAGAAACAAGACAGTAAGATGCCCAAGACCAAGGACTTTGCTGCCAGATTGACTGTATTCTCATCACAGAGGCATCCCTTACTAAGCGTGTGACCCTGGGCAAGTTATCTCACTGTGGGGTGGGGGTATTAAAAGATTTCATAAGCCTAATGCTCTTAAAACAGTCCCTCGCACACAGTGGGTAACTTATAAATGTCAGCCTGATCCCCCTGACCCAAATAACCCTCTTCTAAAGTGTATATCTACTCCCCTCATTGCTGATTTCCCCACATGAGCCAGGAAAACCTAGAGAACAGATTACACAGCAGAAGATGGTCACAATCAGCAAGAGAAGGGTTTGTTTTCTAATAGATATTTCACTTCGGGGGTTTCAAAGGGCTGACTCCTTTCAACTGTTCTCCCTTACCCTAGCCCTGAAGAATCTCCTCCGCCCAAATATCAATGGAGCACTACCCTAAGTATGAACGGAACCCAATGACTGACAGCCGAAGCTAAAGAGAGTAGATGATGGGGGCCTGTTAGAGAAGACGCCAGGGATAGAGTGCAGAGAGAGCCAGCCCTCTCTGATGCCCCCTTGCCCTCTTCTAGATGCACCTGGTAGGACTGGTATCCACAGGAAATTCAAACGGAAAAGGCAAGGCCTATTCTTCATATGTCTCAGAACTCAATGTTCAGTCCATGGGCAGTTAATAATAAGGCACTCTTTTGTCAAGTAGACCATACACAGCTGTAAGGATCACATGACTACCTAAGAAGCTTGGCTCCAATTTACTATTTACCACGTAAATTTTACTATTTTACCAAGTAAATTCTCCCAAATGGGTCTGGTGACCCAGAGGGCACAGCCTGGTCATGTAGGCCTGAGAACTAGAATTCTTCTACAGTGAAGAATTCAATTTCATAAAATGAATATCAGTTTATTGCCAATGAAATGGTACCCAGTCAAAGTAGAAAGAAATAAAATGAAACTGGACTGACAAATATAGCAGGGCATTATTACCCAGTAAAAACACAATAACAAACCTAGAGTTGTCATTCCTATAAAGTCATTCTTCAAAGTAAATTGAAAATCTAAAAGGTTGAGTCCAAAAGAAATGAGCTGTGTTTCTCTTTCCTAATTTAATTTATATTCAATAGACAGTTTTTAAAAATCTACACAGTTCACAGCAGGCTGATGGCTTGTTCTCATTTATGCTGCTGAGAAAAGCTTTCTAAAGTCTAAAAACAAGGATCACGGCAGTGTGGGAAGACACAGAGTTAGCGTCTCCCCACACCTAGGGCGCCTGCCGGCTGCTGGTGGGGGACTCTGACGCCCAAGGAGATGGGAGGAAATCCAAAGTGAACCGGTAGGACATATGGGTACTGAGGGGGGAGAAGTGGAGGCCAGACAGGATTGGCGCCTCTGAGGCCTGGGAGATCAGGATAGGCAGGTGGGAGGAGCCACCCGGGAGGAGCCATCCAGGAGGAGCTGTAGAGGAGCAGAGGGCGTTTGTCCCACCCACTCAGGCCCGGGGAGACTGCTGAGCTCCCAGGCTGGTCCCTAGCCCTCCAAAGACCCCTCCTGACTGTGTGGGTCCCTGGGGGCATAGGAAGGAGGCCCTGGAGACCAGGAGAAGCAGGTGGGAGGGGACCTCCCAGCCCGGAGGAGCAGGAGAGGAGGGCGTTTGCCCTATTCACTCTAGCCCAGGAAGCCCAGGAGCCCCTGCTGGGCTCCCAGGTGAGGTCCCCTACCCTCTAACACCAGGGGTGGGGGGCATGCCTGGGTCCCTTCTGTTCCTTGAGCCTAAGCCCCACCCCCACAGACCCCAGGGCCTTTTCCAGCCCTGTGGGTACTAAGCATAGGCCCCACCCACCACCCAAACCTCACCCTTGCTTAGGCCCCACCCTTCACAGCCAAGGCCTTCACCCCCCCCTTTCTTTTTCCTTTTCCCTCCTCCTCTTTTTCACTATTGTGGTACTGATGTACCTTCCAGTTTTTGATTCATCTGTATTTTTATTTTTATATTCTTTCTAAGATATCTGTTAGTTCCCTAGTCTAATTTTATTTTTTACTTTGTTCTTTTCTCTCTCTGTTTTTTTCTTTCTTTGCCACCCCACGCGGCTTGTGGGATCTTGGTTCATGAGCCGGGGGTTGGGCCGAAGCTCCTGTGGTGGGAGTTCCAAGTCAGAACCACTGGACTAACAGAGAACCTCAGACCCCAGGGAATAATCACCGGAGTGAGGTCTCACGGAGTTCCTCATATCAGCACCGAGACCCAGCTCTACCCAACAGCCTACAAACTCCAGTGTTGGAAGCCTCAGGCCAAACAACCAGTAAGACAAGAACACAATACCATGCATTAAAAAAAAAAAAAAGAGACAGCAAAAAAATATGTCACAGATGAAGGAGCAAGGTAAAAACCTACAAGACCAAATAAATGAAGAGGAAATAGGCAGTCTACCTGAAAAAGAATTCAGAGTAATGATAGTAAAGATGACCCAGAATCTCAGAAATAGAATGGAGGCACGGATTGAGAAAATACAAGAAATGATTATCAAAGATCTAGAAGAACGAAAGAACAAACAAACAGAGATGAACAACACAATAACTGAAATGAAAAATACACTAGAAGGAATCAATAAGAGAATAACTGAGGCAGAAGAACAAATAAGTGAGCTGGAAGACAGAATGGTGGAAACAACTACCAGGGAGCAGAATAAAGAAAAAAGAATGAAAAGAATTGAAGACAATCTCAAAGACCTCTGGGGCAACACTAAATGCACCAACATTCGAATTATACGGGTCCCAGAAGAAGAAGAGAAAAAAGAAAGGGTCTGAGAAAATATTTGAAGAGATTATAGTCGAAAACTTCCCTAACATGGGAAAGGAAATAGTCCCCCAAGTCCAGGAAGCACAGAGAGTCCCATATAGGATAAACGCAAGGGGAAACACACCAAGACACACATTAATCAAACCACAAAAATTAATTCAAAGAAAAAATATTAAAAGCAGCAAGGGAAAAACAAAAAATACACATAAAGGAATCCCCATAAAGTTATCAGCTGATTTTTCAGCGGAAACTCTGCAGGCCAGAAGGGAGTGGCAAGATATACTTAAACTGATGAAAGAGAAAAACCTACAACCAAGATTACTCTACCCAGCAAGAATCTCTTGCAGACTTGACGGAGGAGTCAAAAGCTTTTCAGACAGGCAAAAGCTAAGAGAATTCAGCACCATCAAACCAGCTTTATAACAAATGCTAAGGAAAATTCTCTAGGTGGGAAATACAAGAGAAGAAAAAGACCCACAAAAACAAACCCAAAATAATTAAGATAATAGTAATAGGGGCTTCCCTGGTGGCGCAGTGGTTGAGAGTCTGACTGCCAATGCAGGGGACACAGGTTTGTGCCCCGGTCCGGGAAGATCCCACATGCTGCAGAGCGGCTGGGCCTATGAGCCATGGCTGCTGAGCCTGCGCGTCCGGAGCCTGTGCTCCGCAACGGGAGAGCCACAACAGTGAGAGGCTCGCATACAGCAAAAAAAAAAAAAAAAAAAAAAATATAGTAATGGGAACATACATATTGATAATTACCTTGAATGTAAATGGATTAAATGCCCCAATCCAATGACACAGACTGGCTGAATGGATACAAAAACAAGATGCATATATATGCTGTCTACAAGAGTCCCATTTCAGACCTAGGGACACATACAGACTGAAAGTGAAGGGATGGAAAAAGATACTCCACGCAAATGGAAATCAAAAGAAAGCTGGAGCAGCAATACTCGTATCAGATAAAATAGACTTTAAAATAAAGACTGTTACAAGAGATAAGGAGGGACACTATGAAATGATCAAAGGATCAATCCAAGAAGAAGATATAACAATTATAAATGTTTATGCACCCAACATAGGAGCACCTCAATACATAAGGCAAATGCTAACAACCACAAAAGGAGCAATCGACAGTAGCACAATAATAGTGGGGGACTTTAACACCCCACTTACACCAATGGACAGATCATCCAAACAGAAAATAAACAAACACAAGCTTTAAATGACACAATAGACCAGATAGATTTAATTGATATTTACAGAACATTCCACCCCAAAGTGGCAGAAGACACTTTCTTCTCAAGTGCACATGGAACATTCTCCAGGATAGATCACATCTTGGGTCACAATTCAAGCCCCGGAAAATTTAAGAAAACTGAAATCGTATAAAGAATGTTTTTTTTTCCTTATTAAATTAATTTTATTTTAATTTTTTATTTTATTTCTGGCTGCTTTGGGTCTCCGTTGCTGCATGTGTGCTTTCTCTGGTTGCAGTGAGAGGGGGCTACTCTTCATTGCAGTGCACAGGCTTCTCATTGAGGTGACTTCTCTTGTTGCGGAGCATGGGCTCTATGCACGCAGGCTTCAGTACCTGTGGCACATAGGCTCAGTAGTTGTGGCTCGCGAGCTCTACAGCGCAAGCTCAGTAATTGTGGCACATGGGCATAGTTGCTCCGTGGCATGTGGGATCTTCCCAGACCAGGGCTTGAACCCATGTTCCCTGCATTGGCAGGCAGATTCTTAACCACTGGACCACTAGGGAAGCCTCCAAGCATCTTTTCTAACACAACGCTATGAGAATGGAATTCAATTACAGGAAAAAACTGTAAAAAACACAAATACAGGCAGGCTAAACAGTGTGCTACTAAATAACCAAGAGACCACTGAAGAAACCAAAGAAGAAATATAAAAAAATACTTAGGGCTTCCCTGGTGGCGCAGTGGTTGAGAATCCGCCTGCCGATGCAGGCAACATGGGTTCGTGCCCCTGTCCGGGAAGATCCCACATGCCGCGGAGCGGCTGGGCCCGTGAGCCATGGCCGCTGAGCCTGAGCGTCTGGAGCCTGTGCTCCGCAACGGGAGAGGCCACAAACAGTGAGAGGCCCGCATACCGCAAAAAAAAAAAAAAAAAAAAAAATATAGAGAAGAGTTAACACTGATCCCTCTCAAACTCCTCCAAAAAATAGCAGAGGGAGAAACACTCCCAAATGCATTGTACGAAGCCACCATCACCCTGATACCAAAACCAGAAAAAGAAAGTTATAGACCAATATCACTGATGAACATAGATGCAAAAATCCTCAACAAAATACTAGCAAACAGGATCCAACAGATAAAAGGATCAAACACCATAATCAAGTGGGATTTATCCCAGGGATGCAAGGATTCTTCAATATATGCAAATCAATCAATGTAATACACCACTTTAACAAATTAAGGAATAAAAACCATATGATCATCTCAGTAGATGCAGAAAAGTCTTCTGACAAAATTCAACACCCAATTATGATGAAAACTCTCCAGAAAATGGTCATAGTGGGAACCCACCTCAACATAATAAAGGCCATATATGACAAACCCACAGCAAGCATCATACTCAATGGTGAAAAACTGAAAACATTTCCACTAAGATCAGGAACAAAACAAGAATGTCCACTCTTGCCACTCTTATGCAACATAGTTTTGGAAGTCCTAGCCACAGCAATCAGAGAAGAAAAAGAAATAAAAGGAATACAAATTGGAAAATAAGAAGTAAAACTGTCACTGTTGATGACATGATACTATACACAGAAAATCCTAAAGATGTCACCAGAAAGCTACTAGAACTAATCAGTGAATTTGGTAAGGTTGCAAGATACAAAATTAATGCACAGAAATCTCAGGAATTCCTATACACCAACAACGAAAAATCAGAAAGAGAAATTAATGAAATATTCCCATTTACCATTGCAACAGAAAGAATAAAATACCTAGGAATAAACCTGCCTAAGGAGATGAAAGACTTGTACTCAGAAAGCTATAAAACACTGATGAAAGAAATCAAAGATGATATAAACAGAAGGAGAAATATACCATGTTCTTGGATTGGAAGTATCAACACTGTGAAAATGACTATACTACCCAAAGCAATCTACACATTCAATGCAATCCCTGTCTAACTACCAATGGCATTCTTCACAGAATTAGAACAAAAAATTGTACAATTCATATGGAAACACAAAAGACCCCGAATAGCCAAAGCAATCTTGAGAAAGAAAAACAGAGTTGGAGGAATCAGGCTCCCCAACTTCAAACTATACTACAAAGCTACAGTAATCAAGATAATATGGTACTGGCACAAAAACAGAAATATAAATCGATGGTACAGGATAGAATGCCCAGAGATAAACCCACGCACCTATGGGCACCTACTTTACAACAAAGGAGGCAAGAACATACAGTGGAGAAAAGACAGCCTCTTCAATAAGTGGTGCTGGGAAAACTAGACAGTTACATGTAAAAGAATGAAATTAGAACACTACCTAACACCATACACAGAAATAAACTCCAAATGGATTACAGATCTAGATGTAAGACCAGACACTATCAAACTCTTAGAGGAAAGCATACGCAGAACACTCTATGACATAAATCACAGCAAGATCCTTTTTGACCCACCTCCTAGAGAAATGTAAATAAAAACCAAAAAAAAAAATGGGACCTAATGAAACTTAAAAGCTTTTGAACAGCAAAGGAAACCATAAACAAGATGAAAAGACAACGCTCAGAATGGGAGAAAATATTTGCAAATGAAGCAACTGACAAAGGGTTAACCTCCAAAATATACAAGCAGCTCATGCAGATCAAAAAAACAAAGAACCCAATCCAAAAATGGGCAGAAGACCTAAACAGACATTTCTCCAAAGAAGATATACACATTGCCAACAAACACATGAAAGGATGCACAACATCACTAATCATTAGAGAAATGCAAATCAAAACTACAATAAGGTATCACCTCACACCAGTCAGAATGGCCATTATCAAAAATCTAGAAACAATAAATGCTGGAGAGGGTGTGGTGAAAAGGGAACCCTCCTGCACTGTTGGTGGGAATGTAAATTGATACAGCCACTACCGAGAACAGTATGGACATTCCTTAAAAAACTAAAAATAGAACTACCATATGACCCAGCAATCCCACTACTGCGCATAGACCCTGAGAAGCCATAATTCAAAAAGAGACATGTACCACAATGTTCATTGCAGCACTGTTTACAATAGCCAGGACATGGAACCAACCTAAACGTCCATCGACAGATGAATGGGTAAAGAAGATGTGGCACATATATACAATGGAATATCACTCAGCCATAAAAAGAAACTAAACTGAGTTCTTTGTAGTGAGGTGGATGGACCTAGAGTCTGTCACACAGAGTGCAGTAAGTGAGAAAGAGAAAAAAGGAATACCATATGCTAACTCATATATATGGAATCTAAAACAATTTTTTAAATGGTACTGATGAACCTAGTTGCCGGGCAGGAGTAAAGAGGTAGAGATAGAAAATGGACTTGAGGACATGGGGTGGGAGGGGGAAGATGGGGTGAAGTGAGTGTAGCATCGACATATATACACTACCGAATGTAAAACAGTTGGCTGGTGGGAAGCAGCCGCATAGCACAGGGAGATTGGCTCGGTGCTTAGCCATAACCTAGAGGGGTGGCATAGGGAGGATTGGAGGGAGGCTCAAGAGGGAGGGGATATGGGGACATGTGTATGCATATGGCTGATTCGCTCTGCTGTGCCACAGAAACTAACACAGTATTGTGAAGCAATTATACTCCAATAAAGATCTATTTAAAAATAAAAAAAACAAATAAAAGTGAAAACAAGGATCAGCGAACTTTTTCTGTAAAAGGCTATCCAGTAAATATCTTAGGCTTTGGGGACTATATAACCTTTGTAAACAATACTCAACTTTGCCTCAATTTTGTCACTGTAGCATGAAAGCGGCCACAGATTAGCATGTACACAAATGCGTGTTGCTGTACTCGAATAAAACTTTATTTATAAGAACAGATGGCAGGGCTGGATTTGGTCCATGAGCCAGAGTTTGCTGAACCCAGCACAGCAGCAAATAATCACAGCAGCAAATGCTCACGTCACATGATGTGTTCTAAGCACCTTACATATATTAGCTCACTTAATCCTCACAACCCTATTAAGTGGGTCCTTTGATGATTCTTCTTACAGGTGAAAGTTACAGAGTAACTGAGCAGCAGAGGCAGAATTCTTAGTCATTCTGGCTCCAGAGGCCACCCGCAGCCCTTTAATTACTGTGCTGTGCCAACCGACTGTGGAGGGTGTTGCAGAGTTCCTTCACACCACTGTCCCACCACCTCTTCTCCCAAGCAGCCCCAGAAAGCTCTAGTGAGTAGCAAAAGACATTCTCAGGATACAATCCCTGTTCTGCAGTCCATCTACTTTAAGGCACACCACACCAAACTTCACAGCATGCCCTGGGCAGCAACTTGGTTGACTTGTAGAGGGAGAGATACATATGAGATCATTACCCAAGAATATTAGCTTTCCGCCAGGGGAGACTTGGAGTGCAAGGTGGGAGTTTAACAGCTTCAAACTTCATGGTGGCAGCAACATTTACTGAAATGAAGACCCAGCTATGAAGTAGAACACAAAACCAACAAGGACGCCATGCAATTTCCCTACTAATTTCCGGTCTCTGGACCTGTTAACCTCAATGTGACCACTTTTTGAACAAATTATTAGGTTTTATGGATGAGTCTACCTCCACAAGTAGAAATGTTTAGTGCATTTCATATCCTGGGACTTCACCGCCTCATAATGAGCTTGGTTCTTCTTCCTGTATAAACATTTAATCGGAGACTAAGAGTTTGGAGATGATAAAGTAAGTGAAGATGAAAGTAGAAGCTCAACAAAAATGGAAAGTAAGAGAAAAACAACGAGGCAAGGACAGTTGCACGATAGTAACAGATCTTAGGACAGAACTTCTGGGACCATGGGGGCAAACCCAAGACAGAGCCCAGACTTAAGATTGAAACTCCTGCCCTGTTCCCCCCTCAAATTTTCTCCTTGCATATGATTCAATTCTTTTCAAATTAAAAATATGCAATCTGAACATTTTAAAAACAAAACATTTGTATAACTGCCACAATTCCATGGAGTACTGTATTCTTATAAAAGTCTCTGATTCCGCCGTTAGACACAGGCACATTACGGCCAGTTTGGTGGGGTACCAGCTGTATTTACAGTTTGGGGTACTATAAAAAACATATGGAAACTGTGAAAATTGAACACCAGGGGGCTAATGTTGGAGGAAACCAACATTCCACAGTCGGGCCAGAGGTTGGAGGTGATTTGCCCAGACAATATACAGCGAAAGCAACCTGTGAGCACAGGGGCGCTTCATGTATGCAAGATCTGTTTTTATTGCATTCAACCCGGAATAGGGTTGTAGCAGCCCAGACATAAAATAAAGCAAAGGCATAAGAAGATAAAAATCTTACATGCTGATTTTCCAAACTAGAGTACAGAAATAATGTGTCAGGATTTATATTATTTCCTGTCAGAAAGCCATGTTAAAATATTGCTAAACAACAAAAGCACCCTCTGTTTCTCGATGTCATATGTCAGGCACTGTGCTAAGAACTGTAAAAATATAATCTCAGTTAAACAAAACAACGTCCTTATATCAAAAGTATTTTTATCCGTCTTTTATAGATGAACAAAATGAGGCTTAGCGAGGTTAAGTAATTGGCCCAACATAATACAGTTAATAAGCAGGGGATCTGTAACTTGAACTATCATTTCTATAATGCCTAAGCTTATGGTCTTATCTATTATGCTATATAAAAATCATAAAATATTACTCTACATTATTAGGAAATCTTTGCCACAGAAGTACATGGGGCATTCTGGCCAGACCAAGATATTCCTTTTTTTTTGAGAGCTACGATCTTTTTTTTCTAAGAGGGAGCAAAGCACTAGCTTCAATAAGTAAGTTATACTCTCTTTAGGATCTGGACCATCTGAGGCACGGCTTATCAGACCTTCCCAAAGATAGACTAACACCAAATCAGTTGATGCCTAACAAAGTACCACAGATTTAGCGGCCTAAAACAACACATTTATTATCTTACAGCTTCTGTAAGTCAGAAGTCCAGGCACAGCTTGGCTGGTCCCTCTGCTCCTGGTCTTGCCAGGCTAAAATCAAGATGTTAGCCAGACTGCATTTCTCATCTGTAGGCTTAAATGGAGAAGAATGTGTTTCCAGGCTCATTCAGGTTGTTGGAAAAATTCCTTTCTTTGCAGCTGTATGAATGAGATTCCTAACTCTTTACTGGCTTCGGCTGTAGGCTGTCCTCAGGTCCTAGAGGCTGCTCGTAGTTCCTTGCCATATGGCCCTCACCACAGGCAGTTCACATGGCTGTTTGATTCTTGGAGGCCAGCAGGAGAATCTGTCTCTCCAATCTGCTAAGGGAGAGTCTTATCATGGGACTGCTACCCCATCACTTCTGCCATATAACATACCCTAGCCTAGGGAGTGGCATCCATCAGTTTACCATATCCTATTAGCTAGATGTAGGTCACAGGTCCTGCCCACACTCAAGCGGAGGGGATTATTCAAGAGTGTGAAAACCAGGGGGCAGAGATCACGGGGACCATATTAGAATTCTGTCTACCACATGTCCTATCCAATAGAATTTTTCACAATTATGGAACTGTTCTACTTCTATGCTGTCCAATATAGTAGCCACTTGCCACGTGTGGCTACGGAATATCTAAAACGCAGCTAGTAGAACTGCGCAACTATAGAACTGACTTTTCAAGATTATCTAATCTTAGTTAATTTAAATGTAAATAGTCACATGAGGCTTGTGGCTACCATGTTGGACAGCACAGATCTGGACATTAACCAATGTCCAAATTATATGCTAATTATTTTTTAAAACTTTTTAAAACTTTATTTTATTTTGTTTGTGCTAATCTTTCAAAAGATTTCCCAGTTTTTTACTGCCAATTTCAAACATTTCTTGGGGACTATTTACTTCAGTATGTACCCAACAGACTTCATTTTTCCATTTCCCAAACTTCTTCCAAACCATTTTCACCAATGTAACCTAAGGCATCTGGAAGGCCTAACTTATGGCCAATGAGGGGTTATGGAAATTTATGCATCTTTATACTTTCCCAAGTATTTATCCCCATGACAACACACTGCAAAAATAAATGCCTGTTCTTTCCACTCTTCTTCTCGTAACTCAAACCTCTTGTAACTCTTAGTCTAATGTCTTTACTCTAATGAGTAAAACAGAATCAGTGGTGGGTGGTGGATGAAGTGAAAATCAATGAAGGATAACCAAGTGGCAGAATTATCAACAAAGAGGGCGTAAGCCACTTTCCCCCAGTTGTATGAGAAGACAGAACGAAACACTTCCCCACACAATTGCCTCAACACAATTAACCACTTCCAAAATCCAACACTGTAATGCCACCTATTTCAGTTTCACTTGATGACGTTTTTCTTAACTCAGTGATTTACAAACAGTGTTATGTCAGCACTAACCCTGCAGGATGTTAATAACTGTTACCAGAACAAAAACAGAAAACAAGAAAAGAAGGGTTAGGATTAGATAAGTCTTGAGAGCACAAAAATAAATGTGAACTAGTTTCTTATGCTGCAGGACTTTTCAGAGCCTTTACTATTATAAAGTGCACTGTGAATCTCCAGAAAGGGATATGGTAGGATGTTTATTAGACTTATTTGATCCAAACCTTTTTCCCCCCAGGATCTTCCCACTGAATTATTGCTCTGAGGTACAAAGTCTGAGGAATAATAGTGTTAATCAGGGTTTCTCAAACTTTAGTCATTAGTGTATCATCTCAATGATTTTTGCTATACCATGCACTACCTGCGTTACTTACTTAATATTTCTCTTTAAATATTTTTACGTTACATACCTTTTAGCCTTAGATTCTTTCTAAGCAAGAATTAGTGTAACCATATGTTTGATCTGCAAGTTATGATGTTCTAGTACAAAGAGGCATAGCTAATAAAATATATATTCATCTGTACTACCTAAAAGCATCCTAATTTTTAAACACATAACTAAAAACAATAAAGGTTCCTGGGTACCACTAAAGCCACAGCTAAAAATGACAGATACAGCGTTTAAGAACAAGAGGAACAAGAACCATGTCTCTGTCTTCCCTGTGTGGCTGATGAGATTATTGCTCAGAGCAGTTAAGTGACTTGCACACACTCACTCATGTCTGAGATCCTCAGCATCAATGGGAATTGCCAGATGAGCTACGAGGTAAAAGCAGTTATGTCTGGTTGCCACTAAGCTGGTCCCCAGGTTTCATCAATTACACTTCTTGAAATGTGTCCTTCTTCAGTACTAAGGGAAGACACCCTCTGCTGTAGTTTAGCATCTTCATATTCCCAGGGACGTGCAGATGGTTGACCTTCACTTTCACCTTAAGAAATTGCAGCCCTGACCAACCTGGGGATTCTGCTTGAAAGCAGAACAACGTCTCTCCTTTGCTTTTCAAAAGCAGCACCAAAAGGCCATCCAGGTGGCATCCGGAGGGCCCTGGGTCAGCTCTAGTAGCTTCAGCTAGCAACAAAGCCAAAGGGACAGTGGGACAGAGTGAGCTTAAGAGCCATGCCTTGGCACCCGATTGCATGGGTTCAAATCTCAGATCAACCATTTCTTCACTGAAGGACCTGGGACCTGTGAATTATTTTTCTTGTATCACTTTCCTTATCTGCAGAATAGTATATGAACAGTAAAACAATACTTACTCAAAGGAGAACTAAGAGAGAGATAAGGCATGGAGAATGCCTGGCACATAGTAAGGGATCTATAAATGCCACCTTATAGTAATTTTAATGATAAGGAAAAGAATAATAACAGCAAGAGTGGCTTAGGTTCTCCATACATCCAGGCTGGCTTACTGTAGGGGACAGACACCTTTACTCAGTGACACCTGTTAAAGGATACTGTGTGCTGGACAAAGCTATTGGAAAGAAGGCCCCCATCCCCCACAACCCCATGCCCCAGGACTCACAAAGCACCAAGAAGATGGCGCCTATCTGAAGTCCTGGGTTATCTCAGCTTCACAGTTAAAAGTTCAGACCTCAGGAGGCAGTGTGACGGGACTACTGAACGCTTCAGGAGGTGGCATTTGGGCCACACGTCTGCCTCTGCCCCATTGGTCATGTGCCTCAAGTCTGGGGTCTGATCTAAATTGCTTTAAAAGTAATAAAGATATAAAGATGTGGCATTTCTTGACCCCCTGCGTTTATGGAGCAGGACTTAGCTCTGCTATATAAGTTAGAACAACTCCCAGCCACTTCACAATCATAGAATACACTTGGGCAGCTTTTATTCCATCTGTCCTTCTTTGTGAATCAATGCACTCCTGTTCTCCCAATTGCCCCTGTGAAAAGGTCTTCTACTTGATAACAATTACTCAAACCAAAACAATCAGAGAATACCAAGATCCAGCCTAGACTTCTGTCATTTCAGGAAGATTCTGAAGGAGAGTGACCTCTCAGACCTCCTCCAGAACCTATCTGCAGATTCCTGACCACAGGATCATCAACCTTCCTTCTCAGGCTTCCCTTTTTCTGAGCCAGTCTATTTCCTCAAGGGATACATCTTCCATACCAGAGTTGTGATAGGATCTTTACCAGGAGGGATGCAGGAAAATCCTGAGCATCCAGTTTTTCATCTCCTTTCTAGTTTCCATCTGGATGGCAATGCTTCTGGAGCTCCCAGAGGCAGGGTGGCCCACCTTTTAGGAATGTTCTCCCATCTAAAAAAACCCACAGAGCAGCCACAAACACTCAGGGTCATAAGCATGCATGCTACAGAAGGTAGCATTTCATCAGCATCTCTCTGGACTAGACAATGTGCATGTTTAATCCTCAAGACCACTTTGCGATGTAGGTACTGTTATCCCTATTATAGACCAGAAATATGAGGATGAGCAGGTAACCAACGTGCTTAGAGGACTCTTCCATTTAGAAGGAGGCAGAGCTAAGTTCCATCCCAATGTGTTATACTCCAAAACTCATGTTATTTTCCTAACCTATCATTGCTATTCTTGCATTTACCTCACTTGCTAATTTCGTATCACAGCTAACAAGGATAATCCTTCTACTAAAAACAAACAAAAACACCACTACCCAGCTGTAAGACTGTTTTCCCAAAGCCATGTCACCACCACTCCTCATCAGCAGTTCCAAGCATCTTCTCTTCTCACCACAAAAAACTCAGCAAATATGTGTTTCCCACATCAGAAGATACACATGTACATATATACACACACATATATACCTACATATATATGTACACACATATTTAGTTCACATACACATACTACTTATATTTATTTCACATAAACATACACACCAATATACATACATATTTATTTATTTCACACACACACTCCTGCGAAGTGCCTGTGAAGGCATCTCTCCTTTAGGCAAAGGCTCTATCTGCTATATAAAAAGACACTACAAGAGACTAAAAACCATCTAAGACTGTGAAGACAGATGAACAGACTAGAGGAAGCCTGCTCTAACATTCCTCATATAGCATCCAAGGAAACCATTTACCCAGTGAATGGCTAAGGTCTGGGGAATAACTGAAGTTTTATAGTTTTATAAAATTCCTACAGGATAGTGACGAATGACTCTATTTAATATAGCTATAGCGTAATTTAGAAAGGATAACTAAAGTTACACTGTATAAACTGATCTTTCTACACAAGTAGGTAATATCCTATTAATTTTTTTTACTTTTATGAGAAAAACACCTTCAATATTAATTAGATGAATGTAAAAATACTTAAGATTCAAGATAAAGCATTAAAAAAAATAAATTCACTTGCAAAAAGTAGGTGTTTTGCTCTGCTAAGTGGTCTCAAGCTTGGATTTTACACGTCATGCAGTGATTCTTATTACTGAGTCCATTCGCTGGTATAAATCCTAAATTCTTTCTTGTTGCCCCTTATAAAATCAGAATTCTTCTTTATCCAAAGAGATCAGAAGCAAAAAAGATTTACCTCTTTCCTAATGGAAGAAACTGAAAGCCCTTATAAATTCAACATATCCAAAGTTCACTCCATGAGGAAAGCAACATCCTATTAGAAAATAATATGTTAAATTCTTACTAAATTTGTATACCATAGTGAATTCAAGTCCTATGTTGTTTGCATTTTTAATTAATTGATTTTCTTTCCATTTGATCTTTCTTTTCTTTTTAATACTACATTTTAATTTGGATCTTCTAGAAAGCCAGGCTATTTGTTTCCCTCCTGAATGTGGAAGTGAAATAATTCCTGGCTGTTGGCACTTAATTTGTATATTGTTGTTTGGTAGAAATTGATTAAAGTCCTGGCAACACCTGAACACACGCTGGTTAAAAAAAAAATCACAAGTTTCTCACTGACTGAACTGTTGGGAATGGAATATTTTATGATACAGATTTACAAATCTCTACGAACTGGAAGCATTTCCTGGGCAATTAATCAAGGGGAACTTTTATGTAAAAACACATCTCTACTGAGCTATTTACAAAAGATCCCACAAGCTGCAATGACTAATTATAAGTCTCAGACCTGGGCAGTTTGCTGAAATGCTTTTCTTCAGGTCATTAAAAATACCAGTGACAACATACAAATTCAGCAAGAAGAATAAACTAACTACGGGAAGTTACAATTACAGAAAGGAATTATTCAAAGTATGTGACCTTTGCACAAAAATGATGTACATTTATTTGATACAACAGACGCTCCTCTATTTTGCCCCTTTGATAGGTCTGCTGTAATTCCCACTAACATTAATGAGAGATATGTGCTAAAAATGAATCACTGCTAACTCCAGCCATCTGTGCATTCCTGGTACAAATAAAATTGAATGTCATCACTACCCTATTGGATTTCTCGGTAATGCTCTTTGCTGATAAGAACTTTGAAAAAATACCAATGGCTTTTTTTCCTTTTTCTTACTCATACAAAGCATGCCCATTCCCCTTGCTACATAAAGGAGTCCATTCTACTCTGAATCCAGGCAGCCACTGAGAGGTGGGGTGAGATAAATCCCTGCTTATCAAGATAACTATTTCCCCCCTCAGTATAAATGGAGACAAAGTATACCCAGACTCTAATGATTAAAATGGCCAAATTCTTAGCAGGTTAACTCATTACCTTTCATCCTTCTCTTGCCAGCCCTGAAAGCTAAGTAGCTGTCTTAACAGCCTGCAGCAGTCACTTCCGAACAACCCTCTTGCCCTACAGCTATGCTAAAATGGAGTTAATTCATTTTTCCTTTATGAATTACTGGCTGTCAAGAATTTTAGAAAGGTCCCAGGCTTTAATGGAGACCTTTGAAAAGAGAGGCCATGTACTGGAGGACCCAAGGAGGGATGCTGGGGAGCCAGAAAAGCAGGGAGATTGGAAAGCCACTGGTCAGGCACTGGAAAAATAAATACATATATATGGTGGAAGAGAGGCTCATGTGACTATCTCCAATCACAGCCAAGTGTTTCCTCAGTAAGAACTGGGGACATACAGCACCCCAGGGCCATGCAGTTATAACTTCACTTCTCTGAGCAGCCAGCCACCCAGCCGATCCTCAGCAAGCCAAACGTTTTCAAGGGCCCCTTCATACACCTTCTTGGAGTGGGTGGAGGGTGTGTTAAGCCTTGCTTCTGGAAATCCAAGTGTCTAATGGATCAGGTGGGTCACTTCTTCCTCTCAAGCTGCACAGAGGGCTGTGGTGCTTGGGGTCCTCTCTTAGATTCGATCATTAGATCTAGTTTTATATGACATGTGATGACAGAACTGCTAAGAATATTTATTAGCTTGGCTAACAACTAAAGAAGAAATGGTAATCACAGCTCTCTGGAGAGGCTTTTTAAATTTCATTTTATGGCACTATAAAATGAGGCCATACCCTGAGCATTTAAAATGGGCAAATTATTTCATTGGAAGGAGCTCAAATTTTGAAGTTTAGTCATATCAATAGACAAAAGCTAAGTGAATATTCAAGATAAAGTCCATTTCAAATGTAGCTACTAAGACTTCAGCAGAAGAGAGTAAGCATTTATTTGGTATGAGTAAGCATTTATTTGGTCACATGTGTGTTTGTAGGAGTATGAATATCTGGGGTCTAGATTACACTTTGAATACGTTCTTAATATTTGGTAAAGCATTCCTAATCCTACCTCATGGAACCCTTGAAAAAGCAGTGCCAACGTAAAACTGTCAACTGGTAATTTATTTGTAAGCAACATATTTAATTACAATAGTACAAATTCACTTACTTTCCCTGAGAGCCTAATTTTTAAAGTTATTACTTTATTATTTAAATTGTCATTTTATTATTTAAAATATCAATTAATTACTTGAAAATTGTCAACTATTATGTATTGGACAATTTTTTAAATAGAACACAGCAAATATAAATGTAAAATTACCAGTACACAAAAGAATATAAGAAATCATATATCTAATAAGGGTCTAGTATCCAGAATATGTAAATAACTCTTACAACTCAACAACATAAAGATGAATACAATTAAAAATGCGCAGGATCTTAATAGACATGTCTCCAAAGAAGATACACAAATGGCCAATAAGTACATGAAAAGATATTCAATATCTCTAGTCGTTAGGGAAATGCAAATCAAAACCATAATGAGATACCACTTCATAATACTAGGATGGCTATGATCAAAAAGGCAGACAATAACAAGTGTTGGTGAGAATGTGAAGAAATTAGAACAATTATATGTTGCTGGTGGGAATGTAAAAATAGCACAGCCACTGTGAAAAATAACTTGGCAGTTCCTCAAGAAGTTAAGCACAGAGTTACTCTATGACACAGCAATTCCACTCCTAGGTATATACTCAAAAGAAATGAAAACGTATATTCAAACAACTTGCACATGAATGTTCATAGCAGCATTATTCATAACAGCTAAAAACTACAAACAGCCCAAAAGTTGATCAGCTGATGAATAAACAAAATGTGGTATACCTACAATGGAATATTATTTAGCAATAAAAAGGAATGAAGTACTGAAACATATTACAACATGAATGAACTCCAAACACATTATGCTAAGTGCAAGTAGCCAGTCACAAAAGACCACATATTATATGATCCCATTTATATGAAATGTTTCAAATATGCAAATCCATAGAGAGAGAAAGTAGATTAGGGGCTGAGGGAAGGGAGGAAATAACTGGGGAAATGAGTGTGACTGCTAATGAATATGGGTTTCTTCCTGGGGTGACAAAAATTTAATTCTGGAATAAGATAAGAGTGATCATTGAGCAACCTTGTGAATACACAAACAACCACTGAATTTATACACTTTAAAAGAGTAAATTTTGGGCTTCCCCGGTGGCGCAGTGGTTGGGGGTCTGCCTGCCAGTGCGGGGGACGCGGGTTCGTGCCCCGGTCTGGGAGGGTCCCGCATGCCGCAGAGCGGCTGGGCCCGTGGGCCATGGCCGCTGGGCCTGTGCGTCCAGGGCCTGTGCTCCGCAGCCGGAGAGGCCACAGCGGTGAGAGGCCCGCGTACCAAAAAAACAAACCAAAAAAAAGAGTAAATTTTATGGTATATGAATTATATTTTAATTTAAAAATTATACATGCTAGTAATTAAAAAATTAAATAGTACAAAAGAATTTATAAAAAGAAAAGTTATATTCCCTCTCCACCTGCCCCAATGACCACTCCCACTATTAGGGGGGTTTTGCCAATCTTCCCAGAAATTTGTTATGCATAATGCACAAATAGACACATATCCCCCTTTGAAAATACAACAGACAATGTTATATATTTTACAATAGATCTTGGACATCTTTCCATGTAAGAAACATATAAACTGGGGTGTGGATAAAAAGACTGGAGTGAGATGGTGGAGCTGAAAGAGGGAATACCAGGCAACAACCTGCAATCCCACCCTCTGGAAGAGCAAGAATCTGTCAGTTTCTCAAATTTTCAAATGTTCACTGAACAACGCTGCCAGGATATCCCACACAGAATCTCAATATATTCAAAACTAAATTCTCAACTGTCCCATCTCCAGAGTCCAAAATCACCCTACTTCTTTTGCAGTTTCTTCTCCATCAAAGTCATCCAAGATTGGGAGTAAAGGAGGAGTAAGTCCTCCGTCTTCCTAACACTTCACATGCAATGGATCACCACAATCAGCCATTTTCATTTAATTTAAAATGTCTATCAAAGCAGTTACCTCCTCTCTATTCTTACTGCTGCCATCTTAGCTCATGCCTTTGATTTCTTTATCCAGACACTGAAATAGCTCCTATCTGGCTTCTCTGCTGCCAATCTATCTATCTGTCCTCCCACCCATCCTTCCAACCATTTATCCATCTATTCATCCAACAAATATTTATGGAGCAATAACTATGTGCCAGGAAAAGAAGACACAAAGATGAAAAGGAAATTCTTTATCATTAGACAGTTCAAAGTCTAGTAGAAGGGAGAAACATGTAGCTGGAAAATAACAAACTGCTTTTCCAACATTAAATAAGTGCTGTCAGAACACAAGGTGGAACTACTGATTTTTAAGAGAAATCAGAGGGTGACATGTGAATTGGGACTTCAAAGATGAGTAGGAGTTTTGCACAAAATGAGGAAGAAACGGGGGGCATTTAAGCAATGGGAAGAGTATGCGCAAATGTAGAGGGATGGGAAAGGTCTAGCAAGTGTAGGGAATAAGAAAAAATTCAGTAATGCAAGCAGGTGGAAAATGAGGAGGTAGAGGGGCTGTGTGTGTATGTTGGGCTTTAAGATAAGACTTGAAAGCAACCCAGGGCTAGAGTGTGGAGGACTTCATAAGCCAGGCAGAGAGTTTGCTATTTTGCCCAGTGTGTGAGGAGGCAGCAAGGGCTGTTAGGCAGGGGGTGCTGCCTCACTGATTTTCTCTGGAGTAGAGGGTGGGGGCAGACTGTGACTGTGGAGGCTACTGTATAGTCCAAGTGACCCACGAGGATAACAGCCCCGAGAAGGAAGACAGGAAATGAGAGAAATGAAATGGGATGGATTAGACACAATGAGGGATGAGGCACGATGAGGCATGAGGCAAGGTTTCTATCTTAACACAGCCGAACGTTGTACCAGTTCCAAGAGTAAATGCTAAGTAGATGGAGTAGTGGGAGGATGGGTGAAGGAAAGGGTGATGGGTCCAATTGTGGTTATATTGGAAACACAAGGTAAGCATCCTTCTAAAACACAATCCTGTTCCCCATTGCCTTCACAATGAAAACATTTTAATTGTTTTTATTATGTCACGCAAGGGAGTATCCATGTGTGCTTGTATCCACATGTCCTTTGTTCTTGAGGAACAAGAACTCTGGGTTCAAATCCAGAGTGACCTTGAGAAGGTTACCCATAAACTCACTAGGCCACAGTTTACTCATTTGCCTATTGTAAATTATTACTATCCTTCTTACAGCATCGTTGTGGAGATTAAAATAAATATTTCACATCAGTGTTTTGTACAGAACCTGGCCCCACGGAAAGTACTGAATGAATGGCAGCAAAGTTTTCAAAGAAGGGCAGTTAGAGTTATCTTTCTCCCAAATTATATTAAAAATATAGGGTCTTTTAAAGGTCTAGTGTGCTTTTAAAACTTAGTTGATCGTATGATAACAATCTGCCAATAACACTTAAAATTTAGAGAAGTTGAAGAAAGCTATGTTATTCACTCTATCCCAAACTTCTTAATTTTAGAGCACTGGACCAAAGTAAAAAGGCTATGAGAGATGAGAAGGTAAACCAAATAAACTGACAAACAACAAGCAGAGAAGAAATTCCCCTCACCCCAGCAGCTGTAAGAACTGAGAAGCCAACACAGATCCTATCAGATGAAGTCATTAAAGCTTAAAAGTTTAAGGCTTAAAAGTTAAAAAAAAAAAAAAATCTGAGCTCTGTAGGAAGAAGACCTTGCATTTTGATGGCATGATATCTACCCTGACCTAACATTATGATGAGGAAGAAATGATTCCACAGTATGTTTACTGCCTGGACAAGGGCACTAGTACATGAGTTTGAATTCTCAGCTTCTGTTAAGTGCTGCCAACCTTCCCACTTGTCTGAGACAAGATCAAGGGAGATGCAGATATTGTGCTGCAGAGAAGACCATCTCTCTATCAGGGAGTTGTTCTGTTTTCCAAAAGGAACATCATCATATATCACAGAAAAGGCCTTCATTTCTTTTCAGCTTTTACGCTGCTGGGATTCTCTGATTATACTGTGTGGGGCCATGAAAAACCCTCCCAAGAATGATTCCTGGAAGAAGCAGAAAACCCCTCTTGGAAATACATCTTTTCTCTTGGCTGCTTCCCCAGAATTCCCCACCAGGAACTGTCTTAAGCAGGCAGGAGGATGGATGGCCTGAGGTCTTCCCCATCTCTGCTGTCCACATTTCTTGAAACCTGTCCAGAGCTGATGACTGTCTCCAACATACAAAGCTGCTGTTGCCTCTGTGGAGGCGAAGTCACCAGCCCCCCTCAAACTCACTTCAAAAAGGAATTCCACATTCCTGCTCAAGAGAGGGTGAAGACTCAGACCAGCAGCTCAGAAAAGGCTGCTAGAACTGCCAACACAAACAGCTTCTCAACTTCCATTGTAAGACGTTTTCATCGTGTTTGGAATCCTTTGTATTATAGAAATAGCTTTCCATCCCAAAAGAAGCACATTAAAGAGAGGTCCCTATGGTATCAGGAGTTCTTGGGCCAAACCAATTTATCCTAGCACAAAAAGTCTCGCTGCAGAACAGGACACAGTGATTGTGTCCAGTGATTTCTGGGTTCTGGAATCACAACAGCTGAGTTTAAATCCTGGCTCCACCAATAGCTGTGTGACAGCAGGCAAGTTACTTAACTTTTCTGAGACTTACTGTCTTCATTTCACAAATGAGACCAATAATTTCACAAATGGCACCTACTGTCTTGGAGTTGGTATAAAGAAAATGTGAGATAAACCTTGAAGAATGTACAGCACCGTGCCTAGCACCAAATAGGTAGCCAATTACGTCTTTTCTTATTTCTGTTGCTGTAACAGCAACAGTTACAACTACAGACTGCCTGAGCAAAATATCTGCCACCACACCTTTATTTTCTTCCTGCTATCATAGTTGCTAGGTTTTATCTGCTGGTTTTTCCTGTCCTGCTGGCTCTTGTTAAACTATTCAGGCTGCTGATTTTTGTGTTTTGTCTGTTTCCTTGTTTTATTAGTTACCCTGTTGCCTCCTCCTAACCTCTAGTGCCACCACCTTATTTCAGTGTTGTTGTTCCTTCTAGCTTGGTCTACTGCTGACCCTTCCAGAAGAAAGATGTTACAGAATTAATCATTCTTTAAGATACTCCTGACTATGCTCTTCCCAGGCTCAAAAAATTCAAAATCTTTAGCTAAG
Source organism: Lagenorhynchus albirostris (assembly GCF_949774975.1). Lineage (NCBI taxonomy): Eukaryota > Metazoa > Chordata > Mammalia > Artiodactyla > Delphinidae > Lagenorhynchus > Lagenorhynchus albirostris. The sequence goes on along the minus strand of NC_083104.1, from coordinate 33,221,100 downwards.
TACTCAAGGTTTTCCCTGTCCAAGCAAACCCTTATTGTTCACTCTTCCCCCTACTCCAGGGCCTAAGCTATAGAACCCCATTCTCTCTTCTGAGCATGGCTTGTACCTTCCCACCTCTGCTATCTTTGATCATGCTCCCCACCTAGTTCTACATCTGATAAAATCTTTTCCATTTTTCTGTTCCAGTACAAATACCATCATGTTCATAGAAATTTCCCCGATCCCTCCCTCTTGTGAATGCCCATGACATTCGTATAGAATTTGCCACACTCTTCCATGGGTAATGCCTCAACTATCCAGTTCCAGATTTTTCATTCCACTCTGCCTACTGGACAGGCCTACCTAGCTATCCTAAAGCATCTAAAACACAGCCTGGACAAAACCTTTCTGTTCTTAGCTCCTGACATATTTTCCACACCTGTTCCTACATCCTGCAACTGTTAGGCAGGAGTCTCAATCATGTAGGTAAGCCTCACTGAACCCAGGGAATGCTGAGAAGTTAGGCTTCCTATGAAGAAAAAAAAAAAATGATATCCCGGCTGGGTCTCACAAAGCAGGATAAGGGAAAGCCACCTGAGGTCCAAGGTGACTCTTGACACAGGGTTGTTTTGTTGTCCTGTATAGCAAGGGCTGGCTAATCTTCCACCACCCTGTTGACTCGGTTCCCCTCTATGTGAGCCTCCATGGCTCACATTCCACTCTGCACGTCTTTTCCATAGCTTCTGGTTAGTCGTAATTTCTACCTCCGCATAACTTCAGATCTTTACGACTCGTGTTATTAATTCATTTCATAAATATTTATTAAGTGTCTACTATTTTACAGACACTGGATGAATTAAAGACAGGTCCTTTCCAGATGGAAGTTCCACCCTAGCCTAAAAGACAAACGTTGAACAAGAATTAAGGCTGTGCTTCATGTTCTAGTGGGAAGTTACATGAATTTGTAAGAGACAAACCTAACCTGGGCTGGGCTAGCTCCAGTTAAAGGCAAATGGAGGAAGTGATATTTAAACTTCACTTGACCTAGAAAAAAATTAAGTTATATCCATACTTCATACCTTGGAGTAAGATAAATTCCAGATGGTCTAAAGACTAAATATAGAAAATCAAACCATAAAAATACCAAAAGAAATCACAGGACAATTGTTCTTATACTCTTTTGTGTGGAAGAGGTTTTCAACTATGACACAAATTTCAGAAGACATTGAAGAAAAGACTGAATACATTTGACTACATAGAAATATTTTTAACATTTCTGTGTAACAAAAACCACTATTAGCAAAAAAAAAGACAAACTAGCAGGGGGGAGCAATTAAAGCTCAAATCAAAGACAAATGGGTCATTTTTGTAATATATAAAGTGCTTCTACAAATAAGTAAGAAAAAGACCAACAAAAGAATATGACAAATTATAAACATACTTAAAGATGCACAACTTCACATGGCACTTAAATGCCATGGTTCACCTTCCATATTGACAAAGATCAAAAAGCTTGCAAACCACACTGCACTGACAGAGTTAATGTGAGCAAAGGCACTCTTACTGCCTGCTAGGACTGTAATGGTTTAGTCTCTGTAGAAGGCAACTAGCAAAATCTAGCAAAACTAGAAATGTATTGTCCTAGTAATTCCACATCTAGAAATTTATCCTACAGATATATTCATATATATACATACATGTATGAAATTAAGTCTATTCACTTATTAATTATAGCAGTCTGTATGAGAGGAAAAGATTTGAAACAATCTATAAGTCCTTTAGGAGGTACAATGGAACAGTACATAGAGGTAAAAAAAGAATAGAAAACTTTTATGTATGAATATGGGAAGATCCGTAAAGATATTTTGTTTAAAATAAAGAAAATTGAGGGGCAGAACAGTGTGTATTACATTATGACACATGCATAAATATCACACTACAAATCCTATCAATTTGCTTCCATCTCTCTAGATGCTACTTCTGCGAATAGTTTTAGTTACACCACAGTACCTGGAACAGAGCAGATATACAATTAATATTTGATGAAAGTGAATAAATCAATGAATAAAGAAAATAAATGGATGAAGGAACACACTTGGGTACTTGACCTGTCCTCTAAACTCCATATCAGGTACTTTTATATATGGATACAAAAAGGTTGTGGCCGAATCCTGGCTATCTAGTTCCCTAGTTCCAGAAAAACCTAAAATACATCCTTATATAAGACAAACGTATTAAATAAATTAATTTGTATGTATGTATATAGAGAGATAAATTACTTTTCAATAAGCATGACATGAATTTTCTAGTTCACGTGTTCATATCTCTCAGGAATAAAGCATTCAGCATTCAGAAGGATGATATTGTTTTCAACCTTTCCCTCAAAATCCCTCAGTGGCTTAGGGGAAAAAAGAAGTCTACAGTCTTTATTCCGGCAACTGAGTTACCTATGACTAGGAAAGCAAAGGAAGCCTTGACAGGATCATCTCCCACTTCTCTCTTGCACGAATCCCCTGCTACTCTCACCAGGAAAACCTTCAACACAACCGTAAGCATGAAAACCACAACCATCACCACTTAATGAACATCTACTATGTGCCAGATTGTGCTCCACACTCAACCTGTATCTTGACCATAAGCTCATGAGAGATGAGCTATAAGATGATTGTCTCCATTTTACAGACACAGGGATAGGCTTAAAGACATGTGGACTTGTGTCCGGCATGCCACAGAAATGCTGATGTTGTTTCTTAGGATGGAGTTTATTTAATTTTCTACATGTAATATTCTGACAACAAATAGCAGTTTGAAAAACCTGGATTATAAGTGAAATGCTAACAAAAGTAATAACAGGTCTTGGATAGATGACACACACAAAATCCAAGAATAGTGCTTTTTTATCTGTTCAGGAATCCCTAAAAAGCCCTTGCATGTTGCATGTTTAGGTAGCAGAAGAGCACCCACACTCACCAAAGTGATAGGACACCTATGTGCCAATTGCCCAGTGAGTGTTTCTCACCAAGGCCCACTCATCGCAGGTTATCAGAAGATTCTCCAGCTATTCGTTATTATAACCAACTCATTCTCTCCACGGTAATTATCTGTGAGCAACATATCATGCTGTCCTTGGAACCATCAAACTGACATATGATTAAATAGCAGAGGGTTCTGAAGTTAAATTTAAAACCACTCTCTTACACTTCAACTCACACATCACACTGAGATCTGTCCAGCCATGGGAATATTCCAGTTAACCAATACCAAAGACCAGGGAGAGAATATTCCCTTACTTCACGTTCCCATCTGAGAAAGGTGGTGATGACATTCTCAAAACTTTCTAAAGAGATTTTCCTAGGACGTGAAGTAAAATTTGGCAAAGCAGCTCTCTGTAGGAAGTTCTGCCCCCGCCCCACATTAAAATGTCTCAAGAGTTGCTTATATTCACCATTATATCATCACAGTTATGTGTGGGGTCTTACAAGAAACAGTACAGTTCTTCAACACACCATGAGAATCACACACTTTCAGCTTTCCTTGAAAAAGTTACTGTAAATCTTAAGTTATTGTACACTCAGCTGTATATACCAATAATGTTAATACTTATATTAACAATGTTACCAATTAGAAAAAAAAACTGGAAGAAAAGATCAATGGGCAAGCTGGAGTTAATATATAAGTCTCACTCTCCTTGGAATGAAAAAGGAGCAAAAAGAGGTTCTTCAAGGGGAAATCTGTTTCCATTTCCCGACCCACTCTATAGTTTCTAGAATTAAAGTTTTTCTACAAAAATGGTTCTATACAACCCAGTTTATGTTTGCAGGAGCTGTGATTTAGGAAAAACAATTTTTTTTCCATATCTACTGAATAGTTGCACCCAAAGCAGAATCAGCCAATTTCTGCCTTACTATTCTACTCTAGTTTTCATATTTATTTAGTTTACTATTATAAATAATTTTCATGTATTTAGTATTCATTAAACTTACAGTAAAATAAAAGAGTGGCAAATACTGAAATCATCAGAATTCCCTAAAAAGAAAATTTCCAAAGCCTTTCTGAGACATACCAACAACAAAGCAGTTTCTTCAGAGAAACACACACAGTACCCACTCATTTTTAAACAGGTACTCCCAAAACGTAGGCTTCACAAAAATGCGACATTATGCAGTGTGAAAAGTCCAAGCACCTTTACCCAATATGGAAGAAAGTCCCAGTCACTAGTCGGATAGGTTTCCCTACAACTCAAGCTGGTATTGTCGGTAATGAAGTGACAGAATTCACATTTCATAAGAAAAGCCATATAAAGGAAACAAGGTATTATTTTTCTAGAAAGTGATTTATAATAATACTGAGAAACTTTTTTTTTAAAATTCCTTCCCCTTCTCAACATTTACAGAAAAGGCTAACATATCTTGAGAGATTTACTAGTTGCTGATATTCATCCATATGGTAGCACCAACCAAAAGCCAGGAGCAGGGGAGGAAAAGAGAAAAGGAAAGATTTTGAAAAAGATACAAATGAATCGTTACCTCTACCGATATGACATCTCTTATTCAGAGGCCTGGACTTAATAGGCTTACCTGGCACTCTCTCTCGATTTTCCTGTTGTTTTATTGTTGTCATTGTTTTAACAGATTTGCAAGTTGAGAATGGTTTTACTCATTTCAAGGAACCTCAGAAACACACTGCACTACAAAAATATTTCAACTACAATGCAAATTGTATTCCTTCAGTCTTTTTCACTATTCTGGAAGGTACGGATAGAGTGCCAGAGCAGCAACTTGAGCAGAAGCTAAAAAGTAAAAATAATACAGAGCTTAAAGCCTTAGTTCTACAAATTGGAACTGGCTCAGCAAAACATTAGCCATGGCAAGTCCCACCAAGGCCAGGTCGGAAAGGTGCAAGAACCAACCCCTGGCTACAGCTCAAAGGTTCAAAACCATTTCTAAATACAGAACCCACTTTATATTTGCAGGAGCTGTAAATCAGAGAAAACAACTTTTTTCCATCCCCAATAAAATATTTGCACCCAAAGCAAGATCTATTGATTTCTGGCTTTCTACCAGTTCTGCTTGGGCATAAAATTTTCTGACACTTCACCAGAAATGTCAGCATTAGTATAAGGCAGTTTTAAAGAGGGAAATGATTTTCTGACCTGTGGATAACCCCTTCAAAGGCAACAGGAAAACGAATTTTTAAAAACACCTGAAACCCAGTTTTTCCAGTTATTAGTATAAATGGCACCAAGTATTTTTCATAAGTGGCCAAATCCTTCCTTATAGGAAGTACTGGTCTTTGAATTCAGTGAGGGGAGGGGTCATTCTATATCCTCAACACCCAGCACAGACCCTTGCATGGAGAAGGAGTTTAATGAATAGTCAAGAAAGGAGGGTAAGGGGAGGGAGAGAGGGAGGGAGAGGGAAGACGAAAGGAAGATGGAGGGAGGGAAGAGGGAACAAAGGAAGGAGGAAGAGAAGGAGAAAATGAGGTAAGTTCAGAAAGAGATCTTTTCCCTTTTCCTTTTATTTGTCTTAATTTTTCTTGAACTTTCAAGCATCCAGCTTGATAGAAAGCCAATCATATCTTTTCTTAGAGCTTCCTGTCTGAAGCTAGATATGATATCCAGGGCAGTCAACTCAACCTCCAGAAAGAGCCCACCAGCAAATAGCAAATCTCTGTGGGGACCAAGTAAAAGGTAGAAGAGGGGAGACGAAGCTAACAGAAGTTCCTTTCCTCAACAGTCATGCATTCAACAACCTTCAGGAGTATGACTGCCACCTCCAGTGTGTGACACAACACCGCATGCAGCTAGAGACCCATGCAGCGCTAGAGGAGGCTGCTGTCTACCGGGAGACACAGTGCGTTGATTAACTGCCCTAATTCAAGGTAGGATATGACACAAGCCAAGGAAAAGGGTTAGATAAAGCTCTGAGGAGATCAAGACAGGGAGAAAGTGCTTCTGTCTAAGGCACTCAGGGAAGAGAAGATAGCTGAGGTGGCCCTGCCAGAGCAGGATTTGTGCACAAGGAACGAGCTCAGGGCAAAGGAGGTGGGGTGGAGGGGGAAGGAGGGCACGGATCTCAGGGTGAAGGAAGAGGCTGGCTGCACAGCAGACAGCAGTCCCCCAAAATGCTTCATGGAATATAATCTACAAATATTATATGTGGGAAATCATAGATTAAACACAATGGCACACTAAGTTTCACACTAAGTTTCCCTCCTATAGGCCTCTCAGAGTCTTTATTATGCAACTGGAGCAGAAGTAGCAAAAAAGTTTTTTTAAAGTAAATCAGAAAGGACTGGCTTTTGGGGGAGAAACCCCAATACCTTCACTTACTAGCTATATTAACTGGAGCAAAATATGTAACTTTTATGAACTCCAGTTTCCTCTTCCCTAATATGGAAGAAATGACAGTCCTGACCTCATACAGCTGTTATGAGAAGTAAATACTACCAAAAAAAAAAAAAAAAGATTAAATCAGTGCTGCCATTTAGTTACTGTTCAATGTTATCACTGCCGCTGCTGCTTCTCTTATTCCGATTAGTACTAGGATCAATGTGCATCAGGAATATAAAAATGAAGAATGTAATACATAGCATTTCTTAAACACTTTGGTCAGTTTTTCACCAGCTATTTTTTGGAAATGCCAGGCCAGCATGTAGTGCCCAGCCTAGCACACAGGAGGTGCTTACTCTGTCTTTGTGGAGGGAATGGAGCCAAGAACTGACCCTAGCAAAGAGCAAAAAACTGCAGGATGCTCTGGGCAAGGTGTTTTTCATTATTTCTTTGGGCAACAGGCCTCTGAGGTCTGGGAGCAGTGACTTCATCTTTTGCTAGAAGAATGAGGGACTGAGAGTGCAGTGTTCAGCTTTGGGGAAACATCACAAAGAGTTGATTTTGGTAGAAGTGTTTGAAGTGACTCTGTAACAATGAGCTCACGCCTGCTGCCAGGCGCAAACCATCAGCTCGAGCCTGCTTGCCAGGGAGATGCACACAGCCCCTCACTAACAGCCCCTCACCAGACATGTGCAGGGAGGATCCCAAAACACCCACTCCGAAGACAGCTACTTCCTCTCCAAGAGGGTATACTGAAGCACAAACAAGAAACCCAGAATCCAAAGCGAATCGGAGGCACAAACAAGAAACCCAGAATGCAAAGCGAATCGGAGGCTGGGAGAGCCCAGGAGAGGCCTGCGCCTTCTGGTTTCACTTGGTTGATTCTCTGGCAGAATTTTGGACTGAATCCCACAGGATACTATTCCTTTTTTGGTCAACTGCTGCATACATTTATCTAGATAACCTCATCTCTCATAAGTCACATACTAACCTCACAAATAGTTCCTAGAAATGAGCAAATTTCACATAAACCCTCCCCGAGTGCAATGCAGGGATCTTGCTCTACCTCTCCAGCTTCCCACTGGTTTGTGTGTAGAGACAAAAGTGGAGTTTTCTGGAGTGAGACCCTGAACAGGTTTAGCATATGACATTTGCATTTTACCAAACCCAATACTTAACATCTGTCTACCTGAATTTAAAGCAGGAGAGTCTACACAGAGTTTAAAAAAGAAATGAGGTCACTTTAAAAAGTAGTTGGAGGAGAGAATTTCTCATGCAGTCCACAGCACATAGAAAAGACCCAAGAGTTAGTGAAATTTTCCAATTTCAGATTGGGAGATAAAGAGGTGCATGGCAGACTACAGACTTTTACGGTAAGAATGATCAGACATTTAAAAAAATACATATGATAAAAGTATACACATATTATATATGTATGTATGCATACACAAATATATGTAACTCAGTTGTGAGCTACGTAAAGAAAGCACGATGGCCAAAGATCGTGTATTCAATTCAATTGTTACATTTCATTTTATTTTAGCTGGTAAACCTGCAAGTGGCTGGAGAAAAAGCATAGTTAACTCTGAAAACGTGTCAAAGCTCAGAAAGCTTCTAGGACTCCAGAGAGTTGTTTCTAGAAGAGCAGGGCTGCCCAATTCTTCCTACACTGAAAATATAACTAGAGACAGTTTGCAATGATTGTACATTTTCTCCACCGTGTTCACCTGAGGCAAGAGGTTAAATGATATTGAAATGGTCTGAATCTTCTTTTGACCACTATAGTTCTCCCAATTAGACTTGGCCTGAACATTTTATCAAACGCAATCAGCACACCCTTGTCCAGAGAACCCCTTATTACCCACAAACTCTCCAAACCCTAATCCTACAGCCCATCTTCTGACAGTCTAAGTTCACATTCATTCACTACACAATAGGAAAAAACCAAATACTGAACAACACAGTTCCTGGCACATAAAAGACACAGTAGAATAACTGCGGACGGCATCTAAAGGCTGGGAGCCTGAGGTGTGAGAATGAACGGGGTCCCTGGTCTCAAGGGCTTAAATATCAACAGGTACAGATTAGGGGTAGCAAAGGGAAGGCAAAAGGAGAAAGAAAACAAAAAAAGACAGGCAAGGAGAAAAGCTTAGAGCTTCTTAAATGAGTGAATCCAAAACTTGGAGGAAGGGTTTCGATGCCATGTGGCCAAGGCCGTCCTCCCCACCCTCATTATGATGTCTGTTCCTGCACATAAGGGCACCAGAAAGTGAATTAACAGTCATTAGGTTTTTGGTGAGAGCAGTTCTGTAGGGCCGTAATTTTAATCTCTGTTTAGATCTCCGTTTTGGGAACGATTGAGAATGGGCTTCCTTCAGTGTGAGGAAGTTCAAGGCAGTTCCTGTGGGACACCCAGTGTGGTATGTGGGAACAGCAGAGAAGTGGTTTCAATTTGAAGGACTATGAGCCCCACCACCGGGTTGGGAGCAGGCAGTGGGTGGTTGGAGGGGGCAAAATTGATGTGTGGGCAGGAGGCCTTGTTTTAAAATTATTCACTGCTGGCTTAGATGATAGCAGTGGACAGAATAAAGAGGTGCAGACCCTGAATAAAGAGAAGAAAATAATATAGCTTGCCTCTGAAAAGAGCAACTATATTGGCTACCAATTTAATTTGAATCTTTTTTGAAGTCTGGGTAAGCCCCGATCACACAATGAGCATCTTGTAGTAAACTCACTGATTGAATTATAAAGAAATCACTAGATATTATTATGTTGTTATTGGAAAGAGAAGTCTAGCTTGACTTAACGGAGAACCAATTATTGACTTGGGCCCCCTGCCTTAGAGGAATCAAACCTGGGATGCATTTTCAAACAAAATGTCCATTTCGCTTCTTAATACTGGGGTGCACACAGTCAACGATGAATCTAGTTTTACATTCTGTTCCATATGCTACGCTCTAGGTAATTAAAGTATGTCTTATGGCTAATAAAAATGAAGTTAAAAAGGTTAAAACCAAAACAATGACAGGAAATAACATGTGTGTACAATATGTTACTAACACACTGATAATTTTCAAAAGTGACTTTAAAAAAAAGTATTATAAATCTTTCAAAACACAGTGATTTATTAAGCGAAAAGTCTAAACGATTTGCACTATTAAATTTAGCTTTTAAGTTGCTGTGTCACGAGCAAATCTTTTGTTCTCCTAGGTTAAATTTAGCATCCTGCAATTTTGTTTTTTCCACTGCTCCATGTTTTATCATCATGCAGCTAATTTTCTGAGCTGCTCAGGAGAAATGCACTCAGGAGTTTTCACAATGATTTCTCTTACTGATTTTATAATCCAGGAAGAGAATGTATCAAATAATCCAACAATGATTTATTTTCATCTTCTTCTGTTCCTTTTCCCACCTATACAGGCTTCTCATAAAATAAACCTTCCCTAGGCATGGGATGAAACGGAAAAAAAAATGTGGTGGCCAGAGGAAAACCATTTCAGAAATGTATTTGTTACACAAGTGCAAGCAATAAATTGAGCTTAGGAGGGAAGGGCGGTTAGAAGAAAAACTGAAAGTACTGACCTGAGAGTCAAGCTGATTGGAGCAAGGGTGAAAGCAGCAATTTGGAGGATAAGCAGAAAGGAAAAGGGATAGCAAAAGAGAATAAAAGGAAGTAAATGCATTAGTTTTAAACATACAGCCAACAGATGTTATATTAGCAGGTTTTATAACAAATGAAGGACAATAAAGCAACTTCTATCTGATATTACCCCCCAAAAGCCTGGGCATACACTCTGTTATATTAATTATTACATATAAGAAACCAGTATCTGCTCTCATGCACATAATTACAAGCACTGATGTGAAACAGAGGTGTGTTCCAGCAACACAATGGCACAATTTGCTCTTTTCTGGAGGAATATTTATAGAGAAAGCTCCTATCTGTGTGCATGTAAAATTTTATTATTTAATAAACTGAAATGAAAATTACTAAGGTATTAGAACTGGTGGTAAGCACCTATGTCAGAAAGATTTTATTAGAACCAGTAAGTTGGAAGATTATATCCTATGAGATATTCTTTCTTCATCCCTAAAAACCAAAAGGATCTGAGCAATTTAGCTTTCTGTTCAAAGATTTCCATTGTACATGCTCACAGAGCACTGTACCTAGCAATGATCAAAGACTATGAGGACAGCTTCAGGTGAGGGGCCATCTGCCTATCAGCCCCCCAAGAAAAGACAGATTAACTTCCAAAGCTAAGAGTAATTTTTTTTGGTTGTGAAAATGAGGATCAAACTTCATCACTGAAAATATCCAAACACTTGATAACTAATTTGTACAAAAATATGTAGCATGTCTTTCTAATTTGTCAAAAGAATAAAGTCTCTAATGTGAAGCAAAAATTAAAAGTCATGTCCTCTTCAGGCTACCACAGAAATCATAGTGGACATTCATTTTGTTAACCTATAAAATGCCCTTTGCAAAAAAACAGGTGGATTAACACATACTGTATCAGCCATCTGCTCAGTGGGACCCCACCATCCCATACTATTAAGAAGTAGTTTTAAGCATTTCACAAAGAAAGAAAAAGCACAACAAATCCTCAGAAGGAAGCTTAAACAAAAACATTTCAGATGAAAACAGCATTGACTATAATGATACAAATCAAGTAGAAAATTCAAGATTAAACACTTGGTGAAAGCACTGATCCAATAATCCCTCGTGTCTGAAACTCCCCTGCAGAGTATTTCGTGATAACGAATGCACAACTGATCAAAAATAAGAGTTAAGTCAGGCCATGGCCTTTGTGGGGACTCTAGTGATGTTGCTGCTGTTTGAAATCTGTCTGGAGCAGAGGTAAGCCAAACTGAGGTCCATGGTCAAACTTTAGGGAATCCTAAACTGAAACAGCAAGCAAACATTTAAGGTTTAGTTGCCTTTTCCAAGGGTCCCTAGTTTCTCTTGCCAACTCAAAGGCATCTATGATATCCATGAACTTCCCCAAAAAGCTGCTAGGGATGGTATAAAACCATCTGTCACTTGTTTTAAAGAAATTCCTTCAAATACATTTACAAACATAAATGGGAATTACTTAGCAACAAGAGTTTATATCAAAACAAACAGAACTGGTATCAAGTTTCCTCCATGTACCATCAGATTTCTAGATCATATCATAATTTTTTAAAAACGAAAGCTTAAGTTTACATTTTCTGAAAAAAGTTCTGAAAAGCAGCAAAGCAATTATGTCAGCACGTTATTGAGCAAATTCAGAGGGAAAAATAATAGTCTATTTCTCAACCTTAGATAAGGTGCTTTTAGGCATCTACAATGATTTCTCATTGTCCAATTGTCTGGCAGCATTAGTCCCGATCCAGATATTTAAAAGCTACCTTGTTTTCCTTTCTTTTTTTTTTTAACATCTTTATTGGAGTATAATTGCTTTATAGTGGTGTGTTAGTTTCTGCTGTATAACAAAGTGAATCACCTATATGTATACATAAATCCCATATCTCCTCTCTCTTGCGTCTCCCTCCCACCCTCCTTATCCCACCGCTCTAGGTGGTCACAAAGCACCGAGCTGATCTCCCTGTGCTATGTGGCTGCTTCCCACTTGCTATCTATTTTACATTTGGTAGCGTATATATGTCCATGCCACTCTCTCAGTTCGTTCCAGCTTCCCTTTCCCACTCCCCATGTCATCGAGCCCATTTTCTACTTCTGCGTTTTTATTCCTGTCCAGTCCCTACGTTCTTCAGAACCATTTTTTTGTTTTTTGATTTTTTTAGATTCCATATATATGTGCTAGCATACACTTTTTGTTTTTCTCCTTCTGACTTACTTCACTCTGTATGACAATCTCTAGGTCCATCCACCTCACTACAAATAACTCAGTTTTGTACCTTTTTATGGCTAATATTCCATTGTATATATGTGCCATATCTTCTTTATCCATTCGTCTGTTGATGGACACTTTCGTTGCTTCCATGTCCTGGCTACTGTAAATAGAGCTGCAATGAATATTTTGGTACATGACTCTTCTTGAATTATGGTTTTCTCAGGATATATGCCCAGTAGTGGGACTGCTGCATCATATGGTAGTTTTATTTTTAGTTTTTTAAGGAACCTCCATACTGTTCTCCATTGTGGCTGTATCAATTTACATTCCTACCAACAGTGCAAGAGGGTTTCCTTTTCTCCACACCTTCTGTAGCATTTGTTTGTAGATTTTCTGATGATGCCCATTCTAACTTGTGTGAGGTGATACCTCATTGTAGTTCTGATTTGCATTTCTCTAATAATTAGTGATGTTGAGCATCCTTTCATGTGTTTGTTGGCAATCTGTATATCTTTTTGGAGAAATGTCTATTTTAGTCTTCTGCCCATTTTTGGATTGGGTTGTTTGTTTGTTTTTTAACATTGAGCTGCATGAGCTGTTTATATATTTTGGAGATTAATCCTTTGTCTATTGATTCGTTTGCAAATATTTTCTCCCATTCTGAGGGTTGCCTTTTTGTCTTGTTTGTAGTTTCCTTTGCTTTGCAAAAGCTTTTAAGTTTCATTAGGTCCCATTTGTTTATTTTTGTTTTTACTTCCATTTTTCTAGGAGGTGGGTCAAAAAGGATTTTGCTGTGATTTATGTCATAGAGTGTTCTGCCTATGTTTCGCTCTAAGAGTTTTATAGTGTCTGTTCTTACATTTAGGTCTTTAATCCATTTTGAGTTTATTTTTGTGCATGGTGTTAGGGAGTGTTCTCATTTCATTCTTTTACATGTAGCTGTCCAGTTTTCCCAGCACCACGTATTGGAGAGGCTGTCTTTTCTCCACTGTATATTCTTGCCTCCTTTATCAAAAATAAGGTGACCATATGTGCATGGGTTTATCTCTGGGCTTCCTATCCTTTCCCATTGATCTATATCCCTGTTTTTGTGCCAGTACCACACTGTCTTGATTACTTTGTAATATAGTCTGAAGTCGGGGAGCCTGATTCCTCCAGCTACATTTTTCTTTCTCAAGATTGCTTTGGGTATTCAGGGTCTTTTGTGTTTCCATACACCTTGTGAAATTTTTTGTTCTATTACTGTGGAAAATGCCACTGGTAGTTTGATAGGGATTGCATTGAATCTGTAGATTGCTCTGGGTAGTATAGTCATTTTCACAATGTTGATTCTTCCAATCCAAGAACATGGTATATCTCTCCATCTGTTTGTATCATCTTTAATTTCTTTCATCAGTGTCTTATAGTTTTCTGCATACAGGTCTTTCACCTCCTTAGGTAGGTTTTTTAACCTAGGTATTTAACCTAGGTATTTTATTCCTTTTGTTGCAATGGTAAATGGGAGTGTTTCCTTAATTTCTTTCAGATTTTTCATCATTAGTGTATAGGAATGCAAGAGATTTCTGTGCATTAATTTTATATCCTGCTGCTTTACCAAATTCATTGATTAGCTCTAGTAGTTTTCTGGTAGCATCTTTAGGATTCTCTATGTATAGTATCATGTCATTTGCAAACAGTGACAGCTTTACTTCTTTTCCGATTTGGATTCCTTTTATTTCCTTTTCTTCTCTGATTGCTGTGGCTAAAAGTTCCAAAACTATGTTGAATAATAGTGGTGAGAGTGGGCAACCTTGTCTTGTTCCTGATCTTAGAGGAAATGGTTTCAGTTCTTCACCATGGAGAACGATGTTGGCTTTGGGTTTGTCATATATGGCCTTCATTATGTTGAGGTAAGTTCCTTCTACTCCTACTTTCTGGAGAGTTTTTATCATAAATGGGTGTTGAATTTTGTCGAAAGATTTTTCTGCATCTATTGAGATGATCACATGGTTTTTCCTCCTTCAGTTTGTTAATATGGTGTATCACACTGATAGATTTACGTATATTGAAGAATCCTTGCATTCCTGGGATAAACCCCACTTGATCATGGTGTATGATCCTTTTAATGTGCTGTTGGATTCTGTTTGCTAGTATTTTGTTGAGGATTTTTACATCTATGTTCATCAGTGATATTGGCCTGTAGTTTTCTTTCTTTGTGACATCTTTGTCTGGTTTTGGTATCAGGGTGATGGTGGCCTCGTAGAATCAGTTTGGGAGGGTTCCTCCCTCTGCTATATTTTGGAAGAGTTTGAGAAGGATAGGTGTTAGCTCTTCTCTAAATGTTTGGTAGAATTCGCCTGTGAAGCCATCTGGTCCTGGGCTTTTGTTTGTTGGAAGATTTTTAATCACAGTCCCAATTTCAGTGCTTGTGACTTGTCTGTTGATATTTTCTATTTATTCCTGGTTCAGTCTCAGAAGGTTGTGCTTTTCTAAGAATTTGTCCATTTCTTCCAGGTTGTCCATTTTATTGGCATATAGTTGCTTGTAGTAATCTCTCATGATCCTTTGTACTTCTGCAGTGTCAGTTGTTACTTCTCCTTTTTCATTTCTAATTCTACTGATTTGACTCTTCTCCCTTTTTTTCTTGATGAGTCTAGCTAATACTTTATCAATTTTGTTTATCTTCTCAAAGAACCAGCTTTTATTTTTTTATCTTTGCTATTGTTGACTTCATTTCTTTTTCATTTATTTCTGATCTGATCTTTATGATTTCTTTCCTTCTGCTAACTTTGGGGGTTTTTTGTTCTTCTTTCTCTAACTGCTTTGGGTGTTAGGTTAGGTTGTTTATGTGAGATGTTTCTTGAGGTAGGATTGTATTGCTATAAACTTCCCTCTTAGCACTGCTTCTGCTGTATCCCATAGGTTTGGGGCCATCATGTTTTCATTGTCATTTGTTTCCATGTAATTTTTGATTTCCTCTTTGATTTCTTCAGTGATCTCTTGGTTATTTAGTAGAATACTGTTTAGCCTCCATGTGTTGGTATATTTTATAGTTATTTTCCTGTAATTGATATCTAGTCTCAGAGCGTTGTGGTCGGAAAAGATACCTGATACGATTTCAATTTTCTTAAACTTACCAAGGCTTGATTTGTGACCCAAGATATGATCTATCCTGGAGAATGTTCCATGAGCCCTTGAGAAGAAAGTGTATTCTGTTGGTTTTGGATGGAATGTCCTATAAATATCAATTAAGTCCATCTTGTTTAACGTTATCATTTAAAGCTTGTGTTTCCTTATTTATTTTCATTTTGGATGATCTGTCCATTGGTGAAAGTGGGGTGTTAAAGTAACCTACTATGATTGTGTTACTGTCAATTTCCCCTTTTATGGCTGTTAGCATTTGCACTAAGTTTTGAGGTGCTCCTATGTTGGATGCATAAATATTTACACTTGTTATATCTTCTTCTTGGATTGATCCCTTGATCATTATGTAGTGTCCTTCTTTGTCTCTTGTAATACTCTTTATTTTAAAGTCTATTATTTCTGATATGAGATTTGCTACTCCAGCTTTCTTTTGATTTCCATTTGCATGGAATATCTTTTTCCATCCCCTCACTTTCCGTCTCTATGTGTCCCTAGGTCTGAAGTGGGTCTCTTGTAGACAGCATATATACGGGTCTTGTTTTTGGATCCATTCAGCCAGTCTATGTCTTTTGGTTGGAGCATTTAATCCATTTACATTTAAGGTAGTTATCGACATGTGAGAGTTCCTATTACCATTTTCTTAATTGTTTTGGGTTTGTTATTGTAGATCTTTTCCTTCTCTTGTGTTTCCTGCCTAGAGAAGTACCTTTAGGATTTCTTCTAAAGCTGGTTTGGTGGTGCTGTATTCTCTTGGCTTTTGTTTGTCTGTAAAGGTTTTAATTTCTCCATCGAATCTGAATGAGATCCTTGCTGGGTAGAGTATCTTGGTTGTAGGTTTTTCTCTTTCATCACTTTAAATATGTCCTGCCACTCCCTTCTGGCTTGCAGAGTTTCTGCTGAAAGATCAGCTGTTAACCTTATGGGGATTCCCTTGTATGTTATTTGTTGCTTTTCCCTTGCTGCTTTTAATATTTTTTTTTTGTATTTAATTTTTGTTAGTTTGATTAATGTGTGTCTTGGTGTGTTTTTCCTTGGATTTATCCTGTTTGGGACTCTATGCACTTCCTGAACTTGATTGACTATTTCCTTTCCCATATTAGGGAAGTTTTCAACTATAATCTCTTCAAGTATTTTCTCAGTCCCTCTCTTTTTCTCTTCTTCATCTGGGACCCCTATAATTCGAATGCTGGTGCATTTAATGTTGTCCCAGAAGTCTTTGAGGCTGTCCTCAATTCTTTTCATTCTTTTTTCTTTATTGTGCTCTGCAGTAGTTATTTCCACTATTTTATCTTCCAGGTCACTTATCCGTTCTTCTAGCTCAGTTATTCTGCTACTGATTCCTTCTAGAGAATTTTTCATTTCATTTATTGTGTTGTTCATCATTGTTTGTTTGCTCTTTAGTTCTTCTAGGTCCTTGTTAAACATTTCTTGTATTTTCTCCATTCTATTTCCAAGATTTTGGATCATCTTTACTATCATTACTCTGAATTCTTTTTCGGGTAGACTGCCTATTTCCTCTTCATTTGTTTGGTCTGGTGGGTTTTTACCTTGCGCCTGCATCTGCTGTGTATGTCTCTGTCTTCTCATTTTGCTTAACTTACTGTGTTTGGGGTCTCCTTTCTACAGGCTGCAGGTTCATATTTCCCGTTGTTTTTGGTGTCTGGCCCCAGTGGGTAAGGTTGGTTCAGTGGGTTGCATAGGCTTCCTGGTGGAGGGGACTGGTGCCTGTGCTCTGGTGGGTGAGGCTGGATCTTGTCTTTCTGGTGGGCAGGGCCGCATCCGGTGGTGTGTTTTGGGGTGTCTGTGAACTTATTATTATTTTAGGCAGCCTCTCCGCTAATGGGTGGGGTTGTGTTCCTGTCTTGCTAGTTGTTTGGCATAGGGTGTTGAGCACTGTAGCTTGCTGGTCATTGAGTGGAGCTGGGTGTTAGCGTTGAGATGGAGATCTCTGAGGGGCTTTTGCCGTTTGATATTACCTGGCACCGGGAGGTCTCTGGTGGACCAATGTCCTGAACTCAGCCCTCCTACCTTAGAGGCTCAGGCCTGACACCCAGCTGGAGCAACAAGACTCTGTCAGCCACACGGTGAGTGCCAACTGTGTGCCCAGTCTTTTTGGACACATCTCACAAAGGTTCTTCAGGCGCTCCTCATTTCCTCTGGTTCTGCTTGCAATCTCCAGTATTAGACATGAGCCCAAATGGTGAACACACCTCCTTCAGACCCCAGTTTAGTGCTGTAGAGAACACTTCATTTCGATTCATTCAGTCTTGTCTGTAGGTACTTTGATAGAACTGGAGAGATTCTGACACATACACTTGCTTTTTTTTTTTTTTGCGGTACGCGGGCCTCTCACTGTCGTGGCCTCTCCCGTTGCGGAGCACAGGCTCCGCACACACAGGCTCAGCGGCCATGGCTCACGGGCCCAGCTGCTCCGCGGCATGTGGGATCCTCCCGGACCGGGGCACGAACCCGTGTCCCCTGCATCGGCAGACGGACTCTTAACCACTGCGCCACCAGGGAAGCCCTACACTTGCTTTTTTATCCAAAGTATTTCATTCAAAGCCAAAGATGTGAACTGTCACAGCATCCACCTGATGGAGTTTGACACCTTGCTCCCCACCACATAGGGTCAGGGCTGCCTCTCAGCCTTGAGCTCCAGCACTGCCCGGATTATCCCAGGGCACACTGCTACCCTGTTTTCTATTCTGATTTTATGTTTTAGGAGTAAACCCCCCTGAGGGACCCACTCTCTTCTTCACAGTGGGGAGGGATCTGATTGAGGGCTCAATTTGGGCATTCCCTGACCTCCAGACAAATGGTGACAAAGCCCCTAATATATTTAAGATCATTTACATGAAAGGTCATCTGACTGATTCCTTCCCATGAGTGAGATGCCAGAAATCCAGTGGCAGCAAGCCTTGTTTGACAGACTCTGTTAACCTCTCTCCTTCCCCTAAGGCACTAAAGGATTAAGCCTGAAACTCTAAATAAAACTCAGAGACCTTGATGAGCACTGACATAGAAAGACTACATATTTCATTGCCTCTAATGTTGCCTCTAGCTACTTGATTGTGCACATACAAGATATCTAGCATTGGTGATCTCATAATGACTTCAGCCTGATTTGGACCAGCTCTCAGGGGCTTGCTGAAGGTCCCCTGACCACATTGTGTCAAATTCCCCCAGAGCAGCCTGCAGTCCAAGGCAGAAGCTCCCTGCTGAGCCATCAGCATCAAGTGCAAGGGTTTATAGGCAGAACTGCACATAGGGACCACACTGGAGCAACATGCACTTTGAAAAGCAGAATCTTTAATGGCTGATGAAAAACATCATTCACAAAGAATTTAAGAGGTAAATGCATCCATGTAAGTGCCAGGCATGTGCTATTTAGAATGTATATATTGTGGAGAAAATAAAAAATGGGAATATTAACGGAATAGAAAGCAAACACAAACTGCCCTCTGAGAGAGAAGTAGGCACGTGTCAGTGTCGTTTGAGTTATCCCTAACCCCATACCTTTTCTCGCACGTGACGGAAGTTCTGGAATATCTCAGAACACCAGCTGCTTTTAAAAAAAAGGTCTACTGACTCTGGTAGGTCACATTACAGACCAGAGACCACAAATTTATTACGAGTTCAATTTTTTGGTTTTCAAAATCACAAACTTAATTGCAAACACTCCTCCATGATTCCAAAATGGAGCTATATGTCACATCGCTAAGAAATCTTTAGTTCCCAACATTATGAGGTATGAATTTTGTAGTTTAAGCCAGCAAATGGAGATACTGCCCAATTTGAAAAGGGTTGCCTGACAACTTGAGGAAGATGCTTTGGTCAGAATACACATGTAGCCCAGCAGATAATGCTTCAGAAAGACAGGCCAAGGCTGAGCTCTCCTGTTCCCAAGAAACTTCCCCTCTTGATCTCCACTCCCACCCCTTTCTGGGTCTGGGTTGGGACTGGGGCTCAGACATTTCCCAGACTATGCTCTGCTGCTGGACGCAAGACACAGGCCAGCAGAGAACTGGGACAGAGTCAAGTCCCACCACACGTTTTATGAATTACAGTGCCTGGGAGGCATCAGCTTTAAGGGGAGGCAAAGGCAGAGATAAAGAAAATGTGCAGAAAGTACATAAAGATAAATGCCTGTAAAATCACTGTTGTTTTAATGCATTCCATATTGCGGAAATAAAAACGTGAATATTCTTGATGATTTAATGGCAATAGCGTTCAGCTAAGACCTGTTTGTCCAACTAGACAATTATGCTATTTTATGCAAATATTTATAGTAGCTGATCCTGACTTTCAATTACTGTTCTGAAGGGCTGGTTTAGTGCAGAAAAATGCCTTCTAAATGAGCTTTCTCTCATGAAAGCTAATAAAGATGAGGCAGATCTCCTGTGGCCCAGCAGCGAAGCCTCTCTGCCAGCTACGAGACTGTTGAGTGCTACTGGACTAGCTGCTTCTTTCTGGCCCATTGTCGGATGGGATTGCTCTCAGTCACTCATCTGTCAGACCTGGGTTCAAATCCTGACTTTGATTCTTATAAACTCTGCAATCTTGAGGAAGTTAATTAATCTGTATAAGTCATAGTTTTCTCACCTATAAAATGATGATAATGAGACTTTCTGTGTTGCGGGTAGAATTAAAATGGTATACAGTACTTGCAGGTCAAGTGCTTAGCAGAGTACCTGTTATACTGTGAGCATGAAATATATATAATCTATTTTGAATCATAATTACTATTAGTAATATTATCTAGGGCATCCTCGCTATGGCTCCCTTCTTCTCAGCGAAGTGGACTAGGGGTCAAGAAACCTACACTACAGTTTTGTCTCTTTCTGACCACAGGACCAATCTTCAGAAGGTCGTTCAACCCTTCAGGGTCTCAATTTTCTCAGCAATAAGAAAAATATGGGGCTTCCCTGGTGGCGCAGTGGTTGAGAGTCCACCTGCCGATGCAGGGGATGTGGGTTCGTGCCCCGGTCCGGGAAGATCCCACATGCCGCGGAGCGGCTAGGCCCGTGAGCCATGGCCGCTGAGCCTGCGCGTCCGGAGCCTGTGCTCCGCAACGGGAGAGGCCACAACACTGAGAGGCCCGCGTACCGCAAAAAAAAAAAAAAAAAAAAAAAGGAAAAAGAAAAAAGAAAAATATGATAACTTCACTGTGATTTCACACCATCTTTTTAAGAAAAATTTTGGTCCTAAAATATCATTCCAAAATAACCATGTAGATACATCTAAAATTAACAGTATTTTTAAGAACCAGTAGGCTGGCAGAATATTTCCACACTTTAAAATTAAAATGAAGCCCTTAAGGATTTTAATTTGCCTATCAGAAAAAAAAAAAAACTTGACATAATTTCTAAAATGGGTCACACTGAACAAAAATCAGATTACCATCAAACTAATACAAAGACTTTTTAAGTGGTTTTTTTTTCAGGTAGTCAAAGCTTCAGTCTCTTACACACTTTGCTGGAACAAATGCTAGATCATGGATATCACTCAAGAAAGTTGCCCATTATTTTCTCAAACAATGAAGACGTACGTAAGTCCTCAAAAGATAAGCCAACTGACTTCCGAGTATCCCACAGAAACACAACATCATCCCTACAGGCCATATTCCTCATGCATAACTTGTTTCCTCCATGAAATATGAATGTGCATTCCAAATTTAGTGCAACCTGAGATGGGCAACTAAGCAATCAATGTTCATTCACTGTTGACAATTCACAACATGAATGCAAAGTTTACCTCTCAAGTTCTGCAATTTTCTTGTCCTTGTCGTTCTTTTCATTCTCCACCTCCTTGAGGATCTCCAGCAACCGGTCGACTTCTGCTTGGGCCTTGCCACACTCATCACGGTAATAAGATGCCTCTTTATCAAGCTGTTTTATTCGGTCTGCAAATTCCGGGTTCATCCTGGAGTCATCTTCAATATTATGAGCCTTCAACATTATATTTTTAAAGAATGTAGTTAAGATAACAATTTAGAACAACAATAGATAGTGCAGTCACCAATGGTCCAGAAATTAACTTTGGAGAAAAAAATAACAACTATCAAGAATTATGGGTATACTGTCAGTTAAAAGGCAAAATAGGAAAATCACAAATTTCAGCTACCTTAGGACTATCTTGATTTTTAAGGCTAGTTTCTTTTATTGTTAATATTTTGTTTCATTAAATGATGCTGCTTTTTGCTTTTTTTTCCCCACAAGAAATGGGGGCTTGGTGGAGGTAGAGACAGTGATGTGTCTATTTCTGGTGTTTTGGCAAACAGAACTAAGACAATTCAACTCCTCACAGTTAAGTGAATGACTCATACCAACAGCTTCCTTTTCCAATACAGAGAAACTGAGAAAAAACAATGTTAAATTATTTCTCCAGGAACCATCAAGAGTATATGTAAAGCTAGGTAACATATAAGAGACTGGCTGACTGATCATTGAACACTTCATCCCACTGAGAAATTTCAGCAGAAGATGTAGAATGAAACAAAGCCTTGAAAAAGAAGAAGGGCTTTCCAGCTAACAGTCATACCCATAAATTCTTGTTCTTTTGATTAAATAAACCTGAACCGGGAGGAGGATGAGCTAATTCATGAGCAAGCACACAGACGAGAATCTTCAAACACATGCATGGGGGGTGGGGGGCAGCTTTACACAGGAGAACAGACACAGGCAACAACACAGCAACAACACTGCAGAATAATTTGCAGCCAAAGTATTTGTGGTTTTTTGTGTGTGACAGTGCGTTATGGCTTTTTTTCCCAAAATAAACTTTTGGCTGAAATATTCCCAGACAGATGGAAATAACACTGCACTGCAATGTTTTGCCTACCCCTTGTTTCCCATTATTCCTAATTGACTTCTTCAAAGAGCAGGCAGGGAAAAAACAAGTAGTTTAACAACAGTGCACATTCAACATAGAAAGTTCAGAGAGGTCATATATGTATATATCTCCAAAATCCATGTGTGAACTAATAAAATGTTAACAATTTATTAGGACTTAAATTATCCTGCTGTCTTCTACTAGAGCAGATGTCCGTTGTGTTTTTATACACTTTTTAAAAAAAATTTCAGGGAAAAAACAAGGCAAGCAAGCTGCAACTACTGTGGGGTCAGATGAATCATGCATGGTTAGAAAAATTAACACTAATACTACTGTTAGAAGGTTGACAGTCTTTGCAATAATTTAGTAGAAAAAATCCAAAAATTAGTATAAATAAAAATAAATTTCTTATTTATGACAAACTAATTATTTTTAGGAATTTTTGCATGTAACATATTATTTAAGCATGAGGATAGATGGGGAATAATTTGCCTTCACATTCTTTAATCTAAGATTTCCTTATTCAAGAAATAAACTCAACTACGCAAAAGAACTTGGAAAAAATATATCAATTCAACACAGTATCAGGCAGTCTGTCATCCACATTTCTCAGAAAATATTTATTTTTATTTATTTAGTGCGTACACTGAGTTTCATTATAATAGAATAGAATAGAATTAGTGAGCTTTTTCAGTATAATTAAAATAATCTGAAAGTGAATCTTGAGCTAATATTCCTTTAGGAGTTTATTCATCTAATAATTTTATTTTAAATTGAAGTAATGAATATTAATTTGTTAATCTCCCATCAAAAGATGTAGAGCAGGTATTATATTTTAAAACAAAATACTCCATGTAACTACCTCTATCTGTGATAATAATAATAAACTCATTTCTCTTGTAACAGAAAAGCATTTAAAATATACAGCTTTTCGATTACTATGAGAAAGAAAACAAAAATTTCATGTTAATTCTCTTCTACTTTTATACTATATTACCATTATTTTATGGCAGCTAAAAACCTGTCCATGGCAGTTTTCTCAAACTAACCAACCAGCGACATTGAGATGTTTAAGAAAAAGAATTAAAGAACTAAGTAATGACCAGCTAGAAAGACTCAAAATAAATGAATAAATGTTTTGTAGCTTATTTCTGATGAGTGAAAATTCCTTTTTTGACTCAGATTTGAAGATTCACAAAGAGCTAGCAGTTAGCTGCTGTGGTTTATTTTGGTTGTTTTTATTCTTAAGATTATTATTATCACGATTTTTAATAAATGGGTACAGGATTACTAATTGTAACATCTAGATTCTAAATATGGCCTTGTGTCTTACGACTATGGGCAAATGAATAAGCCTCTCTAAGGACAGTGAAAACGATAAAATGACAAACATGGGGAAGGTATTATTCATTTGTGTTTTTATTGTGATTATTATTTTATAATATGCATCCCATAAGCGGGGCTTGTCATATAGCTAAATTGATATGTTTATTTAATTTTCATTGACAAGATACTACATACACCTTAGAGAAGCCTCCCTGCTAGGTTTTCAGAGAAAGCAGTCTGCTGGTGATAGGTATGTAAACACATTTCTTATTTTAGCTACTTGAAGAGAAGAAGATGAACCAAGGCAAGTTTTCAGCACAGGGTGAAATTCAATGGGTTGGCAATCTTTTAAACCTACCAAGTGAGTACGGCTAAAGGACTCATGGGATGTTTAGAGGTACAGAAAGCCTAGGAAAAAACAGTCCTGAATCTAGACCATGTTGACCACTGTGTGTGATGCTACAGTTAGATCATGTTATTAAAATAAAGACCATAGCCAAGTTTACAGCTGGCCTGGTGTCTGTTAGATAATTTGTAGGTGCTAATGATTCTTCCTTTTAAAAGGAATAGACAACCTGAAGAACACCTTTGAGTTAAATATATCTATTTATCTCTATTATCAATGCCTACTGATTTCTGGGCAAAAGAGTTTATGTCAAATCACCTTCAATATTGGTGTCAGAATTCTTGGAAAGGTTATTAAATAAAGGTGTAGATACATATCATTTAAAAATTTTTCAAGTCAATAGAAAGCTGCAAGAAAGAGTCATATAGAGATGGAAGAGTAACAGCTGCGTTTGGATTATCACTAGGGTCCATGTGAAGACCCAAGGGAAGAGAGAGTTTCACATGACTGTAGCCTGGTGAGTCCCTGATCCAACCTAAGCAGTGGAAGCAAAAGTCTTCCACAGAATTTAACCAGCTCTACTCAGCATGAATCACAACTTTTCAGAGGATCGGCTGAAACTGTTAACTAGTGTAGCGTGAGTGTGTTATACTGTGATCTATAGACATGGGGGAGATACTACACCAAAGAAAAACAGGAGGAAATTGAGCTTACAAAGCCAATGCTTCCTTCAAAATTGTAAGGCCAGAGCCTCCTCTAAAAATAGAGAGAAGGAAGCACTTTCTTTGCATTTAGGCAATACTCTTGCCTTTTCAAATTAAAACATGGGTTCTTTCATCTGGACTGGGAGTTCCTGATAGGGATCAAAAGTAGACAACAGATTTGGGCCTAATGTACTTTAGGCACTGCAAAAACATAAAAATACATTTGAATAACATTACCTGACAAATTCCTACCATGGCATTGTGACCTAGTCAAGGTTTAGACTGAAAATATACAATAAGTACTTCCCCTTATGAATCTGTTGATTTTAAATTAGTACCCCCAAAAGGTCAGGAAGCAATTGCCCATTCCATTCATCTAAGACACATCAACTTCATTCACTAGTCAGGAATCTAGCTCTTGAAAAATGCAGATTGGTGTGGATTTTCTTTTAATTATTTCAGAACTTATGTATCATAATCTAGTGAAGCACACTGTCACTTTCAAAGACGTACACCAGTCATTAAAACCAAAGGAATACCGATGAGCATTTTTTTTCCTAATGTAGAGATTTAATTTTTCTGATTAAACAGGTCAGTTTAAAAACAAATCCAGGTATCTGGTTCTGCTTCAAAATATTTCTGGTAACTTTTAGAGCAAATTTCAAGCATCTTATAGAAACACAGAAAATTGAGAAAAGAACATTTCAAAAATGTCTGTATTACATATTAGATCAGTAAATTTTGAGGGTCCCCAAATTATGTTTCTTGCATTTCCATATGTAAGGAAATTTCCCCGCAAATGGGAACAATCAAAACAAAGTTTGGAGCCTCACAGATGTGGGCAAGCTTGCCATTTTGATGTGAACTGGTTCTGAAAGCCTGAATCAAGCACAGAAGAGAAATCTGGTCATGACTTAGGACAAGGAGTACACAACAATACCTAGTGGTTATTTTAATGAAACAATTTAGAACTATTTCAGGAAATAAGGCAAAATTACAGATTAATACTATATCTAAATCAAAGTTAAGAGCAAACGTGATTAAAACCATACCAGGATTGATAGTATCAATATGACAAATCACAAGTTTATTTACACTCCTTGTGTGAAAGTTAGCCATTGATTATTTTTAATAAAATGTTAGTTCATCATTCCAAGTGCCTAGAAAGGAAAGTATTAACTTTGGTCCAGAAACCTGATGTGAAACTAGGCAGGGAATATTCAATTATAATGTTAAATAACATTCTCTCTTTGAAATGGGCCTTAACAATTTTAATAAAAAATCATTTCTCTCAAAATAAACAAATGATTAGTCATGACCATAAAGTGCAAGCAGAACGCTAACTAATGAATCTGAGGACTTTTCTTTCATGCTGCTTATGGTTTTAGCAATAATTTATTAAATTTATGCACTGTAAAAATATGATTCTCCATTGCAGCACTTTGGGGGTTTAGTGTCTGTTAACAACACTTTAACGGTCCTTTCATATCTTAACAGCAGAACAGGGTATATAAACTACTCTAAACATTATTTCAATCTGCTACAGTAAGTTCCAATCTTCACATAATTCTGAGTTATAAACAAAATATTACTTTTTAAAATAGAGTTTTTAGGGTGATTTTAGAACTCTAACATTTTATAAAATTTAAATTTTATTTTAAATCCAATTAATTAATACCAAATATAATAGGTGAGTCTAAAAAATATGTCTGGAAACTAAAAACGATGTACCTTTCAGTCTTACATTAATTAATGCTAAAGGAAATTATTCTTTCACAATTCCAGCTAACTACATCCAGAATAGTCACAATTTGCATATTATAACAACCATTCCAAAAAGAAATTTCTTGTCATAGATGAGACAGATAGGATATGTATAATAAACATAAGAAAAATTATTTTGAACATTTGTTTAAGTTCCACATATATAAAATAAAAGGAACGAACTGTATGCTTAACACTTCTTAAGACCCTTCACACAAAAATATAATTATTAATGTAATACCTTTTAACTATGGAATTTCCTAAAATTAGCAATGTAGAGAACTGAGTAATTATTTGGATGGTCTGATACAAATCATGTGACTTCCAATCTTAAGTGTTATTTCAAATATAACTTGAATTCTTTAAGTACTGAAAGCCTAGATTCAGTGTGAGGTATGTTTTTTTGTGTGTATATGTGTGTTTGTACATGCTACATGTATGCTACACGTATGCTACAACTACCTCTTAAATAGTTGTAATTTTCCATTGTGTCAAGGGAGCTAGTTAGTCTATGAGTAAATCAAATAATTTTCAGACACTGGCTAACAAAAAATCGTAAAAAGAAACCACTGTACCTAGATAAGGACTGTGAAAGTATTTATAATTCAGCCTATCATGTCCCTGGGATTGCACTCTTATAATGACATATAAATCAGGAAGAGTTCACTGAACATGAACAAAATTTTTTTTCCCTTTGGACTGGAAAAATGCTTGGTCTTTTTCTTGTAAAACCTTACATAACATGTGAGTCCCACAAAAGGTGAATTTGTAGAAGAGATGGGATTTCAAAAGATAGTGACCAGGCAGGGGGGACTCATGTGTGTG
Organism: Lagenorhynchus albirostris; assembly: GCF_949774975.1. Taxonomy (NCBI): domain Eukaryota; kingdom Metazoa; phylum Chordata; class Mammalia; order Artiodactyla; family Delphinidae; genus Lagenorhynchus; species Lagenorhynchus albirostris. Next base: position 33,194,031 of record NC_083104.1, on the reverse strand, counting down.
GGAACAACAGAGGGGTCTCAAGTATGTCTTAGCCAGTAGCAAAGTTGCCCCCAGTACCTCCAAATCAAACATTTGCCCTGCAGCAATGATGGTATTAAATGAAGCACTAAATTTAGGACCCAGAAAGTCTAAAGATTTATTAAAAATTTATAAGAGGCTTCTGGATACGATCTCTGGGCACAATAATCATTAGGGCTACAGCAAAGAAGGTATTGGAGACTGATGAAAAAATGATATTACCTGTCTAGAAGTAAGAACTAAAGGAAGAAAAGAACTCGCCTGAAGATAACCTGCACAGTGTTTATAATGACAAGACAAAACTCCTTCAGGAGTAGAGATTGGTAGTTAAGCTGAAGAAAGGTTATTACTATAAGAAGTAATAAGGATACACAGACAACATTTTAGACTCCTAAGACATGGCATTAGAGTACCACTTAGTAAAACAGAGTGACTAATGTAAAAGGTTTTTCAAAGTAGAAGGTTTATTTCTACTCTAGGGTAAAAATACTCCCAGGAGGACTTCAAAGCTTAATTTTTATTTATTCTTAGTTTAGACAGATGTACATAGGGCTGACTGTAAAATTATCTTATTTAACAAAAACAAGTTATAATTCACCAAATTTTGTAGGGTGGCCATATTCAAAATAAATAAATAAGAATAAAATAAACTTCCTAGGTACCAATAACTGGTTAGAAAATAAAAGGACAAATACAGCATTCACAACAGTAACTAAAAATTATATACATAGAAATGCTCAGGGCTATCCTTAAAAAGAAACATCACAGGCTTATAATAGAAAAATGTCAAAACTTTACTGTAAAAGATAACTGAAATAGATAAAAGTTGTATCAAGTTCATGAAATGGGAAAAAAATATTGGAAAGATAGCAATAATTCTAAAATTATTTTATAGGTTGAATATAATTCAAATTAAAATAAACAACTGTGCTTTTTAATTGACAAGGTGATCCTAAAGTTCACTTGGAATGATAGAAAATTAAAGGCTAAGAACATTAAAACAAACTGAGACCTAATAAAAAGCAGAGAGAAGTGGGGTAGAATTTGTTGCACTCGATGTTTAAAAATATTATAAAGCCACAATAAATAAAATTCTGACTCAACAAGCAATGGAAATTGATGAAACTAAACAGAAGCTCAGAAATTAAAATATTCATCCATATAAGAATTTAGTATAAAACAGTAGCAAGATCAGTGGATACAGAAAGAATTACTTGATAAATGGTGTTGGGATAACTAGTTGATCATTTAGAAAAATATAGTTAGAACCCCACCACTCAACATGAATCAAAGTAATCTAAAGATAGATAAGGTAAATAAACTGATATAAAAAGTAACATTTAAAAAATTTAATATAGGTGAGTGTCTATGCTTGAAATCAGAGGATGACTTTTAAGCATAAAGGCAATGAGGAAATCCTGAAGGGAAACACAGGTCAGGAATGTAAAAATAGTTCTCTAAAGAAAAAAATTAAATAAAAATTTGCCACAAATCTGACGAAGTTTCCATATAAAGCACAGAATAACCCATACAGAATAATCCAATGAACAAAACAGAAAACTCAAAAACAAGTGCTTAAAGAAACAATTTACAGAAGAAAAATACAAACAGCTAATAAATGAATTAAAAACCTCAACCACACTAGTAATTAATGAAAAGGAAGTTAAAATGAAAAAAAATATTCCATCTGTGCATTTGTCAAAGTTATGTAAAATGAAAGTCCTTGGTGTTGGTCTGGATGTGACAGAAAGAATGCCTTTATTCAGTGCTGGAAGAACCATGCCTTAGTAGAACTTCTCTAAAATGCAACATAGCGGGAACTACCGGGAGATTTTAAAAGTTACTGGCCCAGGATTTTATTCTATTAAAAAAATAGAAATGTGGGAAAATTAATATGGAAAGCTGTTCTTCAGTGTATTATTTATACTGGCAAAAAAAAAGGGGGGGTAAGAAATGATTAATGTTTGGGAAATGAGAACATAGGGTGGAATATCATACAACCATTAAAAAGGTGTTTTAGAAGAACAGTTAATTATATGAGAAAATTCTGATATGTCATAAAAATAGGATATAAAACTCAACAAACACTGACACAATTTCATGAAAAGAAATAGATATTAGATAAGAAAAAAGAAGAAAGAATAGAGGGAAGGAGAGAAGGAAGGAAAAGGGAGGGAAGGGGGAGAAAGGAAAGAAAGAAGGAACAGGGTAGAAAAGGAAACAGGAGATGAAAGAACATTAACAATCAATCAAAAGATATCCAGGTGTGGAACAACCTAGATGTTCCCAGTTATCATCTCTGTTCACTAAGGTGTCTTGTTACTTTTATTTTTTCCTATATCCATCTATACTTTGGCAAACTTTCTGCTGAGACCATATCTTATTTCTATAACCAGAAAAACAGTCATTTTTTAAAACACTCTAAAGTATAGAAAATTCATCATGCTGCTTCTCTATCAGTCTAAAAAAGAATTGAGGGCTTCCCTGGTGGCACAATGGTTAAGAATCCACCTGCCAATGCAGGGGACATGGGTACGAGCCTGGTCTGGGAAGATTCCACATGCCGTGGAACAACTAAGCCCGCACGCCACAACTACGGAGCCTGCGCTCTAGAGCCCGTGAGTCACAACTATGAACCTGCGTGCCACAACTACTGAAGCCCGCATGCCTAGAGCCTGTCCTCTGCAACAAGAGAAGCCACCACAATGAGAAGCCTGTGCACCTCAACGAAAAGTAGCCCCCACTCACCGCAACTAGAGAAAGCCCACAGCCAAAAGTAAATAAATAATTTTTTTAAAAATTCAAAAATAAATAAATAAAAAAGAATTGAACCCTGAGAATATCTGCAGACAGGGGAGTTAAAATAATGAGCTATACACTATGGAAGACAGTATGGAGTTTCCTCAGAAAACTAAAAAGAGAGTTGCCATATGATCCAGCAATCCCACTCTTGGGCAAATATCTGGGCAAAACTATAATTCAAAAAGATACATGCACCCCTATGTTCACAGCACCACTATTCACAATAGTCAACACATGGAAACAACCTAAATGTCCATCAAGAGATGAATGGATAAAGAAAATGTGGTACATATATACAATGGAACACTACTCAGCCATAAAAAAGAATGAAATAATGCCATTTGCAGCGACATGGATGCAACTAGAGGTTACCATACTAAGTGAAGTAAGTCAGAAAGAGAAATACAAACACCATGTGATAACACTTACATGGGGAATCTAAAATATGACACAAATGAACTTATTTACGAAAGAGAAACAGACTCACAGACATAGAGAATAGACTTGTGCTTGCCAAGGGGCAGAGGGGTGGGGAGGGATGGATTGGGAGTTGGGAGTTAGCAGATGCAAACTATTATATATAGAATGGATAAGCAACAAGGTCCTACTGTATAGCAGAGGGAACTATATTCAATATCTTGTAATAAACCATAAAGGAAAAGAAAATGGCAAAGAATATATACATGTATAACTGAATCACTTCAGTGTACAGCAGAAATTAATACAACACTGTAAATCAACTATACTTCAATAAAATAAATTTTAAAAAATAATAATAATGAGCTATATTAATTGGCTATATTAATAATTGGCTATATTCCCAGGATGCCAAAACAATGGGTTAGCTTAATTAACTCAGGGAGAAAAATCAGTCAACGACTTTTGAATTAGTCACCTAAAGGACTGAAAAGTTTGCTTTTGCATCCTAGAGACCCATCACTGGGTTAAAATGAAGGCAAAATCCAATACCTGCCATGTTATCAATATTTCTGGAAATGGTCTAAAAGTTAACAGAACTATTTCTTTGGCCCTACCTATCCTAACAGGGATGGTGAACTCCTATTGTGGTCCTGTTAAATCATAGCTGCTGCAGAAACAAAGCCCTCTCCATTTGCCCTGCACACCTAAAATATGACATACTTAGGGTTTTTTCCTGTCCTTAAGTAGTAAGTGTGAGACAATTTCAGTGGGATTACTTTACACCTCTTTAAAATGATCTACAGAAAACACTTATTTTTCTTGGGGTCAATTTTCAAGCTTGAAGATATCCCAATCTTAATTTGCCTTTCTTCACATCTCCACTGTCCTAAGCCTGCTTATTAACCATTCAAATGTTAAGGGAAAGGAAATTTGGATTATTTTTGTTGCTCTGCTAAAACTCACACATGGGGAAAGAGGTTAATAAATATGCTCCAACGAGGCTTGAGGAATTCTGTTTGCAAAAGTAAAATTTGTTTTAAAGAATGGAGGGTGGAGACTGAATCTAATGAAATACACCCAAGCATCTTGTGTATGAGGCTGTATGTATCCTGGAGCAGCAGCTTAACAAAAAGTTGTTGGCTGAATTGTTTCCTTTATCCCTGCTATTCCTTTTTCCCATGACGGGAATTTATAAATAAGAGATAATTAGAATGCATGATAGCACAGATCACATCTGCCACATAACAAATCCCAGTCACCTTATGTATTATTTCTCCCATTAAGTCACCTAAATTGGAAAAACAAAAAAGCCCTTCTTCTTTAATAAGTTAAAGAAACAAACTGCTTCACATAAACACACACTTGTCGTGAGGATAAAAAAATTAGTGGTGGCATCTGGGCTGTTTTACACATATTTTTACTAGTTACCTGTTTTTTTGTACCATTAAGCTATAATGAGAATTGTTACTATCTGTTTTTAGGAGACTATATTTTAGTTTGTTCTCAAATGATATGTTTTCAACTCTTACAAAACCCACAGTAATGTTAGGCATTTACTAGTCTCAAAGAGCATAGCCCTACTTTAAAATAAAAACCTATTTTAACTTCTATCCCTTGAATATAACATACATTGAGTTGTTTGCTATTTTACAAATGCTATCCCTTTTGGCATAGATAACTCTATGTTTGAAGGATCTGGGAAAGAATTCTATGAGCCTAGATCTGCAGCTGACCTCTGTTTTTCTATCGCCTTAGGGTTGAAGTTAAGACAGAGGTAATATCACAGCTGGCAATAGTTCCCTGAGTTCTTAATTTTTTAATTTCACTTTCAAAAGAAATGGCAGTGGCCTCTGCACAGGTCATTTCTTTTGACAGAACGGAAATGGGAAGAGACGTATATTTTCGAAACACCCCCAATATGGCACACTGTGACGTGATCAATGGATCCTCATGCTTTGATATGTTACAGCGGGAACTTTCAGAAATGACTTACTGGGTTGTACATCTGATTGAACAACTGCTCAGCTTGCTACATTGCAAAGGTGGGGAGGCATTGAAGCACAGACAGGGAAAGAAGGAAAGATCCAGAAACACAGCATTAGCTCAACAAATCTAGTGCATTTGCACAGACAAACTCATGGTTAAAAGGAAGAAATTTCAGTTTCTAAACATTCCACAGTGAAAGTGAGAGGCTCTAGGGAAACAGAAATGTTGACTTTGGCTCCTAAAAAAGAATAGCTGGAATAAGAAATTGAAGGTTTGTGTTACTTTCCCTTTCTCAAGTTAAATAACCCATGAAATAAAGAAAGCTGTCCACTTTTGATGATACATGAAGTGCTGGCCTCCAGCAATGAATCAGAGGAAGTGCTTTTGGCCAAGCCTGCAATTTGTTACCTGAACTTCAAAGATGGTAATAATAAAAGATTAATTAAATCTTATCATTGAATTTATAGCTCTTCTTTTATATTAACACCAGCCTGAATTTTCTATTCAGTCTAACTTTAGAAAAATATAGATCAGCAAACAGCAGGTTAGCAATAGCAAAATATCAGTAAGCAAGACATTACAGGATTAACAGCAAATGGGAAAAGAAAAAATTTAAGTCAGTAGGAAGATTAAAGGGAACCAAAATACAGTATTATCCATTGTCTACTATCAGTTTCCACTGGTAGTTCATAACAACAAAAAATACCATTTTTTGTGTCTATCCTACTATGTTCCAAGTCCTTTAGAATCTGTAATGCTCTTCTATTTTGTGTAGAAGATTTAAATGTTTGCAGATTTAAATGTACTAAATATTTTAAATAGCATCCTCAAGTTATATTTATTAAATACTTGCATCATTAATTTGGGGCTCAATGTCAATGTGTAGAAGGTGAAATATTGTAAGATCTTTTCATTTGCTTTAAGCCAAGACATGTCTTTGAAGAACATGAATTTTTTCTTCAACTTTGATAAAGTAAATGATAGTTTTACTGTGGTTTTAAAAAACACCCTCCTCAAAATGATATTAATTGGAAAATTACCAAATAAGACAAATCAAAACATTTTGAATTGCTGTTGCTTCTCAAATGATTTCTAGTCATTTAAAGTAAATTTACTTCTACGTATTGAACACTTAATACTCTTTTGAAAGACAAAATGATCCACATGTCACTAGGCTCTTCTCAACCCCTAGGTGTGTAATTAAGATTAATGAATGCACTAAGTTATAAAGCACACTCATAGCTAGTACTTAAGAATTATTTATTTAATATCATTTTATCAGCCTCACTAATATCAGTAAAGATTTCCTTACAAGTGAACCTTGGATTGTTTGTTTTTAAGAGGTGGGATGGAACGTGTAAGGAATAGCTCCTTTTCTGCCTATAGTAACCATTGTTGACACAAAGTATTTGGAACTGTCTTAAACTGACATAGTATAGTAAAGGGTTCAAAGCAACTATGTGTATGAATGTTCTCCACAAACTTTTCTGTTAAAAACTCACCAATTTCAAGCATTGTTTATAAGACAAAAGCAAATTTAAATCGCCGTTTGGATTCCATTGTCACTAGCAAACAAGATTTCTGTTCAGCTAAACACATCTACAATGCTGTATGGATTTTATGATAAAAATACCTGGACGCTCACAAATCTTAAGCAAAATTCCATGGGGAACTCATGGTTTATTTATGATATAATAAAACTATTATGTTTTCAGCTTTCATTTAGTAACCCTTTATATTTTATTCACAAGTCACATACCCTTTTATTTAAAGGGAGGCCCAGACACTCCTTAAGCTTTTATAGCTGCTTATTTTTCCATGAGTAAATGATGTGTTTTATGTATATTCACATACTGTTGGCTTATATTTTCAAATATTTCATGCAGATCTCAATTCTTTTTAAGGTGATGGGTACTTGAGGTTTTTACAGAACTATTTATTAGCAGAAATTAAAGAGTACTAGAAAAAGTATTTTGAACTTTCGAATTTAGTTGATGTAGAGGGCCAAAAATAACAAAATAACATCTGCAGGTTAGGTATAAAAATATTTAAATTATAATTACCTTATTTAATCTCACTGTACTATGCATTTAGGAGACAGTATAAGCAAAGATTATTTATATACTTAGAAATAAATTATCTTTTCATAAATTAAATAGGTCCTTTACAGCAAGACAACCATATTTGTTCCTTTAACCCTGGTGATGTAGCAGAATGTTAAAATGTCATCAGGAATAATGCTAAAATATTTATAGGATTTGATCTATGAATTTCAGAACATGGTGTCTATCTGAGAGTCTAAGGAAACCACATGTTCTAATTGACTTTTGGGGGTTAACCATAACTATGTTGAAAGAAACTAAATTCAATAGCACAGACATTCATTTATTAAACTAGTTAATTCATATACATGGAAACTACAAGCATCAATACATGAACCTCTTTCTTTTAATTTTTAGAGGATTTCAAATTCCATAGATGACTTACACTAAAAGGGAGGGTGTCAAGTATGTATCTGCAGAAATAATATATGGGATGCCTTCAACTCCATAATGGCTCCTCAGAGTTGATGAAGGGCATCTTTCATGCCCAGGTCTATTTGGGGCCCTCCTTCAGGACTTAGCACATTGCAAGTGAGGTAAGATAACTCAAAGACCACCACAGGAAGCCAAAGAAGTTCTCTCACAGAGTTATCTGAGAGTCTGCCTTATGATCACAAAACTGTTCATTAAATAAAAAGCACCTTTCTTAGGTTCATTTCTTGATATGCATATACACGTATAACATATTGCAGAAAACACTCATATATGTGTCAAGAATATGTATCATACACCCAATGCATAAATAGCCAAGTCAATCTCCACGTAAACACCCTCAAAGAGGCAGTTTAAATTCTTCTATTTATTGCTCAAGATTTCTGTTTAACTAGATGTTGCTTGAAAAAAGTGAGATGTTGAGGGGATTAGGAAATAGACTTTGTAATATAGAGATTTTCTGGCTGTTTTTTTGTAAAGAGATTTGACCTGTATATTTATCTTTTTCTGTATTAGTAAGGAGACTTTATTAGTGTGAAATCTCATAACAATTCCCTAAAATTCTGTGGTAAAGTGAACAAAGTATAATCACATTTCAGTTATATATTGCATCATACGTACAAAATAGTCTATTAAATTTAAAAATATCCAGAATTTCTCCACAGATATTATGCTTTCACATCCCTATCATCCATATCATATATTTTCATAACTCTAGCAAATAAATCCCCATTCCAATATGCTATGAATTATACAGTCGAATTTTATTATATGCTTCGTTTGATTGTTTAGATTCTTATCATCTCTTTTGAATGTTTATAAGTTGTCAAAGGGAAACAAAATGCTTAAACTCATAATGTTATGAGTTTTACGTGAACAATGAATGCAGACGTACCAAACAACACAGGGAAAAAGTCAAAGGAACAATGCATGACTGGAAATGTACTCCACAAAAATGTCCAGTTCAGAGAAAACATGTTAATGCTGCAATGCAAAGATCCTGCTTTCTTTTCTGAAGCCTTCTACGTATAAACTTGCTTAGACATTCAGGCCATTTCTGGTCAAGTATAAATAGTCAATCCGTACATCTTCCAAGGACTCGACTATTTTGGTGAACTTCTAGAAATTTAACATTGTCGGGTAAAGTTTTGCAAAGTTCCAATTAAAAAAATTGACCTACTTCTGAAAGTAGTAAAAGTTTATTAATGTATAATGGGACCCCTGGATTCTTTGGTTTATGCAAACACTTCCATTTATCTTTTTTTGATAGTTGAGATTTGCCCAGAGAGTAATGGCTGGTTTTTGGTTTTAAAATATTTTTCACTTCTACTACAATTTTCATCTATTTGTCAAGGTTTTGTTTTGTTTTGTTTTGTTTTGTGTTTCCCCAGACAGGAAACCTAAGATAACTTTTCAGGTTCACAGACAGACTTGATGCAGACTTCTTAGGAATAAAGATTGCTTAATTAATCCTTTTATCACCAGATGACAAAAGATAAGGGGTTTTTATTTTTTGAAAAATGTCTCTTCCTTTCCTATTTTATAAATTCAGAAAATAAGCATGTTTTTTCTTAGACTTCACTTACCTTTTTTAACTGTGCTTCCAATTTGTTACATTCTTCTTTCTTTTGTTCAATGGCTATTTCTAGAGATTTTAATTTGGAGTCCCTTTTCAGCCCCGCTGAGGCTAATGAAGATGCATGTTCCTTGAGGTCAATTAAACTAGACTGAAAGGAAAAGAACACTAGTAAGTAGAACATTATAATTTCTACTAGTAATGTCTTCAATTTGAATACATTGATTCTATACATAGTAATAAAGTGTGCATTAGATAGAGAGGGTAAATATAGTCTTACTAAGGTAACAATAGTCGGCCCTGGCCAGGAAATTAAAGTTGGCCAGTTTACAGAACCAAGCAGGATCTAATTGCAGTAAAAATCAAATGTGACCAAATGGTGCAGTCAGTAAATGCATGTTTCATGTCTCAAAGTTATGCTAATGAACTAAGTCCCAAGGTGGTCTTTACATGTCATGGCAAAACAGACACCCTGAACCTTCCATTTATGTTTATTGCTGTCAGGTGGCACAGACTCTAAGAAAAATATGAAAGAAAATACAAACTTTAATTCTTTTCTCCCCGAAAAGGGCAGATCAAGTATAAAAGAAGAATCCTGTTGTTTTTATCAAATTCCACTTCTTTAATGAAAAATGGCCAATGGTTTCTCAAACATCTTCTACAGAATCAAAGATAAAATTACTTAAAAATTCAGAGTAGACTTTATGGCCTAGTGCTTTGTAAATTCAGATTCAGCAATATAATGAATCTCCCCAACTCTGACATGGGGTTACCCAAGTTGTTCCATTCATTAATCACGCCCAGAAACCAAGAGCTTCCCTGTATAGTACGAATCCCAAAAGGTAAAGAAATAAATACTAGCATATACCACAGAACACAACGTTGCTAGCTAGGAGAGCAATGTCCACCAGCAAACACAAAATGGTTAGCAACATCTATCTACGTGACTAAATTGCTCAGGTTCCACCCAAAATCAGACAGGGTACATTTCCTTTATATCCCTTTGCAGTGCCTAGGAAAACACTAAGCACACAGCAGTTTCTCAGTAAATGATGTGGTCTAATACTTTACTGCTTCATGGGCACTGGAACAACCTTATTGATGAAGATACTGCCACAATCACCCAGCAAACCACCCAGGTCCTAACAACCCTCTGAGGGACAGGTTAGCCATTCTCATTTTTCAGGTAAGGAAACTAAGGCTCACATGAGGCCCTGTCTTCTCCAAGGTTCTCAAGCTATTAATGGGAGACATAGGTCTGAACCCAGGTCTCCGACTCCAATTTCAATGGTCTTTATCATGTAACTACCACAGAAATAATAAAGAAACTTATAATTCAGGCACTCTGTCATGCTGAAGATTATTACCACTCCAACTAAATTATAAGCTCCATGCTAACAACAATTATACATTGTTTTCCTTTATAAATTTAAAATTGCCAGGGGTGATAGCTTTATGTGTCAACTTGGCTAGGCCATAGTCTCCAGTTATTCAATCAAACACTAACCTTAAGTGTTGCTGTGGAGGTATTTTGTAGATGTGACTAACATCTGCAATCAGTTGACTTTAAGTAAAGGATATTATTCTTCATAATCTGGGTGGGCCTGATCCTATCAGTTGAAAGGTCTTAGGAGCAGACTAAGGTTTCCCTCAGGAAGAAGAAATTCCTCCTGTGGACTGCAGCATCAGCTCCTGCCTGAGAGTTTCCAGCCCGCCCTTCCTGATGGCCTTCCCTGTGAATTTTGGACTTGCTTAGCCAGCCTCCATAACTATGTAAGCCAATTTCTTGTAATAAATTTCTTAATATGGTTAAATTCCTTCGTACAGTTCTGTTTTTCTGGTGGAACCTTGACTGACACATCTAGCCCAGTGGCAGGCACATTATTACACAGGAACAATAAATGTTTGCAGAAATGCCTATCTGAAGTTCATACAATGTAAGCATTGTTTACAAAATTATTTTCATTTAAAGCTTATGCTCCACCATGTCCTCAAGATCTCTTTTCCATTAGAAGCATACCTATCTATCTATCTATATATATATATTTTTTAAGGTGCAAACCCATGAATAACACTTGCAATCTGTGAAGAATGTGCAAACGAGATAGAAGCTTCTGTGCCTTCTGTTACATACTAACTACAGTAATTACAGATCTCCCAGGATTTACATTCTTTATTTTCATATCAAAGAAATAATCTCTTCTCTAAAAACTAGTGAGCTTAAGTTTTAGAGAATACAAATTTTGCTTCTAAGTTTCCTCAAAATTCCTATTATTCATCAATCGTTCCCTTCTTGGACTCCTAATTTAGACAGTACTTTAATTTGTATAGAATTATCAAAATCCAAGGGCTGAGGTGATACTTCGGAGTTGGGACATATACAACTATGCTGTGATACAACCCAACAGAGCAAAAGGATTGACATATCATAAAGGAGATAGACATTTTCCACAGACAAAAATAAGTGTGAGGGGACCAAGTGTGGACAATGGCACATATCTCAGAGCTTTGGAGACTGAATAAAAGAATGGGCATTGCTGCTTCTCAAACTTCTCCACCGAAGTATCCCTAAGTAAACTAAAGGGGTTATAGCCATCCCTCAGAATAAGGATACTCTCCATAACCACCAAACAAAAAATTTCTTTAAAGCATATTGTTTTACATTAACAAATGCAGGTGAGATTTGTTTTCTGTATCCATGTTTGCGCTAGCATTAAAATACTCTTTCAAATTCTTTACCATAATGTAAAAATGATGTCCCAGAAGAGCAGCCACAACCTATACATATGTGTCCAGCATGGTACCATATAACCTAACCTGGTGGTATTGAATGATCCATTTGAGAAGCACAGATGAATGTACAGCACCCAACACAAGGATTAGTACATAACAGGCCCTCAGTAAAGTGGAGCTATTGTTATTATCATCAATGCTGTTGTTGTTACTGTTATCTCAAACAAGGGATCATGAGACATTGAAAAAAAATACAGAATCCTCCAAGCCGTATGAATATGGTAAGACATCAAGAAAACTTTCAAGGAGCTAAATGGTATGTGGTCAGTAGAGTACAGAAGATATGCACAGAGCATCACCAGATGTAGGGAATTACAGTAAATGCTGTTCTTTGAATTCAGATAACTTTACAAAGCAAAGGTAACTAGGTCCCCCAAGCCTTCACACTGTCCCTCAAACTAAGTCTCTAGTCTCTCAAGGCTACATGGATATGGGTTTATGAGTACTATCAGTGTGGTTGTTTTCCCAGACTCACCTCTTTTTCAGTCAGTTCAGCTTGTAAAGCGTTGACCTTCTCTTTCAGGTCTTTATTCTCTTTTCGGAATGATTCTATCTCTTCAAGTCTTTCCCGATCATCTCTCTCCCGTTGTTCTTTCAAACGCTCAATTATTCTTTCCTGTAAGGCAATTGCCCAAAAAAAGAGTTGAGAACCAATCGGTGTGCATGCCAAGGCATGTTACAAAAGGAAATAAGAAGAAATACACATAAGAAATGTTCTAGAGGAACCAACAAACACAAGATATTCAAAACTGGGTTTGTGAAGAGAAGCTGTGCGTAACAGTATTTGGAAAAGACAGTCAATAAAGCTTTCAGCTTGTTAATCAAAGTTAATATCATAGGGTTGCAAGGGATCTCAATGTTCAAGTTCATGGTGGTACCAGGAAAATTCCAAGAGCAATTCCAGAAGAGGGAGGTTCAGGCACCAAGACCTAAAGTCTTGCATGGGTAAGGGCAAGAGGTAGAACTAACCTCTTGGATCAACCCTCTCTGCTTGGCTTTCCCATTTGATGTCAAATAACTTTCCTTGATTTCCGAAGACTCTTCTCGCTAGAAAGGGGATCAAAGTGGAGCAGGACCTAGACCCCTCCGGGACTTAGAGCTGGACTCACAGTGAAAACTTGAGACAAAAGAAAGAATAAGCTCCTTATATAAGTGATTTTTCAATGTGTCTGGAGCTGTTTATTTACTTCCACATTTTTTCAGTGGTTTCTTGGCAATCAGTAGAGACTCAAAAACATTGCTAGAATTTGAGCAAAGTTCAAACAGCAGCTTCTTTTACTGAGAAGCTGCTACATGCTAGGCACTGTGACACACCCTTCTCATCTAGTCCTTATCACACCTGTGAGATCTGAACCAGTACCACTGGTAACAGAGTAGTGCAGAGGAAACCCAGTCTCAGAGAGGCCGACTGACTCGTCCAAGGTGATCCAGCTCATAAACAGAAGGCCCACCCTGCCATCCAGGGCTGTCTGAGTCTTAGCCACGCCCAAAAGAACACACTGCCACAAACATACACCTGGAACCATTCAAGGAGATCTGAGGGTCTGTCTGCCCTTGACTTTTATATTGAAATAAAAACATTACTCTAGTAGACATGTTTTCCAAAAGAGTGAAATCTTACTGATATCAAAATAAGAACCTTTTGTTTTTTTCCTAAGGAATTCTTTTTTAATTTATTTATTTTTGGTTGCGTTGGGTCCTCGTCGCTGCGCGTGGGCCCTCTCCAATTGCGACGAGCAGGGGCCCCTCCTCGTTGTGATGCTCAGGCTTCTCATTGCAGTGGCTTCTCTTGTTGTGGAGCACGGGCTCTAGGCACGGGGGCTTCAGTAGTTGTGGCGCACGGGCTTAGTTGCTCTGCGGCATGTGGAATCTTCCCCGAGGGGCTCGAACCCACGTCCCCTGCACTGGCAGGTGGATTCTTAACCACTGAGCCACCAGGGAAGTCCCAGAACCTTCTTTTTTTAAGGAAAATTCTGCTTGGGTAAAATTTAAGTTAGATTTCTGAAACTTGTTTCAAATTACCTAACACATATTTGAATTTCCTTTTGGATGGTCATGTTAAAAAATGTTGGTGCAACGATTCTTAAGAATATTGCCTTTTATATTCTTACAAGTATATAGTACAAGACGATGCCTGATATATAAGACAACTGTAAAACGGTGTTTAATGTAGAGGGAAGTTAGTTTGAACACTTAGCCTGTGATTTAAGTTCCCCCAGGGGAGCAACTGTTCTACCCCAATGACAATAATTTATGTCTAATGCTTTCAAGGGCAAAAAAAGTACCATTGTTGTTTTGTAATTACTCAAAAACACTTTAAAATGAAGTATATTATTACTATAACAGTGGGGGTAGAAATAGAACAAATGAGTCTATTACATTCCCTATTTTGTTTCTTCTTGATTTCAGTTACTGTCCTATTTTACTCTGTCTGTGCCATTGTAGAGTAGATGATTATGTGATTGACAGAAGAAGGAAATGGCCTCAGTGCACGGTAAGTCTCTCAAGGACTTTTAACAATTTCAGCAACTGAACCCACACCGCCTTTTGCCTGCACTTATTGCAAAAGCCTCACAACTGGTCACCCCGTGAGCAGGCCATCTCCATCCCACCACTTCCACCCCGTGGCTGTTGGAGTGATATTTTTAAAGCCCCAAACTGACCATGTCACATCACTATTTAGAAACCTTCCCAGGAATCACTCTGGCCAGAACATAAACATGCATTTATTCTCACTAGGCACCCTTTGCTTGGTTTTATTGCATGTCCACTCTCTCAGCCTAGCTTTCCAAAAGGCAACAGTCAAATCTTATGAATCTCTTAACCCAGGGCTGGGCAAACTGTCTGGCATACAACAGGCAATTAAAAAGGCTGATGGAAGGAACAAAATTCAAATTAGGGATCATCCTGTCTTCAAAGGAAGGGAAATTAAGTATGCATGTTAACATCCAGAAGGTGTCAGAGTCACTTGGAAATGAGGTTGATTTGCTCTAAGCACTTGTACTATTGACTGGGCATCGATGACAAAGAAAATCAGCAAGCAGTATAATGTTTTTAAGTGTTATTGATGATTCAATACTACAAAATATTTCTCCGTCAATCACAAAACTAATTTAACTGTCAGCCGCGCAGGGCCAGATGTCAAAAACATGTGTTAAAAGGTCCTAATATGGCATGATCTACTTGATTAACAACCAACTTGCAGAAATTCCAACAATGTGTTCTTGTTTTAGTCTTATTTGCATTGGCAAGTGTTCCTTGTGCACCCATCTGGCTCTGCACAGGTCTAATCTATTTGTGCTTTATCACTGGGTGGGAACTGCACTGTGGTGGCCTCCAGCTCTGCTATCTGGCTTTCTCAACTGCTTATCTGCTACGTGGCCACAGCAAGGCTTGGCGAGACCAGCTTTATAAATACTGCGGGTTCCTTGAGCTTCTGTGTGTGATTCCTAGAGCTAAGTCATACTCAGTCTTAACTCACCAAGCAGCATTATTTATTTATTTATTTTTACACACTCTGGATATGTGAATAAGTTCCCGGACATTAAAAGGAATAACACACTCCCTGGGATGTAATAATCCAAGTGAAATGGTGAATAGTGCCTAATGGGTTCTATTCATCAGCCAAAGGACAGCAAATAATTAAATGCTCTCATAAGTACACGATTTTTTTTTCCACAATTTTTAATTAATCACTTTCTTTTTTGTCCCATGTCTTGTTGCAGAGGATCTGTCCACTTACATGTGGATAAAAATGGAACTGGTGAGGGGAAGGCTATTAAAAGAGATTGCATTGTCAAACACACAAAGAACAGAACATTTAAATTTTAGTCCCATTCCATCACCCATGAGCTGAGTGGCCTTGGGGAGGCAATAAAGTCCCAGCTAAGGGCTAACTTAGAGAGAGCAGAAGTGGCTTCCCAGAGTGCTGGGGTGAGAAGTTAACTGGTGCCACGGGTGCTTAATGATGTCCGCCCAGGGCCCAGAGATGAGGAACAGTGCTGCACATGTCCCAGATTTTCATTTCTGGGCATGTCATTTTACCTCACTGAGCCCACTTCCCATGTTTAAAATGAAAGAGCATGGATTTACTGTTCCTCAAAGTGTGGTCTTCCAAACACTTGCATCAGAATCACTGGGCATGCTTGTTAAAAATCAAAGATTCCCCAGAGCAGAGCCCACAGCAGAGCACTGAATCAGAATCACTAGGAAATGGGATCCAGGAAACTGTATTTTAAGACACTCTCTAGATGATAAGATTATTTTTAGATACATACAGAAGTCTGATACCCACTGGAATAAATACTTAAAATTAATCTACTATTCTTTGTCCCATGATAGAAAACTTTGCCAGTTCCTATCCAACGTTTTTGTCTGTGTTTTTCAAATACACTAATGCTCTGATTTTTGGCACCTTTTGAAAATTCTGTTTGCTTTTATTCTTCATCAGGTGAAAGGCTAAAAATCAGATGCAAACAGGGTTTAGAAACTAACAGCTCATGGGCCACAGCTGGTCCAAAGAGCTATTTTGTTTGGCTTGAGCATCATATTATAAAATCTGAACTTGAATATTTTGAGGTAAGTCAAAGACTGCTCCATCACCAGCAGTCCCTACTGCTTAACACCAAACCCACTTCCCTCATTTCTGCTCCCTGCATGGCCCTTCATGGCATCCAAGTTCTCAACTGCCCATCTATGGTCCAGCACAGATTTCACATGCCTGAGATTGTGGATCAGCAAACTGAATAATTATTGTCAAGGTAATTCCAAAAGATAATGGAATTTAGAGGTCAGCTAGTTTAAATGCACATTTTGAAGATGTTACTGAGATGCCCTGAGAGGAGAAGAGGCTTGCCCCACGTGATGCAGTTATCAAGTAGTGGGGACAGTTTGATGGGGCCAGACTCCCACAGACCTCAGCTTTCCTTCCTGAACATCTCCTGAGTCTCAAAAGAAGTACTTAAGTAAAGGGAGTAGTTTCAGGTATGAGAACTGTTTTAGGATTTAAACTAGAATAAATCAATTCTTAGCAGGGGGGAAAAGGATAAAATGCTGCCAAGAATATGTGATATGGCGCTTCCCTGGTGGCGCAGTGGTTGAGAGTCCGCCTGCCGATGCAGGGTACGCGGGTTTGTGCCCCGGTCCGGGAAGATCCCACATGCCGCGGAGCGGCTGGGCCCGTGAGTCATGGCCGCTGGGCCTGCGCGTCCGGAGTCTGTGCTCCGCAGCGGGAGAGGCCACAGCAGTGAGAGGCCTGCATACCGCAAAAAAAAAAAAGAATACATGATATGGAAAAGTATATGGTATAAGTTTATTTCTGTACATTTGGAGAAAGAAATCAAGGGTACAAGTGGACTGACATCATATCACTCAAAAACTGCAAAAGGGATACATGATTATTAATAGTTTTTGAAACAACATTCCTTTATTCAAATTTTACAAACAAAATTACTACAAGAAAGTTTTGAGGGACTTCCCTGATGGGGCAGTGGATAAGAATCCACCTGCCAATGCAGGGGACACAGGTTTGAGCCCTGGTTCAAGAAGATCCCACATGCTGTGGAGCAACTAAGCCCGTGCTCCACAACTACCGAGCCTGTGCTCTACCGAGCCCGCACGCCACAACTACTGAGCCCACATGCCACAACTACTGAAGCCCGCATGCCTAGAACGCATGCTCTGCAACAAGAGAAGCCACCGCAGGGAGAAGCCCGCGCACTGCAACAAAGAGTAGCCCCTGCTCGCCACAACTAGAGAAAGCCCGTGCGCAACAACGAAGACCCAGCACAGCCAAAAAAAGCCCAAACATTTGATACTAAATTCTTGAAAATAGTAAAAAGAATATTTTTCCTGAAAAACCATCTTATTTATTCTTATGTTTCCACATAAAATCTTGTCTCGTATTTATAATTTAATGTTAAAGTTATAATCTTGTAATTTTAATAGGAACAGTAAGACTATTTAGGCATAGAATTATGGCTCCTTTTTTTACCTTCTCTATTTTTAGCATAGACAAGTGGTTCTTAGACTAGCGTATGTATCACAATGACCTAGGGAGCTTGCCAAAGTGCAGACTTCGAGGCACTACTCAAGGTTCTGTTTCAGTAGATATACATGGGGCCTAATAATTATATTTTCAACAGACTCCTCCTGGTGATTCTGAAGTAGAGGTCAGAGAAGCCTTCTTTAAGATTCACTGACTTGTGGAACCAGTGGGCTATTTAATCTAATTCTCCCATCCTACAAATGGGAAATTTGAGGCCCTGGGAGAGAGAGTTATTTGTCAAGGTCACCCAGTTAGTGGCAGAGCTGAGACTGAGCACACTACACACACTCTGCACAGTATGAGTCCTACAGAAGTGCCCAGAGAATGAATGAACTAACTTAACTAGAATGAAATGGGCTAGAAATCATTTTAGAAATCGGTACACATCAGGATGACCTATTTGCCTAATAGATTTTGTTCATTCTTTTAATCAAAGTAATCCTTTTAAATGTCAGTCAGAACAAAACCCTCCAAATGGCTTCCTACCCCCTTTGGAGTGAAAGTCAAAATTTTTCATCCTTTCTCACAGGGGCTTCAAGGGATACTCTTCCCCCCTCCCCCTCCCACTCTGCACTTGCTCTCCCCTCCAATACATTCTCCCTCCAGAAGTGCTCATGGCTCATCCCTCACTTTCCCTTCTCAGTAAGACCCTCTACCTGGCCATTTCACCCCAGCACTCCCTGTACCCTCTTCTTCCTTTCTTCTATGGAAATTATTACCCTCTGAAGTCCCATGTGTTTTACTTACTTAATTATTGCCTGTGTCTCCTCAGTCCCATTAGAATCTAACCTCCACAAGAGCTAGGATTTTCACCCATTCTCTTCTCTACTGGACCCCCAGTCCCCACAGCAGTGCCTGTCATATGGTGGCGACTCACTCAATCAACACCCACTGAGCACTCCCCCATGCAGGTACTGTGCTAGGCACTGGGGGAAGGTAAGCTAACACACACAAATAACACACATATACGGGTATGTTGCTCAGGCTTGGAGTCCAGCAGAGAAGACCAATTAATCACATTAAAACAGATAAATGAACAATTAAGATTGTGACAAGAGCTCTGGGAAATTCACGGTGTTCATGAGAACATAAGAGAGGATTTTACCTAGGAGGCTTCCCTGAGAAAATGACTGATAATAATAATAAGAGCTACAACTTATTATGCCTGTTATTCTCAACACTTTCCATATATTAATGCATCTTCTCCTCAACATATTCCACTAAAGTAGGTACTATTATTATCCTCTTTTACAAATGATAAAACTGAGAAAGCGAGGGGTTAAGTAACTTGCCCAAAGTAGTGTCAGACCTAGGATTTGAACCCAAGCAGTCAGACTCCCATGTCCACATTCTTGACTACTGTGCAATACAGCTTCTCAGGAAGCTGAGCTCTCTGAAGAAGAGAAATAAAGTCTGCAGAGAGTAAAGAACATTCTAGGCTCAGTAATAGCATGTGCAACGTGTCTGAGGCAGGAGGGAACAATGGTGCACTTAAAAACCTAGAAGGCCGCGGCTTCCCTGGTGACACAGTGGTTGAGAATCCGCCTGCCAATGCAAGGGGCATGGGTTCAAGCCCTAGTCCTGGAAGATCCCACATGCTGCAGAGCAACTAAGCCCGTGCGCCACAGCTACTGAGCCTGCGCTCTAGAGCCTGCAAGCCACAACTACTGAGCCCACATGCCCCAACTACTGAAGCCCGCACACCTAGGGCCCATGCTCTGCAACAAGAAAAGCCACTGCAATGAGAAGCCTGAGCACGGCAGCAAAGAGTAGCCCCAGCTCGCCACAACTAGAGAAAGCCCGCGTGCAGCAACGAAGACCCAATACAGCCAAAAATAAAAATAAATAAATTAAAAAAGAAATCTAGAAGGCCAGTATGCCTAGAGCACAAAGAATGAGGGAAGAGAGATGGGGGATGAGGCTGGAAAAGGAGGAAGGAAGGAAAGATGGGAGGAAGGGAGGGAGGGAGGGAGGGAGGGAGAGGGGGGAGGGAAGAAGAGGGGAGGGGAGGGGAGG
Organism: Lagenorhynchus albirostris; assembly: GCF_949774975.1. Classification (NCBI taxonomy): domain Eukaryota; kingdom Metazoa; phylum Chordata; class Mammalia; order Artiodactyla; family Delphinidae; genus Lagenorhynchus; species Lagenorhynchus albirostris. The sequence continues at coordinate 33,173,840 of NC_083104.1, read as the reverse complement.
GGAGGGGAGGGAAGTGAGGCAGGCAGAGAAGTGGCTGGTCAGATAAGAGCCAAAGCAGATGAAGGGTCGGACCCTATGGGTGAGGTTAAAGATTTCAGTCTTTATCATCCTAAAAACAATGACAAGGTAGTGAAGGTTTTTAATCAGGGCCAAGGGTGATGTGACCAGGTATGCATTTCAAAAAGACACCCTTGGCTTCAGCGTGCCAAGTCTACTGCGAAGGGCGAGCACGGGAGTGGGAGGCCCAGCTGGGACTAGGCTTAGTGCGGATGCATGGAGAAAAACAAGCTCACTGAAATGCATTTGGATCGTTTCCTCCCAACCATGTTTCCCTAAATCCTGATACCCCCGCTAATTTTTAGTCCAAGCTTACCTTCTCTGACAAAGCCTCCTCAAGCGTCGCCAGTGCAGTATCCGTATTACTGGAATCAGTCTGCAAGGACTTGACTCTGTCTTTCAGATTGGTCAGTTGCTTGTCTTTATCCTTAAGTTGTTCTTGCAAGTTTTCAATCTGAAAGTAAAGATCACCATATTTAATGCACATTTTATTACATATTCAGTGCCAAGTTCCCTGAAGTGGACCTATCTAAAAAGAAAAATTAAAAAGGACCCAAGATTATGGAAATTGTCAGTATTATGAAGTTACACTTTGACTCAGAATCAAGGCCATTTTGAAGAGACCTTCTTTCTTCCATGTAATTCAACTTCGTGTTTAAATGGCAATACAGACGAGCAGAATATCTCCCTCCCTGCAAATGCAAGCCCTTCAGACATGTAAGCACTATTATTTCTCTCTATTTCTACCTCTTTCACCAGCCCTTTAAGTCTCAAGTCCATAAACCTAATCTTGGTGCAGTGAATCAGAGAAACACATATTCAGGATTACTTTATTCAGTGAACAGACACGTACTGGGTGCTCATTCTGCACTGAGCACCATATCAGTATAAGGCAGAACCTATGTAGTCATTCACTCACTCCTTTATTCAGTATTAAACTTTGTGATATGCCAAATGTCGTCAAGTGGCTGTTTCAAGTAACCACATGAAAAGCCAAGTAGGTTATCACCAGTAGACTGTTAATGGGAAGAACCTGTGATATAAATCAAATGTAACAAGTACTAAACACTCCATCTGGCAAATAAGTCATGTGTTGGCAACCAACCAGCCACTTTTATCCACTATCTGCAGCCTGAAATGAACACACCAAATAGCCGATTATAACGCCTGCCCAGGAGCAACAGCAAGGACCTTCTCTTGGGCATTGCGTACATTATCATTCATGTTTTTATTCTCTGCTTTCAAACCATGTATTTCTTATCTAAGGATTAAAAAAAAGTCCCACTGTACAAACAATTTATTCATATTAAGGGTTTTAAATTGACAAGGAAAAAAAGCAGTACAACTCTAAGATAAGTCCGTTCAAAATATTTGTATTCTGCACCCAGGCTTTCTCAGGAAATCATTCCAAATGCATGTTTCACAATGTGTGACTCAAACAAATTTGGAGATGACTCGATTCACGTAGCATGAATCTGGAATGGCAATACAAATAATGACAAGAGTAGAAGCAATAATGAGAAGGAGGAGGGTTGACAGTGGAGGTGGCAGCAGTAGCAGCATCAAAATAGCTCTGAACGCAAAGATGCTGACCCTCAATCTGAGGACAGAGGACGTGGCTAATTTTTCCAATGATTAAAATCGATGTGGCCTAATGGAGATGGACATTTCCTCCTTCCATTCTTCCCACCTTCCTTTGCGCCTTCCTTCCTTCTTTTATTTTTCCCTTTCTCCTCCCCCTTCCTTCTTCTCCTTCCTTTTTTTGCCAATGTATTTTTTAATAAGACATGTTTTCTGCCTTGAGACAGACATCGTGGTTTGGGGAAATAATTAACCTTCTCCTTCATCAAAATGCACTGTATTCCTATTCAGCTACCACTGTAAGAATTCAGTGTCCCTCCATGCAAAACACAGGAACTCAAAAGGTATAATCATCTGCACTCAGAACAAAGGCTCCCTCCATTCCAGACAAGTGTTCATGGGGTTACACAATACAATAAGCAAATATATGAGTGAGCAAAAATATGGATGGTTACATATCAGAATGTAGTCATTATACAGAAGAAGCCAGCAGCTGAGAGGACTGACCCTTGAGAGAGTGTGTGTTATTATTTTGAGTACACTCACACCCACATTTGTGTACACACGTGTGCAAATCCATGGTGGCTCCAAACTGATTAAGTTAACAAACTGATTAAGTTCCCCGTGTTCACCCTGGGAGAGAGTGCCCTGGACAGAAGAAAGGGGACTTTCTCTCAGGGCATCAGCCCTGGTGTAGTGGCATCACTGATTTCAAGGGACTTCGGGCGCTGCAAATAGAGGCTAAAGAAGACTGCTGTGAGACTCCCTGGGGCCTCCTCAGTTACTGGGGAGATTAAGGATGTTGAGGGTCAGTGGTCCAAGGAATACTCAGGTAGGCGATAAGAGCTGGAGAACTGTGGGCTGGTGAGACACAGGAGTGACATAGCTATTATCTCACATCTAAGAACTCAGCAGAAGAGCCAATTATACCACAGACAAGACTGAAAAACAGAGCTGGACTGGAGACATTTATAGAGGTAGGGATACACCACTTTAAAAACGTTGCACAAAGATCACCAAGAATGATTCTTAATAAAGACAAGGTACAGACCAGGGTGGGGAATATATAGCCTCTTAAGTAAATAAAAAATAAGCCTATAAATAGATACATATACACAGCTATTAATATAAAATTTTTTTCTGGAGAAAAAATTCACAAGAAATTTTAATAGTGTTTAACTTTGGGGGAAAGGGTCTAGGGTACAAAGTGTGGAAGAGGCCTTCTGTTTCTTTTTTTTGAACATTTCTGTAGTTCTCTGCTTGAATTTTCTAACCATGTGGGTTTTATTCATTTTTAATGCCAACCAAGATTATCTGGTTGGTACAATTATGGGTAATTTTTAGTTTATATTTGTATATAAAAATGTAAGCCATTATGCAAGTATTTAAAATCATGTTTGCATACAATTGATAACTAAGTAGAAATTGGAGAATGAAAAAGAGTAGAATGTAAAATCATATGATATTTCTTTGTAAAAAGAGAAAATTCTAGCACAGAACAACAACAACAAAATATATATATGGAACTCACTAAAGTATTATTTGGCAGTGGTATGATGATTTTACTTTTCTTCTTTATACTTTACTGCATCTGCCAGCTTGTTCTCCTTGAACATAACAGACAGAATAAAAGGTATTTAAGACCGACTACAAAATATAAGAATGGTTCTTTAAATGTGTTTTGAACAGTAAGTTTGTGCTTTTTAAAAGGACTCATTGTAAGAGGAAATATTCCTTTCTTACTCCAAGGAGGACTCAATTCTTAAAATTTTAAATTTAGGAGACTGGGGCAAATGTAAAATTCTGTATCTTTTAAAAAATTATTTTGCAGCTTTCTAATGTTTGTAAATTATTAACAACATTTACAAGAAAAAAAGCGGAGACTTTTCTTCAAAGGGTGAGGTTGTACTAGGTTGAAATAGCAGGCAATGAAAAATAAGCAAATTGAAAACCTGGGTTTAGGATTGGGGATGGAAAATGAGGATTTTGTGAGAAATTCCACATGCTGCAAAAAACTGAATCCACCTAAGCAACATAGTCAACTCACTGGTCACTGTGACTTGATAAAATAAGAGATGGGCCTGAGCAGAAGAGGGCTAGAGATGGACCTGAGCACAGGGCTGTCCTTGCCTTTGAACTAAGCTGCCTTTTCATCACAGCTAAGGAGACTCAGAAGGAGCCGGTTTTGCTGAAGTGGTACCTGCACCTCTCAGAGCAGACCACTGGAGAGGGGGCAGGGGGCAGGGAAAGCTCAGGCCCTGGAGGTCACCAGGCTGCCCTAATCCTAATGGCTTCAGACTGACTTCTGAAGCTCCAGGCCTGCCACGCCTGAGAAGGGGCAATGCCCAGAGGGAGTTGTTTAGTGAGTTTTCACACAAATGCAGCCCTCAGTGGGAGAGCTGTCACTGACTAAACAGCAGCAGCCTCCTTTACTCCACGTTTGCTCCCCTCCCATCTGGTCTCCAAAACTGCAGCACAAGTATCCTTCCTATAATGCAGATCTGACTGAATGACTTCCTTTCTTAGAACTCTTCAACTGCTCCCCCATTGCCTCCAGATAAAGCCCAAACTCCCTGACATCATACATGAGGCCCTTCACAGGAAGGCTCACCTGGTCCTCCACTATCCCCAGCCTCACCCCAGCCTTGCCAAACCACTCCTGCTATCTCCCAGGACCAGGCTTTCTCATAGCCTCTCCATCTTTGCCTATTCGTTTCTTCTGCTTGGGAGATTCTTCTCGTCCCAATTTTTTACCCTAGTCCTACTCAAATATTTAGATATCAACATATTCCTCACTTCCTCCAGGAAGCCTTCTCTGTCCACAACACCCACTCTGGCCCAGGCTAAGTCTCCTACTTTTCACACACTTTTAAAATCACCTCTTTACTTGTCTCTTTACAATGTGGCTGTGAGTTCCATTAAGACAAGAATTCTGTCATACTCACTATTGTATTTCTGGCCACAGCAACCAACTGTGTTGGCAATATCACATATTCACTTATTAAATGAATGAAAGAACAATGGAAGGAACCCTAAAGAGAGTGTCTTGTATGAAAGGAAGAGACCAGAGCATGTGATAGCTGAGTCCCTTCAGTTCTTAGATCCTACAAAGAAGAAAAAGCATGGAGAAGCTCCATATGTAGCCAGAGCACCTAAAACTTGCTGAAGCATCTTTACGCTTTCAAATATTACCCAAAGGTATCTTTTTGTCTGTTTTCTTTACAGAGTTCTGAAATTTAGTTACTTAAAAAAAATTTTCTTTTCTCCATATCATATATCTCTGTAGTTTCTGTTATCCAAATCTAGGGTATCAGTCAAACCTTTCAGCTGAATCAACAAAAACAACACAGTCTGGTTTAAGCAGAAAAGGAGGAGGATTCACAAACCACCAGCAATACTGCAGAACCAGGGTTGGGGAAGATAACCCAGAACAATGCCCATAGTTTTGATGCGACTGGTCTAGTGCAGACACTGTTGCCCCAGCTGCAGAATACCAGAAACTGAGATTTACAGCACAAACCCAGCTGCCATGGACCACTGAACACCACCGCTAGCCCTGTAGCTGTGCAGCACCATGGCCTCCACCTTACAGACTCTGCAGCAGAGAACGCGTCACATTCTCAACATTCCAGCAACTCTGGGGCAGCTACATCTAATGAGCAGAGCCAGGGTCGGGTACACAGCCCAGCTGCAAAGGAGGCTGAGAAACCAAGTGTTGACATTTTCACCTTCCATCAGGAAAGGTCCTTCATAAGATCAGAAGAGAGTTCAAAATATGGGTAGCCAAAAGAAAGAAAGAAAGAAAGAAAAAGAACCCATATCTACACACCTAGGGAGAGCATGGGTTGTTAGCTCCCGAACCTGGAAACTGGACCATCCTGAAACAATTTCTCTCAACTGTCTCTCTCTCTCAAGTTCCTAACGCCTATAAAGCTAAGATTTGACTTAGACACTTGTCCAAATGTGGTCCATGCAACTCTTTGTTGCCAGTCTATAACTACGAAAATCGAGAGTGCCTATGTATCACACCAATATTCAAGAACAAGACTGATGGACTTGTCACCGTGAGCAGTGTATAGACAAATTGAGATGTTTCTGAACACATGAGTCACATGTGGCCAGAACTGCACAACGATCATACACAGTAGGACCACATATTGTTCCATGACAAATTAGATATTTTAAAAAAGAAACAGCTTGGGAAGCATGAATTTACAGGCCTGCAAATCTCACATAATGCTTCAGAAATACCTTTTCTTTTTTTTATTGTGGTAAAACACATAAAGCAAAGAATTTGCCATCTAACCCATTTTTAAGTGTATACTTCAGTAGCAGTGTAGTATTTAATACCTTCATAATGTTGTACAACCAACACCGTCAACCACCTCTAAAACTCCATCTTATAAAACTGAAACTACACATTAACTGATTACTTTCCATTCCCCCTACCCCCAGCCTCTGGCAACCACCATTCTACTTTCTGCATCTACAATTCTGAGTACTCTGAGTACTTGATATAAGTAGAATCATACGGTGGTTTTTGTGTAATTGGCTTATTTCACTTAGAATAATGTCCTCAAGGTTCATCCAGAGCATACATCAGGATTTCCTTCCTTTTTTAATACTGAATAACATTCCATTGTATGTATATACCACAGTTTGCTTATCCATTCATCTGCTGATGGATACATAGGTTGATTACACATTTTAGCTATTGTGAAAAATGCTGCTATGAACATGAGTGTACAAATACCTCTTTGAGACCCTGTTTTCAATTCTTTTGGTTATATGCCCAGAAGCAGAGTTGCTGGATCATATGGTTGTTCTACTTTTAATTTTTTGAGGAACCACCATACTGTTTTCCACAGTGGCTGTACCACTTTACATTCCCACCTACAATATATAAGGGTTTCAATTTTCCCACATCCTGTCCACCATTTACTATTTTCTGGTTTGTTTGTTTTTGATAGTCACCATCCTAACAGGTGTAAGATAGTATCTAATTGTCGTTTTGATTTGTATTTCCCCAGTGATTAATGATGTTGTATGATCTTTTAATGTGCTTACTGGCCATCTGTATTTCTTTAAACTGTCTCTCCAAGTCCTTTGCCAATTTTTAAATCAAGTTGTTTGATTTTTGTTGTTGAGTTTCAGAATTTCTCTCTTTATTCTGCATATCAGATATATAATTTACAAGTATTTTCTCCCATTCTATGGGTTGCCTTTTCACTCCACTGATATTGTCTTTGGATGCACAATTTTTAAATTTTTTCATGAAATCCAATTTGTTTATTTTTTCTTTCACTGCCTGTGCCTTTGGTGTTATAATCAAGACATCACTGCCAAACCAATGTTGTGATGCTTTTGATCCATATTTTCTTCTAAGAGTTTTAGGTCTTACATGTAGGTCTTTGATCCATTTTGAGTTAATTTTTGTATATGGCGTCAGGTAAAAGTCCAACTTCATTCTTTTGCATATGGATATCCAGTTTTTTCCCAGTACCATTCGTTGAAAAGATTCCTTTCCCCACTGAATGGTCCTGGCATCCCTGTCAAAAATCATGACCATATATGTGAGGGTTTACTTCTGGATTCTCCATTCATGGTTTGTGTTTATGCCAGTACTACACTGTTTTGCATATAATAACTTTGCAGTAAGTTTTGAAATCAGAAAGTGTGATTTCTTCCAGCTTCATTCTTCATTTTCAAGACTGTTTTGGCTATTCAGGGTCCTTTGAGATTCCATATGAATTTTTTTTTTAACATCTTTATTCTTCTTTACAATGGTGTGTTAGTTTCTGCTTTATAACAAAGTGAATCATCTATACATATACATATATCCCCATATCTCCTCCCTCTCACATCTCCCACCCACCCGCCCTATCCCACCCCTCTAGGTGGTCACAAAGCACCGAGCTGATCTCCCTGTGCTATGCGGCTGCTTCCCACTAGCTATCTATTTTACGTTTGATAGTGTATATATGTCCATGCCACTCTCTCACTTTGTTCCAGCTTACCCTTCTCCCTCCCCATGTCCTCAAGTCCATTCTCTATGTCTGAGTCTTTATTCCTGTCCTGCCCTTAGGTTCTTCAGAATCTTATTTGTTTTTTAGAGTCCATATATATGTGCTAGCATACAGTATTTGTTTTTCTCTTTCTGACTTACTTCACTCTGTATGACAATCTCTAGGTCCATCCACCTCACTACAAATAACTCAATTTCGTTTCTTTTCATGGTTGAGTAATATTCCATTGTATACATGTGCCACATCTTCTTTATCCATTCATCTGTCGAAGGACACTTAGGTTGCTTCCATGTCCTGGCTATTGTAAATAGAGCTGCAATGAATACTGTGGTACATGACTCTTTTTGAATTATGGTTTGCTCAGGGTATATGCCCAGTAGTGGGATTGCTGGGTCGTATGGTAGTTCTATTTGTAGTTTTTGAAGGAACCTCCATACTGTTCTCCACAGTGGCTGTATCAATTTACATTCCCACCAGCAGTGCAAGAGGGTTCCCTTTTCTCCACACCCTCTCCAGCATTTATTGTTTGTAGATTTTTTGATGATGGCCATTCTGACCCATGTGAGGTGATACCTCATTGTTTTGATTTGCATTTCTCTAATGATTAGTGATGTTGAGCATCCCTTCATGTGTTTATTGGCAATCTGTATTTCTTCTTTGGAGAAATGTCTACTTAGGTCTTCTGTCCATTTTTGGATTGGGTTTTTTTTGCATATTGAGCTCCATGAGCTGCTTGTAAATTTTGTAGATTAATCCTTTGTCAGTTGCTTCATTTGCAAATATTTTCTCCCATTCTGAGGGCTGTCTTTTCGTCTTGTTTATTGTTTCCTTTGCTGTGTAAAAGCTTCTAAGTTTCATTAGGTCCTATTTGTTTATTTTTGTTTTTATTTCCATTTCTCTAGGAGGTGGGTCAAAAAGGATCTTGCTGTGATTTATGTCATAGAGTGTTCTGCCTATGTTTTCCTCTAAGAGTTTTATAGTGTCTGGCCTTACATTTAAGTCTTTAATCCATCTGAAGTTTATTTTTGTGTATGGTGTTAGGGAGTGTTCTAATTTCATTCTTTTACATGTAGCTGTCCAGTTTTCCCAGCACCACTTACTGAAGAGGCTGTCTTTTCTCCATTGTATATTCTTGCCTCCTTTATCAAAGATAAGGTGACCATATACTATAGAAATTATCCCTGAAAGTATGGTCTTTTGGCATTGGCTTTTTTTCACGCAGTATGATTCTTTGGAGATCCAGCCAAGTTGTAATGTTTACCAATAATCTATTCTTTTTATTGCTAACTAGTATTCCATGGTATGGATACATCAGCTTGGTTAACCATTCACCTATCTAAGGATGTTGGACTTTTTTCCAGTTTTTAGCTACTACAAATAGGCAACTATAAACATTCATGCACTAGTTTTTTCCATGAACGTAAGTTTTCTTTTCACTGGGATAAATGCTGCCCGAGTACAACTGCTGGGTCTTATAGAGTTGTAATTTAGCTGTACAAGAAACTGCCAAACTGTTTTCCAGAGTGGCTGCACCACTTATACTTGCTTTCACAGAACAGAAAGGCCAATTTATTACCCTTTCTTTCTATAGTTCATGCCTTTAATATCAATTCTATGAACTTGTTACCTAGCCCTACATTCTGAAGATTTTATCCTATAGTTTTTCTCACAAATTTATAGTTTTATGTTTTACATTTAAGTCCACGATCTACTTTGAGTTAATTTTGCATAAGGTGTGAGATTTAGGTTAATGTTCATTTTAATTTTCTATGGATGTTCAATTGATCCAGCAACATTTGTTTAAAAAAAGGCTATCCTTCCTTCACTGAAATGTTTTTGCATCTTTGCAAAATATCAGTTAAGCATATTTGTGTGGGTGTATTTCTGGGTTCCCTGTTCTGTTCCACTGATTTATGTCTCTGTCTCTCCAATAATACAACACTCTCTTGATTACTGTACTTACATTGTAAGAGTTAATGCCAGTAAAGTGGTATTTCCTACCTTATTCTTTTTTTCAAAGAATGCTTTAGTTAATCTAGGGCTTGTGTCTTTCCGAAAATTTTTTATAATAAGCTTGTCTACTTCAATAAAAACCCTTGATGGAAATTTGATAGAAATTTCATTAAACCTACAGCTCAGTTTTGGGGGAATTGACACCTTTACTACGTTGAGTCTTTCAAACCATGAATACAGCGCATATCTCCTTTCTTTAGGCCTTCTTTGATTTTTTTCATTAACATTTTGTTAATTTCAGCATGCAGAACCTGTACATGTTTTGGTAAATTCATATCTAAGTATTTCAGTTTCTTTGGAGTTATTATAAATGGTATTATGTTTCTAATTTTAGCTTCCACATATTCGTTGTTAGCTTATACAAATGTAGTTAATATCTGTGTGTTCAGTTAAGGCTCAGGACACAGGACAACACACATGAGAGACAGTGGTCTGTAGTTTTGTCCTGGAGGGCTTTTCTTTGCTTTTGCTTTTTTTTTTTTAATATTATTTTTCTGTTTTGGGGTGTCAAGGTAATACTGGCCTTATAAGTTAGTTGGAAAATATTCCCACATCCCTTTTTCAGCAAGAGATTAAGTAATATTAGTGTTAATTCTTTAACTATTTGGTAAAAATCTCCAGTGAAACTATCTGGGCCTGGAAATTTCTTTTTCAAGAGCTTTTAAATTACAAATTCAACTTATTTAGTTGTTATAAGATTATTCATGTTATCCATTTCATCTTGGTTGAGTCTGGTAGTTTGCAGTTTTTGAGGAATTGGACCATTTCCTCTAAGCTATCAAATTTATGAGTATGAAGTTGTAATATTCCTCTCTCAACTTTTTAATGACTACAGAATCTATAATGGTGTCTTGTTTCATTTCTGATATTGTTGATTGGTACCTTCTCTGTTTTATCTTTTTATCAATTTTATTGATTTTTTTCCAAAGAAGCAGCTTTTAATTTTATTGATTTTCTCTATTCTTTCTGTGTTTTCAATTTTATTTTTTTCTGCTCTGTATTTATTATTTCCTTACTTATACTTGTTTTGGGTTTATTTTGTTCTTCTTTTACTGGTTTACTGAGGTAGGAACTTTGAATATTCATTTGCTACCCTTCCTCTTTTCTGATGTAAGTATTTAACGCTATAAATTTCCCTCTCAGCACTGCTTTAGCTGCATTCCACAAATTCTCATACGTTGTAGTTTCATTTCCATTCAGTTATATGCATATTTTTTCTTTGAGACTTCACTTTTGAAGCATGGATTATTATCTATTTAGCATCTGTGAACCATAAATTATTTGTAGATTCTCTTCTCTATTACTGAATTCTAGTTTGATTCCAGTATTGTCATAGAGCATACTCTATGAATTAAATTCTTTTAACTATGTTGAGGTTTGTCTTACCACTCTGCATATGGTCTATCTTGATGAATGTTACATGCATACTTGAAAGTAATGTATAATCTGCAGTTGTTGGGTGGAGTGTACTGTATATGTCAAATAGCTCTTGTTAGCTGATAGCTGTTCAGTTCTTCTATATCTTCGCTAATTCCTGTATTTAGTTCTATCAATTGTTGATAGTGGGGTGCTGAAGTCCCCAACTATTATTGTGAATTTGTCTACTTCTCCTTTCACTTCTATCTGGTTTTAGTTCATATATTTTGAAGCTCTTTTAGCTGGTGCATACACATTTAGATTTGCTGTCTTCTTGGTGGATTACGTCTCTTATTATTATATGTCACCTATTGTCCCTGGTGATTTTCTTTGCTGTTAAATCTACTTTTTCTGATATTTATATAGCCATTCCTCCTTCTAAAAAATTTGTCTTAACATGATATCTTTTTCAATTCTTTTACTTTCAACTTACCTATGACACTGTGTTTGAAGTGAATTTCTTATAGACAGTATATAGTTGTGTCACATTTTTGTTGCTGTTATTGCTGTTGTTGAATCCACTCTGGCAATCTCTGTATTTTAACTGGTATATTTTGACCATTTATATAAAGTAATTATTGATATGTTAGGGCTTACTTCTGCTATTTTATCATTTGTTTCCTGTTTATTTCCTTGGTTCCTCATTCCTCTGTTTCTCTTTCCTGGCTTTCCTGAGAGCTACCTGAAGTATTTTTAGGATTTCATCTTCAATTATATATACAATTTTTGAGTATAGAGTTTTGCATATTTTCTTAGAAACTGCCATATGTGGTGCAATTTACATATGCAACACGTCACAACCTACTGATATAAATGTTTTACCATTTCAAATGGAGTATTGAAATTGTACTTCCTTTAAGGTCCTTTTACCTTACCCATTTTTAATATATAGTTATCTCATTATTTCCTTTATATACATTAAGCACAACAGATACTGTTATGATTTTTGCTTCAACCGTCAAATATGATTCTAAAAACTTAAAAGAGAAAGACAGTCTATTACATCCAGTTCTATTTCCTTCCATTCCACTGTTCTTCCTTCTTTTCTGAAGTGCTAGTCCTTCTGTTATCATTTCCTTTCTTTTTAGAGAGCTTTCTTTAGTCTTTCTTTAAGGATACATGTGCTAGTCTGTTGGTGGGAATGTAAGTTGGTGCAGCCACTGTGGGAAACAGTATAGAGGTTCCTCAGAAAACTAAAAATGGAATTACTCTACGATCCAGCAATCCCACTCCTGGGACTGTATCCAGACAAAAGTATAATTCAGAAAGATATATGTACCCCTATGTTCACAGCAGCACTATTCACAATAGCCTAAATGTCCATTGACAGATGAATGGATAAAGAAGATATAGTATATATATACAATGGAATACTACTCAGCCATAAAAGAGAACCAAATATTGCCATTTGCAGCAACATGGATGCAACTAGAGATTATCATACTAAGTAAGTCAGAAAGAGAAAGACAAATACATATGATATCACTTATATGTGGAATCTAAAATATGACACAAATGAACCTATCTATGAAACAGAAAGAGAACCATGGACATAGAGAAAAGACTGGTGGTTGCCAAGGGGGAGGGGGTTGGAGAAGAAATGGAGAGGTTGGGGTTAGTAGATGTAAGTTTTTGTATACAGAATGGATAAACAACAAGGTCCTACTGTACAGCACAGAGAACTATATTCAATATCCTATGATGAACCATAATGGAAAAGAATGTTAGAAAAGAATGTATATATATGTATAATTGAATCACTTTGCTGTACAGCAGTAATTAACACATTATAAATCAACTTACTTCAATTAAAAAAAAAAGGATATATGTGCTAATATACTCTTGGTTTCCCATTATCTGAAAATGTCTTTAGTTCCCTATTCACTCCTGAAGGATAGTTTCACCAGATAGAGAACCTGTGGCTGAAAGATTTTTCTTTCTGCACTTGAAAAATGTGTCAAATCTCTCTGGATTCCATAGTTTCAGACGAGAAATCTACCATCGTTTTATTTGGTATTTATTTCCCTATAAATATTGAGTGGTTTCTCTCTGATTGCTTTAAGATTTTTTTTATCTTTAGTTTTTAGAGGTTTAATTATGATGTGTCTTGGTATAGATTTCTTTGGGTTTGGGTTTATCCTATTTTGGGTTCACTCATCTTTTTGAATCTGTAGGCTTATACCTTCTGCCAAGTTTGGGAAATTTCAGCTATTGCTACTTTGAATACTTTTTCAGCTCCATATTCTTTCTCCTCTTTTTCTAGTACTCCAGCAATATGTTAGATATTTGTTATTGCACAGGTCCCTGAGCTGTGTTAATTTATTTTCCAGTCTACAGTGTCTCTGTTATTCAGACTAAGTTCTATTGATCTACTTGATTCTATCATCTGTTGTTTCCACTCTACTATTGAATCCTTCCAGTGAGGTTTTCAAGAAGTAGAAAACCTCACTGGAAGGATTCAGTACTTGTTCAATCAGTTTTATGATAATTGTTTTAAAATTTTTATCAGATAATTCCAATATTTGATTCATCTTGGTGTTGGCATTAGTTCTTTCCTCATTCAAACTGTGATTTTTTTTTCTGGTTCTTGGTATGATGAGAGATTTTCAATTGTATCCTGGACATTTTGAATATACCTTAAAAGGTTTGTTTTGTTTTGTTTTCCTATTTATATCTTCGATTTTAGCAGGCAGTCACCCTATTTCAGTTTAGTATGTGGGATCTGGTTGGCTTCCTTGACTTGCTGACATCACGGCTAGGGGCAGAGTAGCTTGTTGCTAGGGGTTTTGGGTCTGGGGATGGGTTAGGCTGCCCTAGCTCTACTGATAAAGCTGCTGTGGGCAACTTGAGCCCACCACTGCTGGCAGGTGTGAGACGGAGGATGGATCAGCTCATTGGAGCTCTGCTAGCAATGCTGCTGTGGGCAGACTGGGCCACTGCTAAGTCCCAGCTGGGCTTCCCCTTTCCCAAAGGGAAAGCAGGCATTCCCTTCTTCTCTTCCTCCCACCCTCATTCCTCTGTCTCTCTGTATCTCTCACTGTGCCTGCCTCTCTCTCTTTTCCTTCTTCCCTTCCTTCTTTTCATCTATTTCTGTTGGCAGTTCAGAATTGCAGGGCTCTCCAGCTCCAATCAGGGATGTATAAGGAAGAACAAGATAACTCAGGGAACTCAATGAGGCATCCTTCAATTCCCGAGGCCCACAGCCAGTCCTCCTTCTTCTTTTCCCCCTTTCAGGGTCCTTTTATGATGGTCTGTTGAATTATTTCCAGACAATCTAAATTAACTTGTATTTAGAGAGAAGGAGCAGGAACAAGTGAGTTTATGCCATCTTATCCCAGAACTGGAAGCCACTAAATGTTTTTTGAGAAATGGACTGTTTAACTTGCTCTTCAAAATCCCATCACTGATTTAAAATGAAAAGAAGCAAAGTAACTTGTTTAAGGTAATCCAAACAACTAGTGGTGAAAGGAGGGTTCACACTCAGACTGTCTGACTCTAGAGACTCCTGCCCTGCCTCAGATTCCCCACGGTTATTCAGGAGCATTTCAGAGCAGAGACTCTCAGCCCCCTTCCTCTATCAGCACACCTAGGGACCAATTCCCACCAGATGATAGATGGAAAGGATGGAAAGGAACAAGAGTCTAACTGGAGGGTTGAGTAGTTTCCAAATCAGACTCCATTTGAGTTTCACTCCCAAGTGGCATGAAGTTACATGGTAAATAAGTTCAAAGAAACTCAAACAAATTCACTGCGTTGGTAAATATTCTCTCAGCGAAAATGCTTAACACAAAGTGACGAAAAGGACTTGCATGATACCACTAAGATCTACGTTTCCTATCATGGGGCTGGCACATAGTAGGCCCTCGGTAAATATTCCTTGACTGTAACCAAAATAAACCAGTCCTTTTAAATTCTAGATGAGCCTTGGCTCAAATTACCTCCCACAACGGTGTTCCTGAGAACAAATAACCACATCATGACACCCTGTGGAATACTGGAGACACTGCACTCAGCAAGTTCTACCAACACCCAAATTCAAATGGACAGGGAGAAAGCAGAAGAGAACACAGCTCTGCAAAGCACATAATCAGTATCTAAAGGTCTAGAATGTTCTTTTATCATCAGCAGTCTGACCCCAATGGATAAGCTCTCAAAAATAAAAGTGCCTGCTTCCCATGCTTGGTGCTTATGTGAATTCCAGAGCATTTATATGATTTCCTTTCTTTTAAAACTAATTTTAAAATGTGATCCAAACCCTAACTAAGACAGCATGTTCCCAAATAGTATGGAATTTTGTATAATTTTCCTTTAGACATAAAATGAATAGGCAGCAAATTTAAAACATCCCTAAATTGTTCTAAGATGGAACATCCCGAAACTGTCCAATGAGAAAATGACAGGCAAGGTCCAAAAGAGCTCCTAGAAATTCTCATGATGTAAAAATATTAATAAATAATTGTTGTAAACTATACTTTCATGGTTTGCTAACCATGGCTAAACTTATTGGGAGGATGGCAGGGTGGTTAAGAGGTCTGGAGCCTCCTAAACAGAAAAGTTTCCTAACGTCCTGCAAACTGATTTCTGCTGAACGTCATGATAAAAAGATTGTACTTTTGTTTTCCGCATAAAGAACTGAAAACCCATCAAAGTTAGAATGTAAATATTGCATTTTTTTTCATATTTTGTACTCCCCAGAAGAAAAGAAAAAGAAAAATGTATACAGGGGAATCACTATATGCAGCAAAAGTACATTTGCACACACACTGAACAGGAAATAGTTTTAAAATTTATATAACACTGATTTTACCTGAAAGTCATAGCTTTACACATTATATAGCTTTTGTATCAAGTTTCAACGATGCATATACCTTTACTTTTTATGGACTTCTTTATTCTAATAGTATCTGACATCACAAAAAATAATTTGCTTATTGGAACACACAAAACTCACATGGGAAAGAGGGATTAAAAAAGAAATAATGGGACAAATAGAAAAATCTTGTAAAATCTTTAAAATCTCATAATCTTATATATGATTCTGAGAAAGATATCACTGTAACTGATCTTGTGCAGATTTTCATTTATGTATTTTCTTTTAATATTTACACATTCATTTTTCACTCTCTATTCTAAACTTGAAATTTAGTTAACAGGATACTACCTGCCTTTCATGCTTGTTTTGTTGCTATTTAATTCCTAGGCTGCAATTCAACTGCAACTAGCTTTAACTTTTAAGTGCACCATCTAATCTTTGACTATTTAAATAATGAATATTTTAGTCATTAAAAATTGCCATTAAGATCACTCAAAAAAATCATTAAACTCTTCAGGATAAAAGTCTTTTCTCCTCCACACACTGTCAATAAACAAAGTGCTAATCTTGTCACTTTTTTGGCCACTGTCTCAGGAATGCTTCTTAAGTACTCAAAGGATTAAATTAAATCTCACCTGCAGACAGGCTTTACAATTCAGCCGAAAACCTGGTTCTCAAAGGAAAATTACTTTCATTATCTTAAGTTAAAACCAAAGATTCTGTCCCCTGGAATTTGCAGGAAAATAGCAGCATCAAAGAAAACAATTCACTTCAAGAGAGTTTGTTCTTCAAGACCCTGTCTAAAAGAATTATTTAAGAGAGAATTCATTTCGGGAAATATTTTCTCAAGGTCATTCTAAGACAGCCATAAAACTGTGTCATTTAAATTACTTCAAGTTGATGCCTTTTCACAATTCTGACTGTCTTCTTGGGGTTTTAAGAGGCTTTTTATTTTTAAAAAATCATTTTATTTATAGTCCTTGTTTTGAACTCTAAATTTGGCTTAGGGTCTTTTGCTTTTCTAAGAGGTTATATAATTTTATGAGCTAAACATTTGAAACCCACGGAGGGGATAAGAATAAAATTTATATCTTTTGAGTTCAAAAATGAAATAATAGAAGGAAATGAATTTGAGATTAAAATAGGTATGCATTTGGGGGCGAAATGACAACACTCTAGTACCCAAGAAACTATTTTCCAACTTAAAGTAGTCTATCTATGTTCTTTAATTTAAGAAATACTTAATACGATAAAATACTCACATTGCAGAAAATTTCCTCCTAAGAAGAGATAGCATTTCAAAACTTTCCCCTACCATGTTGTTAAGAGCCACTGTGGGGAGGATTAGGACATGGTTCATTTTTGGACTCTTGAATCTACCTCCTAAATAAACAAATCCTGGCTCTTTCTCCCCAAATCAAATACAAACCCAAAGGAAGGACAGGGAGATGAACTACCAGACTGAAAAATAGAAACATTATGTCAAAGCACCCTACATCATTATTTGCAGACAATTTATTTTGTTACTGGTTAGTATCCTTCATGTTAATGTTCTGTCCCCTACAGCAAATGTTCCATTTCAAAAACATAGCAACATGTGCTGGAAACAGAAACCACCAAAGAAATACGTCTGGTGGCTATAGAATGTATTTGTGGTGGATTAGAAAAATGCACATTATTACTGAAGCTCACTATGTATGAATTTCACTATCAATATAATATGTAAAATAACCCAACAGTATATCAAAATTCTTTGTCACTTGGAATAAAAGTTTTATGAGATAGAAATTAAAGTATATTTCACCATCATCAGGCTATCTGTAAGAGAGAGTTCTGTTATATACAAGTATTAAAGACAAGATTTGCAAATTCACTCTTTATTTTCATCTTAGAAACAACAGGAAGTATAAAAAGTAACAGTTCCTCAAATAGATACATGAGCTGACCTGTAAAAAGATCACTCTGTATCTTAGTGGGGTTTTTTTTCCTTTGGTTTTTCCATTTGACTCTTTAAACAATGTGTTTTATCTATACTTGGCGAGACTTGCCCCAGCCTAAACCTTCTAGAGCCCAGTCATAAATGGCTCTGGCAGGACCTCAAAGAGAGATCCTACCTGTGCCCCAGCTTCCCTTCACTTCAGATGAATTTCTTCAGGGACACATAATCTTACATGTCATTCTTACTAAAGCCACGGTGTTGCGTCTGAGCCTCACAAATGTTATACAGTAATTCTGAGCATCTTTAACATTTATCTCAAATATTTTGGAAACTAAGCCTGAAAGAATCTCTGGAAATGAAGAGTTTTCATGAGGTTAAGGCCAAAACCCTTCCTGAGAATTTTTTATGACATAATGAATTTTGTTCTTCATTGGAACAAAGGAGTGGGTGGACAAAAAGCCCATAAGCATGTAATTCAGCAACCTCTGAGACACTAGCATCCAAATGATTTAAACAACTAAATACTGTCAGGGGAATAATCTATTCCTATCACTCACTGTGTTGTGATGAGTCACACATCTGCAAAAACTATAATCAATTATTAAAATATAAAAATTATCCATAGGGCTTCCCTGGTGGCGCAGTGGTTGAGAGTCCACCTGCCGGTGCAGGGGACACGGGTTCGTGCCCCAGTCTGGGAAGATCCCACATGCCGTGGAGCGGCTGGGCCCGTAAGCCATGGCCGCTGAGCCTGCGTTCCCGGAGCCTGTGCTCCGCAACGGTAGAGACCACAACAGTGAGAGGCCCGCGTACTGCAAAAAAAAAAAAAAAAAAAAAAAAAAAAAATCCAAAACAAGTGTGGCTTCCAAATTGACCACATACAAGAATCGTCTAGGTACCTGCTAATGCAGATTCTTGGGTCCCAGGACCGGAGGTGCTGACTCATTGGGTCCATGGAGAGATTTGGTAATCGGCATATTTAAAAAAGTGCCACAGGTGATTTTGATCTAACGGTTGATGGACCAAAGTTTTAGAAACACCGAAAGGGAAACCTTTTTATATCAAACTGAGTCCAAAATGAATAGTAACTACCCATTTCTCCCTCAGTCATCATCTCCTTCAAGAAAAATGGACAATATTCTCCCTTAGTCTCTCATAAGTGAAGTTATTTTTCAGAGGTCTGAGAATTCAAAAAGCATTTCCAGAATATGGATCCAGGTAGAGGCCGGGGGAGAAGGTTCCTTTTCCCTTGTACCTTCCTTATCATGAATCGATATACCTAAGTGGTTTTTGCATTTGATAAGAGCATCTTCTATGAGAAAGCAAGGTCCTGTGAAGATCCAGTCTCCCTAAAAGACTCTGAACACGTGAAATCACCAGTTACGTGGCAAACCTTACCCACAACCTATCTTCACTTAGTACCCACCGGAGGCCAAAGGCATAACTAAGGAGATGAAGATACAACAAGCACTCATAAAAACAACAGGACCTGGCAAATTCTAGCAGACAGAGCTTCAGCGTAAGTGAAACAGATTCTGTATCTTCTCTGCCTCTCAAGTTCCTGGTAAAAGAATTTCACGGAATCTTAAATGTATTGGGAGAAAAGAAGCACAAAAAGATTATGAACAGCAAACCTGCAGGCCTGTGATTTAAACCCTGGGGTTGGATAGACGAGCTGAAATGGGTAAGCAGCCCTTTCATTTTCTTCCCTTCAAAGTTTAACATCATTCCTTCCAGCAGGAACCATCTGTGCTTGAGAGGTCTGATTACAGCAGATGCAGAATTTACAGAATAAAATAATGACTCAGGCTCCAGATTTATTCAGCTAATGGAAAGCGGTCTGTCTTCTGCAAAGTGTCAAAAATTCAATCTCGTCTGCTAGTCTGACACTAAAGAAAATGTAAACCGCTTCTTTTCCCAATTAGATTCAGGGTTCCTTAAACTTTCCTAGGAGGCTAGTCTTGTTCTGAAATTGGATATTTAAAGAAGCAGTCTGCTTTTGTTTATACACTTTTGTTTCCTATTAAGATCTAGAATGCATTTTGTTCTTTTATTGTCCAAGGCATCTTCCCCACGTAAGTTCTGAACCTCATGGATTGATGTTTCCAGACGGCCATCAACAACTTCTAACCTTTATTAACAAACTCTTCTGGTGCCCTAATACCACGGGGTGCTGTCCTTAATCAGAGAAAACAGTAAGGTTTAGTGATTCAAATCCAGATGTATTCAAAGGTGCAATGCTACAGATCACTGCAAAATTCTCCACACAAGTATAGTAAAATGTAAGGGGATGCCGCAAAGCAGCAGGGATCGTTCCAAAGGAAAATGGATCAGAGCTCAGGAGCCAGATATTTTACCAATGATTAGTTAATGTGTAGTGGGAACCAACTGTGAAACCAAATGTAGCAATCAAAGCACACGGTATATTTAAATAATCCCTTAGAATAAAATTAAGGGGGAGGGAAATGGGAACTATTTGAAGCATTTCACTCTGTGAAAGGTACATTGAGTTAATGACAGGTCCGTTCTAAGGTGGCTTTTACATACTTACAAGTGCTTTTTTAAAAGAAAAAGATAGCTGTAACTTAAAAAAAAAAAAAAAAGAAATTTGCCCTCATACTTAAATTTCCACAGGCTCTCTCCCCTAAGGCTTCCTCTTTTCCATGATTCAGTAATTGCTGGCAAGAGGGGCCACTTGCACCTCAAAATAAGGGGCAAGTGGCTAATTATTTCTGTACAGGCCCATCTGCAAACTCAATCAGTTGCAGATGTAGAACTGTACCCACAAAAAGAGCAGCAGCTTCTATACCGTAGAGGCCTAAATGCAGTGGAACTCCAACAGAGGCAACACAATGACCCAGCAGTACATAGACATGAGGTACAGCTCTATTTAGTCCCCCAAAATGTGCTACCTTGGTGATTTTCTTTAAAACAAGTAAATAAGAACCACCAAAAAACTAGAATTATATTCAGATAAGCAAGTTAAATCTGCTCACGATACTTATCTTGGTCTAAATATTAAGCCTTAATTTCCTTCAGTGTTTGGCCTAACTCTACCTCAGTCTTTTTTCTAATTCAAGAAGGAAGGGAACAAGAAGGAAACCATATGTTCAGAGGGAGGCCTCCCACACCAGGTGCTATGTTTGTTGATTGAATCCTCAGGATGACCCTATGATTTGGTGACAATAATCCCTATTCTACAGACAAGGAAACCATTACATACCTACGAGATGGAAAAGTAATACTTGAACTCAAGTCTGTCAGATTCTAAACACTGCTTTTCTTTCTTTTTTTTCTTTAACCATAGCCACCTAGCCACCACTTTAATTTTTAATATTTAATGTGAATCGGACACAGCATGCTTAAGAACAGCTCTTCTCTAAACATTTATTCCAGACTGGCCTGACTACATACTATTAGCACTTTCCTTTGCCCCCACCCCACCCCCCAGATACAGTCTCGGTAAAGGTCAGTGATAAGACAATGTGCAGTAAACTGTTCATTAATAAGAAATCAATGCATCTTATTTACCGATATGTCTGATTTTATATATTTTTAAAAATTTATTCAGTATTGAGCTACTATTTGTTTGCCAGGTACCTATGCAGACCTGGTGAAGAAGCCAGACAAGCTCCCTGGCCCCGTGGAGCTTATGCACATTAGGGGACGAAATTAATAAACATGTCAACAAATGCTCATAAAACATAGTTAACTTCAGATAGTGATAAGTATGAAGTCCTATGGGGAAAAAATAAATAAATCAGACCAGGGAATAGAGAATGATGGGAGTTGGAACAGAGTTATGTCAGACAGGGCGCTTAGGAAGACTTCTTAGAGAAGATAACATCTCAGCAGAGACATAAATGCTGTGAAGAACCAGGTGGGGAGAACAGCAGTGCAGGCTCTGAGGTGAAAAGGAGACAGGGGAATTCAGGAACAGCAAGAAGCCTTCACAAACACTGGCCAACAGAAAGCATCATATCACCTGGTAACAAAGCTTTTACTCTCCAAAGAGATGTGACTGAAATCTCTGCAAAAACTGAGGCAGTCATCTATTCTTTTGTTATGAGTGTCTACTACATGAGGGCTATATAGTTAGATGATTTATAGAGATACGTAAACTACTGTGGGACTCCTAGCCTGGGGGTCAATTCACCAACAGCCTATCAGAGAAGATACCAGAGAGAGAGAAGAGAAACAAAACCTGGTGCCTGGAGACCCAAACAGAACCTTCCCCCCAAATCCAGACAGTGCCAAGGGGAACTCAGTATTAGACCGGGCAATCCTCTGAGGTCAAGCTGGTCAAGCAGTATTCAGTCTCGCACACACTGGGTGGGATGCTGGAACGTGTTCTTGAACTTCAGAGAACCTGGGATTCTACTTCTAGGGGCACTACAAGGTTTCAATCAAGGCTGAAAGGGGAAGAAACGTATCTGCAGCAACAAGACATTTTGTGACACAGAAATCTGGAGAGGCTTCCTACACTCAGGAGTCATATCACATATGACACCATATGCAGGTCTGTGAGAAGCTGGAATTCTCCCAATGAGCTGAGCAACATAAAGCAACTCATGTGGACATCCCAAGCTTCAGGGTTATTTCCCTAACTGGAATGATAACGTTTCCCCAGCTATCCTCATTTATGCAACAAATACTAGGTGAGCGCTGGACACCCATGAGGTGTTGGAACACAGTAGTGAACAAACAGCTCCTATCTTCACGGTTCACATCTAAGGGGAGAAGACCCCGAAATAAACAGGGAATTACAATACAGTGTGTTGTTACAAGTAAAGTACAGAGCCGCTGTGGCACCAAGAGGGAGTACCTACCTCATTCTGTGGGGTCGACGAAGACGTCCTGTAGAAAGTAACAACTAAGCTGATACTCAAGGGACAAGTAAAAATTCGCAAGCTGGGAGATGAGATGAGAGGAGAGGAGAATGTTCCAGACTGAGGGAGGAAACCTTGCAAGGAGCAGAGGAAAGAGAGAGCAATGATTTGTTCTGGGACCTGAACGTAGTTCCAAATGGCAGGAGAAAAGAGTGAAAAGAAGGGTGGTGGGACAGAGGAGGCCCATATTTTATAGGGTGCTGTGAGAATTCTAGGGACTTTATCCCAAGGGCGATGGGAGTATTTAAAGTTGGGAGCACGGGGACAGCATGACTCGACTTGTGTTTGATAAAGATAATGCTGGCTGCTGTGGGTCAATGTATGGGAGGGGCTGAGTGCAAGCAGGATGGGCAAGAAGCTCCCACAGCCATGCAGGCAAGATACTGTGAAGGGGTATCCGACGTGACAGTGACTGGACAACTTCAACAGGTCAATGGACAAACAACTGCAGTTCATCCATGCAATGGAACGCTACTGATATTCCGCAGACTGATACCCACCAAAGCATGGATGAACTTCAAATGCATTATCCAAGTGAAAGAAGCCAGGCCCAAACAGGCTACATATGTATGGGTCCACTTACATGATATTCTGCAAAAGGCAAACATAGAAGGACAGAACAACAGATCAGTGGTTGACAGCAGCTGAGGCTAACTGCAAAGGGGCACAAAAGAATTGTGCAGGATGATAAAACTGTTACACATCTTGATTGTAGTGATGGTCACATGACTATATGCATTTTTTAAAGAATTAAAAAAAATTTTAACACTGTTTTTTAAAGCAATTTTAGGTTCACACAAAACTGAGAGGAAGACGTAGAGATTTCCCATATACTCTCTGCCCCCACACATGCAGAGCTTCCCTCATTATCAATATCACGCATCACAGTGGTACATCTGTTACAACTGATGAACCTACAATGATACATCATAATCACCCAAAGTCCATACTTTATATTATGGTTCACTCTTGGTGTTATATATTCTATGGGTTTGGACAAATATATAATGACAAGTATCTACCATTATAGTATCATACAGAGTATTTTCACTGTCCTAAAAATTCTCTGTGCTCCCGTCAGAATGGCCACCATCAAAAAATCTAGAAACAATAAATGCTGGAGAGGGTGTGGAGAAAAGGGAACCCTCTTGCACTGCTGGTGGGAATGCAAATAGATACAGCCACTGTGGAGAACAGTATGGAGGTTCCTTCAAAAACTACAAATAGAACTACCATACGACCCAGCAATCCCACTACTGGGCATATACCCTGAGAAAACCGTAATTCAAAAAGAGTCATGTACCAAGATGTTCACTGCAGCTCTATTTACAATAGCCAGGACATGGAAGCAACCTAAGTGTCCATCAACGGATGAATGGATAAAGAAGATGTGGCACATATATACACTGGAATATTACTCAACCATGAAAAGAAACGAAATTTAGTTATTTGTAGTGAGGTGGATGGACCCAGAGTCTGTCATATAGAGTGAAGTAAGTCAGAAAGAGAAAGACAAATACCGTATGCTAGCACATATATATGGAATTTAAGAAAAAAAAAAAACGTCATGAAGAACCTAGGGGTAAGACAGGAATAAAGACACAGACCTACTAGAGAATGGACTTGAGGATACAGGGAGGGGGAAGGGTAAGCTGGGACAAAGTGAGAGAGTGTCATGGACGTATATACACTACCAAATGTAAAATAGATAGCTAGTGGGAAGCAGCCGCATAGCACAGGGAGGTCAGCTCAGTGCTTTGTGACCACCTAGAGGGGTGGGATAGGGAGGGTGGGAGGGAGGGAGACGCAAGAGGGAAGAGATATGGGCACATATGTATATGTATAACTGATTCCCTTTGTTATAAAGCAGAAACCAACACACCATTGTAAAGCAATTATACTCCAATAAAGATGTTAAAAAAAAAAGAAAAAAAAATTCTCTGTGCTCCACATATTCATCCCTCTCTCCACCCAGAACCCTTGGCAACCACTGTCTTTTTACTGTCTCCAAAGTGCTGCTGTATGCATTTTTTTTTAAATGCATAGTTATACACCAAAGAGGGTATACTTTACTGTATAAAAATTATATATCATATATTTTAAGTCACTGGACCCCTAAAAAGCGCTTATAGGTCTAAAGGTTGTACCACTAAGACTCAAGGGAGAGGCAGAGCCCATGGCCTCCAGGAGCTGTTTCTGTACAACTTCCTCACTCTGAAACACCCCATAGTTGGGTGTGGGATCTGCAGGGGACTAAGGTAGAAGCCGGCTGGTGGATTGTCGAGACTCCCTTGTCTCTGCTTCACTTGCAGAAAGGGGTGGGAAAGTGTTGGGGTCAAGGGTGAAATACATGCCTGCCTACAAGGTACCCCTCACACACGCACACACACCCACGCAAACTGGCCCTGCCTAACTCCCAGCCTGCTCTCAACCCTTCCTCTTTTTTTTTTTTTTACATCTTTATTGGAGTATAATTGCTTTACAATGGTGTGTTAGTTTCTGCTTTATAACAAAGGGAATCAGATATACATATGCACATGTGCCCATATCTCTTCCCTCTTGCGTCTCCCTCCCTCCCACCCTCCCTATCCCACCCCTCTAGGTGGTCACAAAGCACCGAGCTGATCTCCCTGTGCTATGCGGCTGCTTCCCACTAGCTATCTACCTTACGTTTGGTAGTGTATGTATGTCCATGCCTCTCTCGCTTTGTCACAGCTTGCCCTTCCTCTTTACTAAAGTCATACTGTATCCTCAAACTGCTAAGCTCCCCCAGCTCCACCCTCTCTGGCTTGGCAAATACCTTATCTTCTTTCCCTCTTCCCCTGGTCTCCCTGAGACCTTCCTGCCCCTGACAGACGAGTGCCCTCCCTCCCTCCCCACCCCAACTCCTGCTCTCTTATGCTCTCAGCAGCTGCAGTTCTTAATGAAACTGTCTGCAACTACATCAGGTCATTACCTCCATATTCATAATTGTAGCTTGACTTTTGTTTATTGACTACCATTTTCCACTGAAGCTCCATGGGGCAGGGAATCCATCTCTCTCTCTCTCATCTCCTGCTGTATTCCCAGCCCCTAGCACATAGTAGGCCCTCAATACATATGTGTTAAGTGAATTTCAATAAGCTACTCATTAGAAATACTAGATCTGCTGAAGATGCTCTGGAACGTCTTCCTGACTCTTCCAAATTAATAGTTAGGGAAAGCAGGTGAGAAACACTTGTAAGACTTTTACAGAGAAGAAAGCTCCTTCTCCACTCATTTCCCTGATGCACGCAGCTGAAATACTCAAGATAAGACACATGCAGGACCTATTTACCGTTCAGAATGAGCTGCTTCCCTAGGCTGTAGATTGAATGGGAACCTTGCTCTGCTTGTCCCAGAATGAATGCAACTCCTAATTTGTAGGTTCAATAAGAGGCACAGAAATAATTTTCCATGGCCCTCTTGGAACTCAGATAAGTGCTAGAATGAAAACATTTACCAATAGATTAAGGTGGTTTCAACATTTCCATTATAAACCCCGATTTTCAGGGACTTATATGATAAGCCAGCTGTAAAACTTAATTCTGAACTGAAACTTGCCCAATAATGATAGACTGTCTTCACAGATATTTCTAAAGAAAAAGAGAAAGAAAGAGAGAGAGAAGAAGTCTAACCCTTGGCCACTAGCAAGTTACTGAATTGCCAAAAAGAGAAAAACTGAAAAGCAGTTTTCAGTGTTTCTTTAAATCATCCTTGTAAGAGAGAAAATACACCTTTGTTTTCAACATTAATCTTCAGAACTGGTGATCAGAGATGAGACCATTGCATAAATATGGGAAATGTTTTCATGGGAAGGTTGACTCAGAAAAAAATAGGGTGTTGATTCCATCACCATGGTACACTGGGCGGCCACTTTTAAAAAACCCACAAATTTAATCTGATAACATTTGTTTTTCAGTGTCCCAAGATGTAGGAAACAGCAACTCCTGCTGTTCTCTAGATACAATAAATTGAGCATAAACTATGCTCTCTTAGGTCCCTTATGGCCTTGGAGAGAAAAACACTTTGAGAAATGTGGGCAGTTCACGCACTGTCCATTTTGCTTAAACAGAAGTATAAATAAGTCACACAATTACAGCAATGTGTCCTTTATGCAGACTTTAAAATCCCAGCATGTCTCCAACCAAGGTCAGAGGCAGCCCCATCATGGATATCCTATGGGTAGTTTAACAATTATCACAGACTTGTTTGCTCTGTGCAAAGCTACAGATTGCTTTCAGGAAGAAAATGAAAAGGAACTTGAAATGATGTGACCCATGTGGATTCTGTTCTGGATTCTGTTCTCAATCCACTTTAGGCTTTAGAGACGTTAAACAGAGAGCCGGTATTATGGAAAAAGGCAGTGAAGTGCAGGGTAGGCAACTCTGGCCCAGAGGCCAGTTTCCAGTCCACCACCTGTTGTTTTTTTTTTGCGGTACGCGGGCCTCTCACTGTTGTGGCCTCTACTGTCGTGGAGCACAGGCTCCGGACGCGCAGGCTCAGCGGCCATGGCTCACGGGCCCAGCCTCTCCGCGGCATGTGGGATCTTCCCGGACCGGGGCACGAACCCGTGTCCCCTGCATCAGCAGGCGGACTCTCAACCACTGCACCACCAGGGAAGCCTACCACCTTTTTTTGTAGACAAAACTTATTGAAACCCAGCCATGTCCATTTGTGTCTATACCTGCTTTAGTGCTTTGTTTCAAATGGCAGAGTTGTGTAGTTGCAATAGAGACCATCTAGTCCTTTAAGAAAATACTTGATAACCCCCAGTGCAGTGGCCATGAGGAGATTAGATCTCTGTGTGACCTTAGGCAGGTTAGCTAATCCCTTTGAGCCTTGGGTGCATCAACTGTAAAATGAGATAATAAGAATATCTATCCCGTAGGATAAATATGGTGGCTACAGGAGTTAACACAACTGTAGAAAGCTGGGAGGAAATGGGATTTTTTTAGAGCTGGCACCTGAATTTCACATGGGGGATAAAATTGCCTTTCCTTTGGGAAATATGAAATATTACACAGTCCTTTTTATGTAGAAAAGATGAGGAGCTAAAGGTGTAGTCTACAGGGAAACAGAGGAGCACAGAGACCTGAACTCCACTATACTCAGGTGGGCTATGGCCAAGATGAGAAGAAACGTAGTTAGGCGGGCCAGGAAGAGAAGTGGGCAAGAGACAGGGCTGAACATCTGCCTCGTGGCAAGCTGCTGAGGTGAGCAAAGGTGACCAATGAGAAACTCCACATGATGAGGCAGCACTAGATTTCTGAAGAATCAGGGAAGCCTGAGGCTCTGTTTACTCAAGTCTGCCCGATTGTGACCTGCTCTCCCACACCTAAGTTTCAGGAAAGGCTGCTCAGCCCCCACATGCCTTATGTGAGTGGTAAGAGTGGAAATTAAGGAAGGGTGGTGGTATTCCATGACCAGGTAAACAGAACAACCAGACCCCAAGGAAGGAGATATAGGTGAGCTCAACAGTACAAGGGTAGAAATTCACAACTGAAGGGCATCCTGAGAACAGGAGACTCTGAGGAACGGTGGGGACTCTGGGGAAGGGGTGGGCTTCTTACTGGATGTGGGACAGGACAAGAAAGCTGTATTTACTCATCTCAAAGGACAGGCTGATCTCATCTGGTACCTGACTTACACACATCAGGAACTTAGCACAGGAGCTGACACAAAAGATCATTCGCCGATCTTTCAAATATTCTTGCCATTATGATTATTGTTGTTGTTTACTGGGAGTCAGAAAACTTGATTCCCATTGCTTTTCTATCTTATAATCTCAATCAAGCCATTTAACTACTTCTAGACCTCGGCTTCCTCATCTATAAAAATAGCTGTCCTGATGACCCAACAGGATTGTGGAGGGGATTGAATGGGACAACATGTACCCTATGAAAATTGTAAAGCCCTATCCCAATATAATGTGGCAACATTAAGAAGTAGTTGACTCTTTGGGTAAAACATTAACAAGTCTAACCCCCTTAAAACTGAAACTTCAAAGATCTAGAAGCAGTTTACATTTTCTCCCCATTTAATCCCAGGAAATAAAACTGGTAACCTCCTCAAAGTTGCAGTAGGAGATACGAAAAGACAGGCAAGCCAACTGTAGTTCATGGTACCTTCTTCCCATAGCCTGAGATCATTTATTCAAAAGTGTGCCTTTAAACCATCTGTGAACGCTACCTTCAGGTTCTTACTAAGTTAAACTTTGCAACAGCTATCAATTGTATGGCAGTCATTATATCCATCTGTCTTGTAGAAGTCAGTCATATTATTTTAGGAAAACAGGTGAGAATAATATAAAGTAATCCTTTAAATAAAGTTTTATATGGTACCTGTGCCCCGACCTGGGGCTATAGAGCTATTTCTTTAGGGGATAGTGCTTCAGATGGCACTTAAAGAGAAATAGCAGGACTATGCCCAAGCATGGCCCAAAGTGATGAACCTGCTTTGAACTGAAATAGGAAAGCAAACATTGCTGAACAGGGAAAAAGGGGTTCAAGGGTTTCAAAATAAAAATTCTAGAGAAACTCCAGTTCAAACCACTAGAGCCAATTTTATTTTGAGATAACATACAAATGAATTCTAGACATGGAACATGGTGGGTGAACAATAATATTGAGTAAATGACTGAATAAGTGCCATTTGTATATATAATATGATCCTCAGTATATATAAAAATGGGCTATTGTGTATTAAGTGTTTATTATGCCCCATGTACTCTGTTGGGTATTTTGAACACCCATCATCTCATTTCTCTCTCAACACAATCCTACGGGGGAAAACGTGTTCTTATTTTAACAATGAGAAAATTGAGGCTTAAAGGAGTAAAATAACTTGACTAAGTCCACCCAGCTGGATCACTAGCTCAAGACACTGTCTATCAATAATAACATGGGTCAGATATTTTAGAATAATGGTTAAAATCAAGTGGTTTTGCCAATACCCAACCAAGCAAGATGGAAAAATCAATACAGTAACATAAGCAAATGCCTGTTTTCAAGTGCTTCAATTTTTATTCATTCATTCAAAACTGCCCTCATGCTCAATATAGGCACTTTTCTATTAAAAAGCAATTACGATCTGACATGGGCCAAATGTTGGTCTTCAGAGGTTCACAGCACTCATGGCAGTGCAATGTAATTCAATATTCCAACACAGGGGCTATCAAAGACAATGCTAGTGCTGGGTTGCAGCACTCGTTACCTCGGGCGAGACATGTACCCTCTGTGTATAAACTATCAAAGCCCCACTACACTTAAACTGAAAGGCCAAACATGGCAACCTGGGTCCCTTTAATAAACATCTGCTTAACAGTTTGTCTCTCTGCAGCAGCAGGCAAAGGGAATGTGATACGGCCTCCCTGCTATAAAGCCAGGATAGGCCAAGCGAACAACCTGAGCTTATGCATTCTAGATGAGATGGCAGTGTTCCCTGATGGGAAGGGCAGACATAAGGAGAAAAGACAGGCATCAATTGCTGTCAAGTTTCAGAGATTTTCTCTCCCAGCAGAACAGCAAATGAAGCAAGTTATTCTCCTCCCTTCCAAGGAGAGATATCACTTTTTTGAGACAATAAAATTCATGGCAAGTGAAATGGTTTGATTATCTTTAGCACCAGTAAATTTTATTGTAATCCGTGGCCAAATATATTTATGTCTGATTCTGATATGCAGCCTTAGCTTCTATTATTCAGAGAAAATTTGAAGACATTAGTCATCAAGTCTGCCCCAAAGAGCTCAAGCAGTACTTTTCTACTAGAACATCCTGTATAATAGGCGAGACGGACAGACTGCCAAGGTAACAGATGCTGGCTTCCAAATCTGCCACTATCTGGAGGCCCATTAGCCCCATCACTAGCACAACCCAGCTGCAGAGACTCTTCTTATTTTTGTTGAATTCATTCTGTCTCTACCTCTTGGCCCACCCTGCTCTGAGCATTTTCTACCTGCACTTGTCCCTCTGTTTTGAGGGTTGTCCTCTTGTGGCTGCTACTATCTGCCCACATTTTAACAACAATAACAACAGGGGTGGATCGAGATTTTGTGGGGCCTGAATTGAGTGGGAGTGGGGAAAGCTCATTTAAGAAATACAGGAATATCTTAGTTTTGCAAATTAAAAAAATGTAACACGAGAATACACTCCCAGGGCTTTGGAAGACACCTGCAAAAGGGAGGGGACACAAACTTGAGCATAACTAGGTTCCCAGTAAATTCATCTCTGTTAAGTAACAACTAATGCTTAATGAGCAATGTCCAGAAAACCCTCAGATCATCCTGCCTTGCCAGGCAACATCTTAACTACTTGCCACGTGACAATCTTTCCTTCACCTGGAGACAAATACTTTTAAAAGCCTGTCCTTAGATGACACAAGGTTAGTCTGTTCCATTCCTAAGATATAACTTACATTGATTCCCATAAGGGGAGGGAAGGAAGACATGAAACGTCATTGGGTGTCTATAGTTTTCTCAAAGTCATAAGGATTTTTGCATGCTTGCTATAACTTGGTGATGTTTCTCCTGAAAAACAGGAGAAACCTACTTCTCAATGCCCCAAATAAGAAAGGAAGAGTTACAACTCAGTGGCCTGTCAACCACCTCAGATATAAGAGAAAGATACAAATGAACAACACTGACCAGGTCTCCTAGTACTTATAAGAAACTCACACAAAAGGGCATCAACCTTCAAGAGCTGAGAAATCACTGTTGGTAATAATTGGTCATTACTTACTATCATCCAATTAGAAAACAGAAAGGACCATGTGGAAAGTACTCTCTGGTGTTGGTCTCACAGAGCTCTCAATCCTGCACTCACTGTCTTATAAAAAGAATTAATCAATATACTAAGAGTTTGGCAAGAATAAAGGTGTTTACCCTGATCATTTGGTTAGAAATGCTCCTTAAAAAAGGATTCATTAGGGGCCAGGCACTCTGCCAGGCCCTTTTCACGCATTCTCTCTTGAATCCTTAAAACTTCTCTATGAGGTGGGTACTATGATCATGTTTATCACAAAGATTAGGGAAACTGAGGCTGAGAGCAGCTAAAGAACTGGTCTAAGCCACGGAGTCAAAATAACAGAAGCCAAAATTTAATGCCAGGTGTTTTCTGCTTCCCATTGTTCCAATGAAATGTTTTTTATTTCTCATCTGTTCCTCCTTCCTCCAACACAAACACATCTCGTAAACAATGGCTATTAAATCTTAACTTTAAAGAAATTTCTAATTTCTTATATTTTAAGTTCCATTCTGGTAAAACACACACAACATAAAATTTACCATCTTAACCATTATTAAGTGTACATTTCAATGGCATTAAGCACATTTGCTTTATTGTGTGAACATCACCACTATCCATCCACAGAACTCTTTTCATCTTGCAAAAACTAAAACTCTGTACCTGTTAAACAATAACTCTCACCTTAACACTTTTTGGTTGTTTTTTTTTTCTTTTAATTTGTCAGCATCAGGACCCACAGTGCCTCAGCACATCTTGGCCTTACTTCAGAAATGCTGGATTCTTCTCAACTGCAAAGCCTATGGCAAGACCTCAGCTGACTGGGTAAGCTTCTGACTTACCTATGTGATTCTTCAGCCTCTCTATGATATGCCTAAAACACAGCACCAAAGTAACTTCCCAGAACCTTGCCTTCTTCTGTTAATTTGGAATAAGATCAGTACATACCTGTCATGAGGGTGTCATGAAGATTAAATGACATACTCATTCAGTATAATCCACAAATATTAATTCAGCTCCTATTACCTGGCAAAGGCTGATCTGTGCACTTGGGCTACGTGAGTACACAAAACACACAAAAATCCCTGCCACTGTGGAACTTAGATCCAGCAAAGCAACATAATTAGTAAGTAAATGATAGAGTGTATTGAAAGGTGAAATATTATGGGGAAAAAAAGAACAAACAGAGCAAGATAAGGAGGATAAAGACTGCTGGAGTGGGGGGCAAGCAGGATGCACTACTTGCATAAGGTGTTTAGGGAGGGTTTGAGAAGGTGACAGCAGAGGAAAGACTTGGAGGTGGTGAGGAAGTTTACCCTTATAACATGTAAAGTATCTAACACCCAGCACAGAGGAACTCAGTAAATTTTAGCTGCTATTATGAAATAAAATAATAATCACAATGATGATAACAATCATAAATATCTTCTTGATCTTGCCCCTAGGAGGTCTGATAAAGCTACAGAAGTGAATAAAATTAAAAATTTATTACCTTTCTTTGCATTATGTTCACACTAAATTTTTCTCTAAATAACTGATTTCTAGTTAGCGGGTATACTCATAGAGATGTAATCAATATGATTTTCAGACAAGCTCTTGTAAAACAAATCATCAATTCAGATTACAAATTTCTGTATTAAAATATCCTAGACTTTATAATCCTTCAGTTATAATTCCCAATATCCAAACATACTCTGAAGTAGTGACTATCTGGAAACCCATCCTGAACCTACACCTCTCCTTCACATTTAAAGAGACACATACCCTGACAAGGAAGGTATACAGACTCGTGACCGGTGACCGTAATAGCTGTGACCCATGGGCTTACTTCAAGGACTGGCTCTTGCAAAAGTTGTGAAGCTGAAAAAATTTTACCTTCAGATTTATGACTTTGCTAATGCTGACCCTACCACGCTCCAGGTACCTAGTATCCAGTATCTCCCCCACCAACTCTGCCATCACCCCTAATTACCTCTCTGGACTGGCAAAGACCCTCTGTCCTTTGACCTGATGTGATGGTAAATTTTATATGTCAATTTGGTTGAGCCACAATGCCCAGATAGTTGGTCAAACATTATTCAGAATGTTGCTGTGAGGGTGTTTTTGGATGCGATTTACATTTAAATCAGTGGTCTTTGGGTAAAGCAGATTGCCCTCCATAAAGTGGGTTGGACATCATGCAATCAACTGAAGGCCTGAATTGAACAAATGACTGATCTCCCCCAAGTAAGAGAGAATTCTCCAGCAGACTGCCTTTGAACTTCATCTTTTAAATCAGTTCTTTCTGGTTCAACAGAATACTGCCTTAGACTCAAACTGCAACTTTATCCTGAGTCTCCAGCCTGCCATCTCCTTCACCGGATTTTGGACTCATAAGCCTCCACAATCACATGAGGTAATTCCTTAAAATAAATCTTTCTCTAAATTTATAAATAGAAAGGTGTGTGTGTGTGTGTGTGTGTGTGTGTGTGTGTGTGTGTGTGTGTGTGTGTGTGTGTGTGTGTGTGTGTGTGTGTGTGTGTGTGTGTGTGTGTGTGTGTGTGTGTGTGTGTGTGTGTGTGTGTGTGTGTTTTTACCCATTCAACTGGATCTGTTTCTCTGGAGAATCCTAAGTAATGCACTTGGTCTTTACTTCACCGCCGCAGACACTTTGGCCTGGGGCCTTCCTACTCTTCTCTGGCCACACGCCAGTAAAGGGATCATGGAAAGGCAGAAAGTTACAAAACTTCTTGGGCTGAGGAGGTTAGTGACTTTGGACAATTTCCTTTAGCTCTCTAGGCCTCAAATTCCCCATCTGAAAAATGAGATGCCTTCCAGCTTAGAGATTCTCATTTTAATTCCCATATTTGCCCAGAAGTCCTTTCTGAACAACTTAGGAGAGCTGGACTTATTCTCTGTATTTAAGTCTTTTATCCCAAATCATACCCTACTGTGCTGCATCACAATTCTCTCTTTAGTCTTGTAGGTAAAAACTGTGCTTCAAAAAAAACTATTGTTTAGATCATACTCTTTCAGGTTATCTGATTTCTAGTCTTTCATTGTCTTTGAGCTATTTTGCAACTTGGTAAATTGTAGACAACTCATAGCAAAGAAAATAATTTTCGCCTATAATCATACAAGTTCTGACCTGTCCAGTAGAGGTTACATTGACTTCTCTCTCTACTTGGGGAAAAACAGTTTTGCATCCATTTGCATATTCATTTCAATATTTCTGATCTATAAATATTTCTGACCTCGAGATTCTCTATCCAGTTCTAATATCTGCCTGGTTCTTTCATCGATTAATGAGTTAAGTAAAATCTTGAACACATATTCACTTTATATCTATATCAGAGTCATGATATTACCAATTTTTGAAAATTGTCTTTGAATGGGTCCTGTCTCCTCTGCTACCAAGAACATCTTAAGTATATTTAGGATGTTTGCTGAATGAATAAACAAATGAATGAATGAACTAACAAAGAAACATACTTCTTCCCCATAGCACATCGTGATACTATATGCATAAAGAGTGGTTAAGAGTAAAAATCAGACTACCTCATTTCGTAACCTATTACTATACATACCATCTTCATTACCTACAGTAATTCTCTATAACTCACTTTCCCCATCCACAAAATTAAGAGAGAAAACCCCCTCAGGTATTGCCACTAGGATTAAAAGAAATAATCCATGAAAAAAGCCTCAACACTATGCATGGCAGCCTTGTAAGTATTCAATAAATTGTACCTGTTATCATCATTTTAAAACAGGTTGACCACCTGGACAATTGTACACATTCTCTCTCTCTACTAGCAGCCCCCAGAGTGCCCCATACCCAACAGGTACTTCATAAAGGCTAATGACAGTGGTGGACCACAACAGTACCAAAACCTCCTGGCCTGCCAAGCTTAATAAAGTGTGTTATCCATTCTTCCAGACCACTGCTGGAGATGCTACAGCCTGACCTTCTATTGATCCCAACATCGTCCCAGTGGACATTGTTCCATTGTAATTTATTACAACAGCCAAATTGAATCCACATGACAGTGCTCTGAGCCAATTCTCATTGAGGTTCTCCCCATCCCCTGCCATCACCCCCACAGCCCCCAAAGATTTGTGGAGACACTGAATTAGATGATTTACTCAATTCCAGATATTAAAGCTATTGAATTCCTTTCTTTAATCTTGCACGTCCACCTAGAAAACGATAAAGATGGCCTGGCATGATTTGTTCTGTACTCTCGTAAATTTATTATTAATGTGGAGTCAGTAACCTTCTCTTGCCTGCTCAGTTCTTCCCAGCCATGGTCTTTATCTTGAGGAATTCAAGTTGCTTGTTGCTACTGACATCTCCCATATTCCTCAAGCCTTTATTCTCAGTTAGAAAGAGCCAAGTCCAGAAAGATAGTTCTCTGGCTGCAGGCATTATTGCACATAAATAACAACAGGACTGAGCAGATTCTACATGCAAGGTTGCCAAAAGATGTCTGAACAAATTAGCACCTCCTATGTACTGTAAGGCAATTTCAACAGCTGAAATCGATGTTTTTAATTTTTCCTTCAATTCAACACAAGGATGGTGTATCACGCCCTTTCTCTGTCACAGCTCATTGCTTTTGTAAGCATTTTGGACAATATTTTCTACGTTTTTCTTCTCTCCATGGACTAGACTAATCTGTGCTGACACTCCAATTGGGAGACTTATCTAACCGAACTAGTCTGTCAACTACCATAACACTTAGCACACTCTCTGCAACCTTCCATATCCTTGTTGGTAGAGACGCTACAGAAGGAGAGAAGGGCCTTTACAGGATAAATTATTCAAAGAAAAAAGCATTTAGCTTAAAATTCTAAGTGAAGGTCTTGTGGGGCACTGATGTTAAAAAATATATAAACCACACAGAAATGTACAACAAATGTTTGAACTTTAAACAAAACTAAAATACCAAACTAAAGACACAATTACAGTCCCTTTAAAAACTGTTTCCAAGAGTTCAGATTTGAACATGACAAACAATGTATATTTCCTTATGACAATTGCCACGTTTACCAAAGATTTCAGTTGAAGTTATTGTAAGAACAATATATAAATCAACTTGGATGCCTAACTAAGTTCTGTATCTATGACATTCAACCATCTGCTATAAAAATATCAAAAAGAAGGTTTAAAATAAGGTAGAGGAAAATGAGCTGATAAGCACATGGGTAAAAAACTTGCATTACTGTGACCAACTTAAATTAGCAAATAAATGCTTAATGTTATTTATAGAAGATTTTTATATTATAAACCATAACTCTGAATTTTCCTTAAGATTAAATATTTATTTTGTTCATTGCATTATGTAATAAAAATGGATAAATATTTGATATAGATGCAAGAGATAACATTATTTTTTTAATATTTAATTTTATTTATTTTTTTATACAGCATGTTCTTATTAGTCATCAGTTTTATACACATCAGTGTATACATGTCAATCCCAATTGCCCAATTCAGCACGCCACCATACCCAACCCCCCCGCCGCTTTCCCCCCTTGGTATCCATACGTTTGTTCTCTACATCTGTGTCTCAACTTCTGCCCTGTAAACTGGTTCACCTGTACCATTTTTCTAGGTTCCACATACATGCTTTAATATACGATATTTCTTTTTCTCTTTCTGACTTACTTCACTCTGTATGACAGTCTCTAGATCCATCCACGTCTCTACAAATGACTCAATTTTGTTCCTTTTTATGGCTGAGTAATATTCCATTGTATATATGTACCACATCTTCTTTATCCATTCGTCTGTCGATGGGCATTGAGGTTGCTTCCATGACTTGGCTATTGTAAATAGTACTGCAGTGGACACTGGGGTACATGTGTCTTTATGAAT
Source organism: Lagenorhynchus albirostris (assembly GCF_949774975.1). Classification (NCBI taxonomy): domain Eukaryota; kingdom Metazoa; phylum Chordata; class Mammalia; order Artiodactyla; family Delphinidae; genus Lagenorhynchus; species Lagenorhynchus albirostris. Next base: position 33,136,487 of record NC_083104.1, on the reverse strand, counting down.
TATGGTTTTCTCTGCATATATGCCCAGTTGTGGGATTGCTGGATCATACAGTAATTCTATTCTTAGAACCTCTTAGAACCTCCATACTGTTCTCCATAGTGGCTTTATCAGTTTACATTCCCACCAACAGTGAAAAAGGGATCCCTTTTCTCCACACCCTCTCCAGCATTTGTTGTTTGTAGATTTTCTGATGATGCCCATTCTAACTGGTGTGAGGTGATACCTCATTATAGTTTTGATTTGCATTTCTCTAATAATTAGTGATGTTGAGCAGCTTTTCATGTGCTTCTTGGCCATCTGTTTGTCTTCTTTGGAGAAATGTCTATTTAGGTCTTCTGCCCATTTTTTGACTGGGTTGTTTGTTTCTTTAATACTGAGCTGCAAGACCTGTTTATATATTTTGGATATTAATCTTTGTCCATTGCTTCGTTTGCAAATATTTTCTCCCATTCTGAGGGTTGTCTTTTCGTCTTCTTTATGGTTTCCTCTGCTGTGCAAAAGCTTTGAAGTTTCATTAGGTCCCATTTGTTTATTTTTGTTTTTATTTCCATTACTCTAGGAGGTGGATCAAAAAAGACCTTGCTGTGATTTATGTCAAAGAGTGTTCTTCCTATGTTTTCCTCTAAGAGTTTGATAGTGTACGGTCTTACATTTAGGTCTCAAACCCATTTTGAGTTTATTTTTGTGTACGGTGTTAGGGAGTGTTCTAATTTCATTCTTTTACATGTAGCTATCGAGTTTTCCCAGCACCACTTATTGAAGAGACTGTCTTTTCTCCATTGTATATCCTTGCCTCCTTTGTCATAGATTAGTTGACCACAGGTGTGTGGGTTTATCTCTGGGCTTTCTATCTTGTTCCATTCATCTATGTTTCTGTTCTTGTGCCAGGACCATATTGTCTTGATTACTGTAGCTTTGTAGTATAGTCTGAAGTCAGGGAGTCTGATTCCTCCAGCTCCGTTTTTTTCCCTCCAGACTGCTTTGGCTATTTGGGGGTTTTTGTGTCTCCATACAAATTTTAAGATTTTTTTGTTCTAGTTCTGTAAAAAATGCCATTGGTAATTTGATAGGGATTGCATTGAATCTGTAGATTGTTTTGGGTAGTATAGTCATGTTCACAATATTGATTCTTCCAATCCAAGAACATGGTATATCTCTCCAACTGTTGGTATCATCTTTAATTTCTTTCATCAGTGTCTTATAGCTTTCTGCATACAGGTCTTTTGTCTCCCTAGGTAGGTTTATACCTAGGTATTTTATTCTTTTTATTGCAATGGTAAATGGGAGTGTTTCCTTAATTTCTCTTTCAGATTCCTCATCATTAGTGTATAGGAATGCAAGAGATTTCTGTGCATTAATTTTGTACCCTGCAACTTTACCAAATTCATTGATTAGCTCTAGTAGTTTTCTGGTAGCATTTTTAGGATTCTCTATGTATAGTATCATGTCATCTGCAAAAAATGACAGTTTTACTTCTTCTTTTCCAATTTGTATTCCTTTTATTTCTTTTTCTTCTCTGATTGCCGTGGCTAGGACTTCCAAAACTATGTCGAATAATAGTGGTGAGAGTGGACATCCTTGTCTTGTTCCTGATCTTGGAGGAAATGCTTTCAGTTTTTCACCATTGAGAATGATTTTTGCTGAAGGTTTGTCTTATATGGCCTTTATTATGTTGAGGTAGGTTCCCTCTCTGCCCACTTTCTGTAGAGTTTTTATCATAATTGGGTGGTGAATTTTGTCAAAAGCTTTTTCTGCATCTACTGAGATGATCATATGGCTTTTATTCTTCAATTTGTTAATATGGTGTATCACACTGATTGATTTACATATACTGAAGAATCCTTGCATCCCTGGGATAAATCCCACTTGATCATGGTGTATGATCCTTTTAATGTGTTGTTGGATTCTGTTTGCTAGTATTTTGTTGAGGATTTTTGCATCTATATTCATGAGTGATATTGGTCTGAAATTTTCATTTTTTGTAGTATCTTTGTCTGGTTTTGGTATCAGGGTGATGGTGGCCTCGTAGAATCAGTTTGGGAGGGTTCCTCCCTCTGCTATATTTTGGAAGAGTTTGAGAAGGATAGGTGTTAGCTCTTCTCTAAATGTTTGATAGAATTCACCTGTGGAGCAATCTGGTCCTGGACTTTGGTTTGTTGGAAGATTTTTAATCCCAGTTTCAATTTCATTGCTTGTGATTGGTCTGTTCATATTTTCTATTTCTTCCTGGTTCAGTCTTGGAAGGTTATACCTTTCTAAGAATTTGTCCATTTCTTCCAGGTTGTCCAATTTATTGGCATAGAATTGCTTGTAGTAGTCTCTTAGGATGCTTTGTATTTCTGCGGTGTCTGTTGTAACTTCTCCTGTTTCATTTCTAATTTTATTGATTTGAGTCCTCTCCCTCTTTTTCTTGATGAGTCTGGCTAATGGTTTATCAATTTTGTTTATCTTCTCAAAGAACCAGCTTTTAGTTTTATTGATCTTTGCCATTGTTTTATTTGTTTCTGTTTCATTTATTCCTGCTCTGATCTTTATGATTTCTTTCCTTCTGCTAACTTTGGGTTTTGTTTGTTCTTCTTTCTCTAGTTCCTTTAGGTGTAAGGTTAGACTGTTTGAGATTTTTCTTGTCTCTTGAGGTAGGCTTGTATAGCTATAAACGTCCCTCTTAGAACGGCTTTTGCTGCATCCCAGAGGTTTTGGATCGTCGTGTTTTCACTGTCATTTGTCTCTAAGTATTTTTTGGTTTCCTCTTTGATTTCTTCAGTGATCTCTTGGTTATTTAGTAACGTATCGTTTAGTCTCCATGTGTTTGTGTTTTCTACGTTTTTTCCCCTGTAATTCATTTCTAATCTCATAGTGTTGTGGTCGGAAAAGATACTTGATATGATTTAAATTTTCTTAAATTTACTGAGCCTTGATTTGTGACCCAAGATGTGATCTATCCTGGAGAATGTTCTGTGCACACTTGAGAAGAAAGTGTAATCTGCTGTTTTTGGATTGAATGTGCTATAAATATCAATTAAATCTATCTGGTCTATTGTGTCATTTAAAGCTTCTGTTTCCTTATTTATTTTCTGTTTGGATGAAATGTCCATTGGTGTGAGGTGTTAAAGTCCCCCACTATTATTGTGTTACTTTCGATTTCCTCTTTTAGAGCTGTTAGCAGTTGCCTTATGTATTGAGGTGCTATGTTGGGTGCATATATATTTATAATTGTTATATCTTCTTTTTGGATTGATCCCTTGATCATTATGTAGTGTCCTTCCTTGTCTCTTGTAACATTCTTTACTTTAAACTCTACTTTATCTGATATGAGTATTGCTACTCCAACTTTCTTTTGATTTCCATTTGCATGGAATATCTTTTTCCATCCCCTCACTTTCAGTCTGTATGTGTCCCTAGGTCTGAAGTGGGTCTCTTGTAGACAGCATATATATGGGTCTTGTTTTTGTATCCATTCAGCCAGTCTGTATCTTTTGGTTGGAGCATTTAATCCATTCACCTTTAAGGTAATTATTGATATGTATGTTCCTATGACCATTTTCTTAATTCTTTTGGGTTTGTTTTTGTAGATCGTTTTCTTCTCTTATGTTTCCCACTTAGAGAAGTTCCTTTAGCATTTGTTGTAGAGCTGGTTTGGTGGTGCTGAATTCTCTTAGCTTTTGCTTGTCTCTAAAGCTTTTGATTTCTCCATCGAATCTGAATGAGATCCTTGCGGGGTACAGTAATCTTGGTTGTAGGTTCTTCCTTTTCATCACTTGAAGTATATCATGCCACTCCCTTCTGGCTGGTAGAGTTTCTGCCCAGAAATCAGCTGATAACCTTATGGGAGTTCCCTTGTATGTTATTTGTTGTTCTTCCCTTGATGCTTTCAATAATTTTTCTTTGTCTTTAATTTTTGCCAATTTGATTATTATGTGTCTCGGTGTGTTTCTCCTTGGGTTTATCCTGCATGGGACTTGCTGCACTTTCTGGACTTGAGTGGCTATTTCCTTTCCCATGTTAGGGAAGTTTTCAACTATATTCTCTTCAAGTATTTTCTCGGGTCCTTTCTCTCTCTCTTCTCCTTCTGGGACCTCTATAATGCAAATGTTGTTGCATTTAATGTTGTCCCAGAGGTCTCTTAGGCTGTCTTCATTTCTTTTCATTCTTTTTTCTTTATTCTGTTCCGCAGCAGTGAATTCCACCATTCTGCCTTCCAGGTCACTTATCTGTTCTTCTGCCTCAGTTATTCTGCTACTGATTCCTTCTAGTGTAGTTTTCATTTCAGTTATTGTATTGTTCAGATCTGTTTGTTTGTTCTTTAATTCTCCTAGGTCTTTGTTAAACTTATCTTGCATCTTCTCGATCTTTGCCTCCATTCCTTTTCCAAGGTCCTGGATCATCTTCACTATCATTATTCTGAATTCTTTTTCTGGAAGGTTGCCTATCTCCACTTCATTTAGTTGTTTTTCTGGGGTTTTATCTTGTTCCTTCATTTGGTACATAACCCTCTGCCTTTTCATCTTGTCTGTCTTTCTGTGTATGTGATTTTTGTTCCACAGGCTGCAGGATTGTAGTTCTTCTTGCTTCTGCTGTCTGTCCTCTGGTGGATGAGGCTACCTAAGAGGCTTGTGTAAGTTTCCTGATGGGAGGGACTGGTGGTGGCTAGAACTGACTGTTGCGCTGGTGGGCAAAGCTCAGTGAAACTTTAATCTGCTTGACTGTTGATGGGTGGGGCTGGGTTTCCTCCCTATTTGTTGTTCGGCCTGAGGTGACCCACCACTGGAGCCTAGATGGGCTCTTTGGTAGGGCTAATGACAGATTCTGGGAGGGCTCACGCCAAGGAGTACTTCCCAGAACTTCTGCTGCCAGTGTCCTTGTTCCCACAGTGAGCCACAGCCACCCCCTGCCTCTGCAGGAGACCCTCCAACACTAGCAGGTAGGTCTGGTTCAGCTTCCCCTGGGATCACTGCTCCTTCCCCTGGGTCCCGATGAGCACACTAGTACAGAGTGGAGTCTCTGTTTCCCCCAGTCCTGTTGAAGTCCTGCAATCAAATCTCACTAGCCTTCAAAGTCTGATTCTCTAGGAATTCTTCCTCCCGTTGCCGGACACCCAGGTTGGGAAGCCTGACGTGGGGCTCAGAACCTTCACTCCAGTGGGTGGACTTCTGTGGTATAAGTGTTCTCCAGTCTGTGAGTCACCCACCCAGCAGTTATGGAATTTGATTTTACTGTGATTGTGCCCCTCCTACCGTCTCAGTGTGGCTTCTCCTTTGTCTTTGGATGTGGGGCATATTTTTTGGTGAGTTCCAGTGTCTTCCTGTCAATGACTGTCCAACAGCTAGTTGTGATTCTGGTGTTCTCACAAGAGGGAGTGAGAGCACGTCCTTCTACTCCACCATCTTGGTTCCTCCCCTCAAGAGATACCATTTTTAAAAATCTAATTCAATTTTTAATAAAAATCTATTTTTATTTCTTAAGGACAGAGATATAATGATACTTATATGTTATCTAGTTATTTTTAGATAAAGTAGTACTATGCCTTTAGAAATAAAACGTAAACAGGATAAATAATAGACAATAAAAGGACTCATTCTAATTTAGGCGTCAAAGTGAACTACACACCTCTGCACACTTCAGGATCTGGTGTGAGCTTTCTGTGGGGATCTGGTGCTCATCAAACCAAGCTTACATGTTTAAAAGACTTAGCCAATACTTGCAGGACATCTGGTCCTGTCCAAAATGTCCATAAGACATTTGGTCCACGCCAAAACATCCTTGGTATTTGGTCATATTTGGTCCTGTCGAAAATATCCATAAAGACACTTGGTCCATGCCAAAATGTCCTTGATATTTGGTCCTATCCAAAATATCCATAAAGACATTTGGACCATGCCAAAAGGTCCTTAAAATTTGGTCCTACCCAAAATGTCCATGAGCATATTGGGTCCATGCCAAATGGTTTTGGACAGGACCAAATATCAAGGACCTTTTGGCATGCACTAAATGTCTACTGGACATTTTGGACAGACCAAATGTCTGCTAACCTGCCAATTACCATATATATTACACACCCCTGGGGTGAAAGCAACAACTGTGATATCTGCTGGCCATTCTCCAAGCCAGTGCTTACTATGAATGATAGAAAGTTGAGGTAGATTACACAAACTCACCCCTTGCCATTTGCAACAACATGGATGGACTTGGAGGGTATTGTGCTAAGTGAAGTAAGTCAGAAAAAGACAAATGCTGTATGATATCCTTTATATGTGGAATCTAAAAAATAAGACAAGCTAGTAAATATAACAAAAAAGAAACAGATATAAAGCACAAAACTACTGGTTACCAGTAGGAAGAGGGAAGGGGGAGGGGCAATCCGAAGGTAGGGGATTAAGAGTTACAAACTATTATGTATAAAATAAACTAAAAAGATATATTGTACAACACAGGGAATATAGCCAATTTTTAATAATAGCTATAAATGGAGTATAACATTTAAAAACTGTGAATCACAATACTGTACACCTATACCTTAAATAATACTATTCATCAACTATACTTCATTTAAAAAAATAATAATGATAGAAGGTCCTTTCTTCTCAACCTAAACACAAAAAAGTGCTGGTTTGTTCTCTTTCTAAAAGCAATTTAAGGTCATCATTTCAACGCAATACATCACAGCAGATGCACGCACGCATGCACACCCCCTCCCCACCCCCACCATCTCACTGCCCTTCAGGGACCTTTCCACTAGTTCATCACTAAAATGGTTTCCCCCGTCTGACCTCCATATAATTTTGCTAGTTTAGCATCAAAGCTCTGAATTCTGGTCTTAAGTCTGACTTGAGCTCACCTGAGGTTATGTATCTGATTTCTGGCTCTCAGAACCCTCACCTCCTCAACAGGCTGAATCAGACCAGGCTGCTTCTCAAGTCTTCTTCAGTGCTATCATTCTATACCGTCACAACTCTGGCTTCAGGGCAACCTCAGGGACAAAAAAACACCTGTGTGGCTATGATACAGATGTTTCATAAATAAGAGGCATTATCTTTAGAAGTATTATCTTTAGAATGAACTATTGATAAAGGCTATAGCATGGATGAATTTCAAATGTGTTATGCCACGTGAAAGAAGCCAGATGCAAAAGGCTATATGCTGTATACTTTTATTTCTATGACATTCTGGAAAAGGCAAAACTATCAGCATGGAGAGCAAACTGGTGGCTGCCAGGGATTGGGGGCTGAGAAGAAGGGCTGACTACAGAGAGGGCAGCACAAGGGAAGTTTTGAGGTGACACAGGTGTCCTGTATCATGACTGTGAAGGTAGTTACACAGCTCTATGCTTTTGTCAAAGCCCAAAGAACTGTAACACAAAGAGTGAATTTTACTGTATGTAAATTGAAAAATCAATTTTAAGTAATCCTTACAAAGTTATTCCGTTTTCTTTCCAAGCTCTTTGAAAGAGTTGATGGGTCCAACATTTAAACTCTGATCTTTAATATAAAATAATAATTACCTGTGCACCAGCAGTAATGGGCACCTTGTGCATTCAACAACACTCCTTTGAACACCTACTACTACGTTGAGAAGAACTGAGATGGAAAGTCAGCTCATCCTCATTCTAAAGATGGGGAAAATGAGGCAGAGAAATTGTAAGTAACTTGCCTAAGGTTAAAATGTCCTTAAGGTGAGATTCAAAGCCAGGCTTGACACAGTCCATGCTCTTAACAAACTAATTTTGCTGATGCGTACATATATGTATATGTGTGTAAAAAAATTTTTAAAACAAAAATAGAGTCATATGTTGGTGAGGGTGTGAGAAAACAGGCATTCTCATTTTCTGTACATACATATGGTAGACAGTTTATTTCACTTAGCAAAATAATGTGAATATCTTTCCATGTCATTTCTGTTGGCTGAATTTCTACATAGAAATATACCATCATTTATTTATTCACTCCTCCACTTTATAATATTTTCACTCTTCAGGTAAAAAATTTTTTTAAATTAAAGAACCATGCTATGAACAAGGCTGTGACTAAATCTATGCCTACTTCCTTAATTTTTTCTTAGAATGAATTCCTAGGTGAAGAATCAGTAGATGAAGCAGCTTTGGTCTACTACCCCCATATTTGTCTTTCCCCCAGCTACCTGACACATTATACCTGCCTCTATTTCTTTTCAAAGACCCTCCCCTGCAAGCTCTAATGATAAGTGTTGGTAACACAGAACGGCAGCTAAGAATATTTGCCTCTACTCCTACCTTCCCATCTGGCCACCCTTGTCTATGCCTCCAGCTGTTCACAAGTTCACAAACATTCATAATTTGGAGAAAGCCTCAGTGTACGTATGTGCTACCCTTTATAGCCTTTTATAAGTCAAAGTGCCACATGCAACCTAAAGAATTTAACTTCATATTTCACTACTAAAGAAATATTCCCACCCCAAGTCAATTAGTGCTATTCATTCGAGCATCCTATTTGCTTAGCTTTGCTTCATTCAGACTTTACTCACAAAAAAGCTGCAGAATGCAACAGAAACTTGGGAAGAACTCATCCTTGGAAGCAAGTGACTTACTTTCCATTGCACCAACAGGAATGTTTGAGGCAAATAGTAAATACAGCCCCCCAAAGAAGTACACCTTGTTCAGCTCTATCAAATATTTGGAGTATATGTTTTAAAAATCTCAAACTTGCCATGAAGGTTGTTATATGTTAGAATTGCCTTTAGGCTATAATAACTTGTGATCTACCCCAGAGCTCAGCAAACTATAGCCCATGGGCCAAATCTGATCCACTGCCTGTTTTGTAAATAAAGTTTTATTGGAACACAACCATTCCTATTTGTTTACTCATCCTGAATCTCACCAGAACTTTGGAGAGATTTGTTTATTCGTGCCATTACATTTCAACTTTCCAACTAACACTTATTAGGCACCTACAAGGTGCTAAGCGCTGTGCTTGTTGCTAGGGATAAGAAGATGAGTAAGACCCAGTGGCTTCCTCAGCTGAGCTCAGGATTTAATGGGGAAACAAACACATAATATCATACTTTAAGAAATCTCAGTTATGCAACCTGAAGTAATACAACCTGAGAAGTGTAATAAAGGTTCATTCCTAAGCATACATTTTGAAATCATGCAAATTCCCCTCAAATTATAAAAATTCATCCAACTTCCATGGTTTCTAAACTGAGTAGTCAAAGGCACAGGAAACTGCTTTCATTACAGTTACAAGCAATACCACTTTAGTGAGCCAACACCCCTTGTAAGTATCCTGTGAACTCCACTACTCTCCACTTGCCTCTGGATTTCTGTGACAGGTTTATTACTACTGAACAGTTATATTAATATGCACTTGTATCAGTTTTCTATTGCTGTGCAACAAAATACCACTAATCCAGTGGCTTAAAATGACATCCATCTATCAGCTCACAATTCTGTAGGTCAGATTTCCAGCACAGTGTGGCTGGGGTCTCTATTCAGGGTATTCTGAGGATGAAATCAGGATGTTGGCCAGAATGAATATTTGTCTGGAGGCTCTAGAGGGAAGAAAAACACTTCCAATCTTACTCTTGTTATTGGCAAAATTCAGTTTCCTGTGGTCTTAGGACTGAGGTACTTGCTTCCTGGCTGTTGTCACTGGGAGTCACTTTCAGCTCCAGGGGTTGTCGCATTCCATGCCATGTGGCCCCCTCCATCTTCAAATCAACAGTGGAGAACTTCTCATGCAGTGAATCCCTCTCCTATTTTGAATCAGTGACTTCTCTGACTCTGACCTTAGAATCCATGTTTAAAGGGCTCATATGATTAGGTCAAGCTTACCCAGATAATCTCTCTTTCTTAAAGTCATCTGTGCCATATAACATAATCTATGTTAAATCCATCATATTCACAGTCCTGGGCATTGTTCAAGGAATATATACCAGAGAGGTGGGAAACCTTGGGGGCCATCTTAGAATTCTACCTACCATATAGCACTTTTGTTAAAATTATAAATTACTTTTATAAACTAATTATATTATCCAAGGGCCAAGTACATGTTGGTGCTATTTTTTTCTTTTTTTAGATAAATTGATCAGATTTTCTTTAAATTGATTAATTTATTTGTTTTTGGCTGCCTTGGGTCTTCATTGCTGTGTGTGGACCTTCTCTAGTTGCAGCGAGCAGGGGCTACTCTTCGTTGCGGTGCGTGGGCTTCTCATCGCAGTGGCTTCTCTTGTTGCGGAGCACGAGCTCTACGCACACAGGCTTCAGTAGTTGTGGCATGTGGGCTCAGTAGTTGTGGCACGCAGGCTTAGTAGCTGTGGCTTGAGGGCTCTAGAGAGCAGGCTCAGTAGTTGTGGCGCACAGGCTTAGTTGATCCACGGCATGTGGGATATTCCCAGACCAGGGCTCAAACCCGTGTCCCCTGCATTGGCAAGTGGATTCTTAACCACTGCGCCACCAGGGAAGTCCCCATGTTGGTGTTACTGCTGGTTCTCAGAAACCAGCAATCGTAAAAGTATGTAAGTGTGATATGATGCTATGCTGAAGACCCCAAACTGCCATATACCCTGTGCCATTAGTTTAGAATTCAACTTCTGGGAAAACAGTCTGTTTAAAGCAGTTATATCTTTTAGTTTGCAAAAGGTATAGTATAGGGCTTCCCTGGTGGCGCAGTGGTTGAGAGTCCGCCTACCGATGCAGGGGACACGGGTTCGTGCCCCAGTCCGGGAAGATCCCACATGCCGCGGAGCAGCTGGGCCCGTGAGCCATGGCCTCTGAGCCTGCGCGTCCGGAGCCTGTGCTCTGCAACGGGAGAGGCCACAACAGTGAGAGGCCCGCGTACCACAAAAAAAAAAAAAAAAAGGTATAGTGTAATCAAGTAAGGAAAAAGAGGAAAAAATGGCAACAAGACTGCAATATCAGAACAATATTAAGGTGCCACTTTCCCACAATAACTATGGAGTTATGTGCCCCAAGAATGCATCACTTCTAATTTACATTTAGCCCTACGGGAAACTTAAGACACATATTATAAAAGTTTTGAATTATGGACTTCTCTGTACAATATAACATGATAAATGCTAATATAGATATGTGTAAACTCTTCACAGCAAGGTAGAATCCATTGTCAAACACAGGATAAGTAAAAAAGACAGACAGAAAATTTTTCTTCCCACATACCTAAGGTTGATTTAAATTAAATGGCTTGGGGAGTATGTGGGAGGAAAAATGGAACCAGCTCCGGACTGAAATCTGTAAAAGCTCAAACACCTCTAATTCCATACCACAAAACAACAACAGCTGGCAGCTGAGACTGACAGATGTGTCAAGATGCCTGTACCCATTAGGGTAGCGGCCACAGTCAGGGCACTCTGGGCATTTTTATTTTAAATCTTCAGGGGTTTTGCAGGTAATTACAAACTTTTAAAAAATCCATCATGCTGAAATTGAGTACAGAATATAAGGTCTTAACCCAGAAGCAAATATTTATTTAAAAGAGAATTTGCCTCCCCTGGCTCAGGATCAGCTCTCTCATTGAATAAGAAGCAGTTCTCAGTACCATCTGGCTCTGAACTGCATTTTGAAATAACACAGATAATCACTATTGCCACTAGCAAGTCATAAGGGATTGGAAGAGAACATTCATAATATGGAAGTCAAAATGACTCTCAAAGCTAATTATAAAATATATTTGATTTCTAGAAGACATAAAGAATAGAAAAACTTCTCTGAAATTTGTTTCCTAAATGAGGTAGGGGAGTGTGGTCCATCTATATTAAATTACTTCTAATTCCACCAAATGCACTGTGCTGCCTCTTCCAGCCAAACCTTTGCAAATACTATTCTTGCCACTTTGACTGGACAACACTTCCTACTCCCTCAGATCCCACTTTAGACATCAAATTTTCCAGAAGTCCTCCTTGACCATCCTATTCCCCACAATAGGTGAGGTGGCCCTCCTACATGAACCATGTACCTGGCTGGCATAGCACATATCACACTTTGCCCTGCAATTGCCTGCCCAGTGGTCTTTTCCATGAGTGTGAGCTCTCAAAGGACAGAAACTATACCTTCTCCAATAGCCTCTGTATCCCCGAGTGCCTGAAGAGCATCCAGACCATTACAGATGCTGAATATGTATTGCTGGATGACTGAATGGTAGGAAGGAAGGGAAGGCAAACTGGCCAGAATAGGGCAGTGATGTCCCAGGCCTCAGCTATCACAGGGGAATGGAGAGAAGAAAAAGGAAAAGTGTAATCAGAGCCCAGGTTCTGTCACTAATTAGTTCTTTGACCCTAAACAAGCCACTTCATCTCTGGAACCTCTGTGTCCTGAGGTTGGACTAGGAGGGTTCATCAAGTCTCTTCCAGATCTATGTTCTCTCATATCTTTGTCTTCCGGACTGCCCATGCTTTATCAGCATACCCATTTTAACATGTCTTTTAAAGTCAAATAATATTCAGTTGGGTTCAATAGAGTGAGGGGGTAGAAAGATGCAGCTAATTGAATACAGTGCCTATAGATGCTGACTGAATGCATGAATAACTGAGCAGGCTTCCTAAATCCCTTTAATTGCTCCATCAGAAGGTAAATTTTTTAGCTTTGGTTCTTTTGATAATTAAATGTCATTTCATCAATGTCATCTCTAAGAGAAAAGGCAACCTCAAATCCCTTAGGAAAAAAGCAATTACACAATGGAGGAGGCTGGTGAATTCATTGCTTATCAAAGAAGCTAAGGTTTACCAAGGAAGCCACAATCTCTACTCAAGAGACACAAAGTGACCTTCGAAATATCACTTCACTGGGGCAAAATGATCAATAGGATCAACTGGTTAAAATCAAGCTGTTTCTTTCCTAGGCCATTGCTAACATTGGGCAAATAATTCCAGATAAGAATAGCATCCACGCATGCTTGATTGTTTGTCCTGTGGACTTTAATTTGCCCTAGGACCCTTGACACCAACCACATGCCATAATAAAGACACAATGTATTAAATGATGCCAGAGGAAAGATGCTTTTGCTCAGACCCAATGACATACTGCTACCCTACAAACATAGAATACATACAGAGAATTTATTATACTATAATAAGTTACCTTTTTCCTATATTTTCTACTGAAGAAGGCAGTTTCAAAAGAAAACGGGCAAACCACAAACGCTAACCTAGACAATACTATTTTTAGTTGCAAATATTTAAGCAACGTAGGTTAACCTACGATCAGTCAACGTGAACAAATGATGTTACCTTATCCCAAATGACTAGACAAAATATATGAAAAATGCATTAAATGTGAATATAGAAATCGTATTTTCAGCCCAAATGGCTGCTAAAATAAAGTTCATTTTTTGTCAGAAAAAAAAAAATAGTCTTAAAGGTATTTTCCAGATGACTGAAATGCTGGCATTTAGCTAAAGAAATTTAAACTGGGTCATAACTGATAGGAGACTCATCTCTATTCTAAATCAGATGTTTTATTTCTACCATATATTCCCTATACTGAAGTTTGACCACCACCCCTCTCCAAATTAGTTGATTTGATCAGTATGGTCAGATCAGTTTAAATAATTCTAAAAATTTTAATACTTCAAGAGTGCTATATACATACTCTTTATAGATTAATTAATATATGTGGAAATTATAAAAGAGAAAGTAATATTAACAGTTCAATCATACACACACCCACACACCCACCCACCCAAGATGTTTACCTCTGTAAACTGCCTATAATCATGCTAGAAAAAAGGTGTAGCTAAAAATTTTACAGAGAAATGTCTGTTATACTACGTAAAAATCACTTTAAGGAATACTATCTCAAGGCAGGACGCAGAGAGATCCAAGATGAGAAGGGTGGTCCATACACAGGAAGAAAAGGACCCCAAAAGACCAGAGTTAGGTCTAGATAGTAATTTGCTTTGGCAGAGGCCAAGGGGCTGTCTCTTGTGCATTGTAGGATGTTTAGCAGCACCCCTGTACTCTACCCACCAGACGCTTGCAGTAATCCTCCAGCTGTGGCAACCAAAACTACCTCCAGACATTGCCAACTGTTCCTTGGGAGGTTGGGACTTGTAAGTGTACCCCAGTTGAGAACCACTGCCTTAGACTCACAGCCACCTCGGTTGTGGCTCCATCCCCTGAGTGCCAGCCCAGCTCTTGGCTTCAGATGTAGAGTGAGCTTGACTACACGGAGGTCTAACCTTAGGTGAACAGCTCCCTGCAAAGTGGAATGGCTTCCCAGACCACTTCCTCTCGGACTAAGGGAGGAGTCTAACGAATCCTGAGTTCATCTGCGACTAGTCCAGGAAAGATGCTCAGACGTCTCAAATCACCTTTTGAGGTCTCAGTCCTTAAAGCCAACAACCAAAACAAAATGAAACTACTAAGAGAGCAAAAAGGGTGCAATCCTTTGAAAAGGAAGCTGCAAAACAATCCAATGGCTTAGAATGGTACGGGAAGAATCTCATGGAGGAAAATATAAACATAAACTGAAGGTCACCACAATCTTTCTTTTCTCTAAATACAGACTAACATAAACTTTTAAAAATCCAGATCTGATGTCATACTTTTTAATTTAACTGTTTTCCTATTTTTCATCACATTATTTAGTAGCTGCATCTCTGCCAGTTTGGTATTAAAACCAGGCATCCTTGTGTATCGACCTCAGGTAAATTGCTCAAACTATAGTTCAGCTAATCCCTAAAAGCTAATGATCCCACTTGTCTCATGAGGGAAGCAGGACCATAAACAGAAAAACACCAGAATAGTGTGGTGGTTAAGAATAGCTCTTTCACCTCCCTGCCATGTGACTCTGGGCAAGTCACTCTCTAAACCACAGTCTCCCATTTTAAAAATAGCGATTTTGATCGTATGTACATGCCGTTAGGTTTGTTATAAGGACTCAACCTAAGAATGCAAAGCCCTTAGCACAGTGTCTGGTATATAGTAAGGATTCAATCAATAGTAGATTACCCTTTTGTTATAAAAATTATCATTTGCATGGTCATAATTGGAAATTACCACGGATAATCAGCAATTTCATTGTATCACTCTCATAAAATGCCATGACTCTAACAATCCAGTAAGTTAGAAGTGAGAACTGGAGGAAGAAGCAGTCTCTTTGGGGAACAAAACAGTATTTTCTAAAAATGCCACATTTTCTTTTTATTAAAAGGGAAAATTAAAGAAGAGTGGCTAAGCTCCCTTACTCAAGGCTTCGTCCACTTTTATCTTCCCAGGGTAATGGAACAGAGGCTGGAGGTGTTAGATGCAGGTGGAGCAATAATCATTTCCTTAGCTGTGCTTTACTACTCATGGGATGGTTCCATCTTGCAGCCTACACAGAACACACTGTTCTGGGAACAACAAGTGGGTCTGACATTTCACTGGGGCAAATGACTCTTCTCACAGCAAACAATATTCCTGGGCCAGGAGTGGATCTCAAAGTGATTTCTCTTCTCCCAAGTTCTCATTCATTCAGAATTTACTGACATAATTTATTCATCAAATGCATACTGACTGAGGACCATCACCTGCCAAGAATTTTGCAAGGAGCTGGGGGTATCTTGATGATGACGTCTGGGGTGCTCAAGGAGCTTAGCCCTGGAGGGAAGCCAACATTCATTAACGGGGTGCTTAACTTCAAAGTGAGCCAAGAAATGGTTATCTACGAGTGTAAAACCTCTCCCAGCCTGCAGCGTCAGCAAAGACTTCCCTAAATGACACAAGAACTGAGTGGAAAGCTCAGACGTAAGGCTTGGAACCACATTTCCCAGATTCCTTTTAGGTAGGGTCTGGTTAGATCCTACTAATGAGAGGCATTTGTGTGAACTTTGGAGCTCTGTCCCAGGACTCTGAATCTTGACCAACAGCACGATGTAAGGGTGTGGGGCGGCGGCGCGGGGGAGGGGTGAGGGCAGCCAACAGCAGGGAAGACACTTGACCAGACACTCCGGGTTACAAGGTCAGGCCACTGTCTGCTTTCTCTTGGTCTCCTAGAGCTGTCCTGGTTCTTGATCATCCCTAATCTGGTTCTACCAGCCAGATACTGGAGCTCTGGATATTCCTGCAGTAAATTTCCTTTTGCTTAAGGTAGCCAGAATTAGCTTCTGCTCTTTGCATCCATCAAGTGGTTTGTTTCTGGTAACATGCCACTTTATACAAGTCTACCTTCCCAACCAGACTGTCAGCTTCTTGAGGACTGGAGAATGTCTTATTTCTCTTTAAACCTCCAGGGCCTACAGTAGTGACTGACTGACACGTAGGAAACACTAGTAAATGCAAAATGAATATGATTTTTCACATGTTTAAAAAATTAGGAGGTTTGCCAATAATAAATAGAAAAGTCCAACTGGATATTTAACACTGAGAAAGAGCTCAGTTGAGTCAGAAAGTCCTCCATACCTTACGTCAATTTTACACTCATGTGGAAATCTCTATGTTCCCTAGCCACCTTCTCAAATTTAACTTTTTAATATAAACTTCACGAAGCAATCCAGTAAGCTAATAACCACATTCCTGTAGCATTCTTTCCTCTATTGTCATTCAGAATTTTCACCATCATACTTCCCAATGGGTAGAAAAAAACTGCTAAAGGGGCAGGTCCATATATACCATTCCCAGGAGCCAACTACACTCCCCTCTCCCTGCCCTTTCCAACCCACGGGGCAATCTATGAAGCTCAGTAGACAGCTAGTGAACTTGGCATACAGAGAAATCACCATCTGTTTTTTTACCCCTAATAAATAAAATACTTCTGCTCTATAAATTCACATTGCTTGTGGGACTGAGACCTAGAATGAAAATGGAGATAGAATTTTTCTCCAATTTAATGGCTTTAAAAAAATTTTCTTGGGTAGTAAGTTTATGCTGCAAGAATCTATGAGCTACATAACAGTCTGAATTTGATCTGGTTCAAATAATGCTACCATGTTCTAAAATCCTAGGCATTATACACTTTCCAAATGTACAATGTCATCAAGGTTTTATGACATTTACTACAAAAACTCAATAGTCAGGTAGCACCTCATCAGTGGAAGCTTGAATTCAGGTATGGGAACAGAATGCTATGGCTGTAGCATGAAAACTGGGATGCTTCTCTGACTTCAGTATCACAGCCACACAGGGATGATCCACTAAACAATCTTCATACATGCACCTTTTTGACACCTACTAAAAGAATTCCATTTCTTGGAACTATGGAGTAGAGCCAGAAACATGGTGGTAGGACCAAATCCACTCTCGATGACTTCTGTTTTGCTACACAAGTTTGATCAGAGATATTATGCCACCTGGGGTTCTCTGTTTATTAAATTTCACTTCCTTCCTCAAGTAACAAAATGCTTAGCGCGTTATGCCCGCGCCTGCTGCCCAGACATGTGACCTGTGCACATGGCTTATGGAGTACACAAGACTTCTGAGACCCAAGGCTCTGAAGGCAAAGCTGACAGATATGAGGTGCAAGCCTAGCTTGGCCAGGTTCAACATGGCTATGGAAGGAGCATACCCAGTTCTACTGGCATCAAAACATGGTGCTGGTTGCCAAAGAGTCTACAAGAAAGAAATATTAAGTAATACTGCACCTCGGACATTGACACGAGTTTATTGTTCTTCCATGCCAACACACCCTTGTCCAAAGCTTATGCTGTCCCAGTCCAGGCCTGCCCTAAATCAGCCAATTATGCTGAATGTGGTCAAAACTCTAAGGAGTCCCCAGTCCCAAAGACAGTGTTTCATTAGCCCGTCAGCTTCTGTATTATTTCCACATTCTGAAGTAGTAGTTTCTGAATTGTGTGCATCACTTCTTTAGGAATTATTTCTCTTTCACACTGCAGGTATAATAGCACTCCTGCCCCATCACTATGTTGCCAGTGGTTTTATATCCTCCACCAAATGCATTGGTAAATACTCAGTGAAAAAAAAAAAAACTTGAAGCTAAACAACCTCTCCAAATATACATGAAATATTCCCAAATCCATTATCAGCATGGCTTAAATAAGTGAGATCATGATCCTGTTGCCCAAAGGAGCCATAATACACAACTGGCTTTGTTCTAGAATTCCCAAACTGATTCCCAAACCTTTGAATCTGGCTGTGACGGAAAGTTTAAAATTTTGCAAAATACTCACATCAGCAAAAGTGGCCAACTGTCACTTCTGCATTGAAAGGACTTCCCAGGGACTTGCCTGGTGGCGCAGTGGATAAGACTCTGTGCTCCCAATGCAGGGGGCCTGGGTTTAATCCCTGGTCAGGGAACTAGATCCCACATGCATACCACAACTAAGAGTTTGCATGCCACAACTAAGGAGCCCATGTGTCGCAATTAAGGAGCCCTGAAGCCACAACTAAGGAGCCTGCCTGCTGCAACTAAGACCTGGTGCAACCAAATAAATAAATAAATATCTTTTTTAAAAAAGAAAAAAGATAAAAAGAAAGTGCCTTCCCAAAATCTTTACTGAGAAAATTGTTGCCATTTATTCCTCAAGAATGAAGGAGCTTAGACTGGATAAACAAAAAGGTCCTACTGTATAGCACAATCTCCTGTGATAAGCCATAATGGAAAAGAATATTTAGAAAAAAGAATGCCTCTATGTGTATAACTGAGTCACTTTGCTGTACAGCAGAGATTGGCACAACACTATAAATCAACTATACTTCAATTAAAAAAAAAAAAAGAACGAGAGAGCTTAGTCTCAACTCCTGGTTGTGCAATTGTGATGTTCTTACTTGATTTGCTCTCGCACTTGGTGTCATCATAAACTTGAGGGCCAAAGAAAAAGGAGGCCTATTCTCTTAATTTGCAATAATCATTTTATTCTATACTCCCAAAGACATAAACTTGTATCTAGGTTGTTTGACCTTGGGTAAGTCTACCATAAGCCTCAGCATCACTGGGGTTAATAACTGTGCTTGCCTCACAGGGTTATATGGTCAAAAGTAAGTAAATAGTGAATGTAATAACCGTAGCAGAGTACCTAGCATACAGTGTTCAATATAAGTTAAGTTCAATAGATGCCAGCTTTTGGTATCATTTGCTGGTGGGGATTCTACATGAAAAGTCTTCTTCTGAATCCTTAGTATATGCTCCACGAACTGCCACTTAGTCCCACCTGCCCTAGACAGTCCTTTGATTCAAAGGGTCCTCAGTCATCTCTTCCCAGCCCTCTTCTAATCACCTGTATCAATTAGCTGGAGCTGTAATGGTGACCAGGGCCTTGTCTGTAAAATCTTAACAGAAATGAATTAATAATATGATCTATCAGACCACCAATATCCTGTGAGGATGGAAGCCGCTGAGGATGGGGACACGGCTTCATGGGCGTGCAACTTGTGTAGGGTCACAGGGCCCCATACTCAGAAGAGCCCCATGCTTGGGTTAATGCTTTCCTTTACCATCCTGAAATTCCCAGTAAAGTCTGAGCAAGGGGTCCCACACTTTCATTTTGCACTGGGCCCCACAAATTAGGTACCTGGTTGTGACTGGAGAGGTTTGGTCAGAGTGTGATAAGAATTATATTATGTTTTAAAAGAATTACTCCAGCTTGTGTTAAGAACAGCCTGTAGTAAAGGTAAGAGTTGAAGCAGGAAAAACAGGTAGGATGCTGTCAATATAAAAAGGTGAGAGGTGATGGTGGCAAATGACACCAAGAGGAGGGCCAGTTAGATTCCATCTGCCTGCAGCTGCAGCATTGGTGCCCGGCAACATGCCTGTCTATGGCAGTGTCCTGGCCAGCCAGCTCGTGCTTCCCCCCACTGGTTCCTGCCCAGCTTCCATGCTGCCTGCTTGTTAATCTGAGACCCCTGCGTTTCCCAACAGCTTCTTTTTATTAAAAGAGCAGGTGTTGGTTTCTCTTTTTGCCTACACTTTTCCTTACGGAAGGCAAGGGACCCTATGGTCCCACCAAAATTGTACACAGTAGCAAATAAGAATTCTTAAAAAAAAATCTGGGTGCTGTCCCCAAATCTCATTCCCCTACAATGGAGAAAATGAACTGCTGAAATAAGGAAAGAAAAAAGAGCCCTAACCGGGTCAAGCATCTTCTGGGTTAAGTCACTGTATTAGAACTTATTATACATTCTCTCACTGATTCCAATTAAGTAATGGGTGTAAACATTACCACTCCCGCACTAAAATCTGTATGGGTTTGACAGGATAAGAGCTACTAAAGTTTATGTAAATACAAGGTGCAACTAAAATACCTTTAAGACCCACAAAACACACTGCTCAATTCTCAGTAAGGAAAAAGGAAAAATTAACTATAAATTTTAGTTTTATATCTAAATTTGTACAATTATCTCTATGTTTAAGATGGTAAATGAAAAAAAATCATCACTATTTAGTTTCTAGGTAATCAAATAGAAAATTCAACAGGTCATGCTAAAAATGACACAGTACAACCACCAGTAAGTTAAATACCAGTAAATTTAAAGTTTATACTCCCTAATCTACAATTCTTCAACAATAATTTCTTCTTTTCCACGTGCTCAAAAGTTTCTCTCAAATGACAAAACATGGATGTTATCAATTCTCAATCTGAAGGGCTTATATCAGCTACTCACCTTTTTCTGAAGAACATTGATTTTCCTTTCCTTCACTTCTAACATATCCTTCATGTCTCGAATCTCTCCAGCCAGTGTCCCCTTCTCTTCTGTGAGGTCCTGCAGCTGTTTTGTTTTTTTATTGAGAAAAGATTCTTTCTCTTCTAGTCGTAATCTCAGTGCATCTACCTGAAATCAGGAAAAAGAAAAAGGGTTGTAGTTTTACAGAGAGGTCATCAGTAGCCATCAGTCCTGCCCTGCGAGGAGCATGGGGCAGCAGTATACCTTCTGAGCAGTGTGATCAAACACTACTCATGGGCACCTCCAGGTGTTTCAAAGCCTACATCTACCTTAAAGTTCTGTTGCATGTGTACCCGAACAGTGATACATTTTTTAAAATATAAGGTTTATATGAAATAAGACATTATGAAATAGTAGTATGTCTCACGTTGTAAAACCAAAGGTTGGGGGGAAAAAGCACACTAATTCTGTGTGTTTTTGAGAGCCCAGGGAGGGTACAACACGTCTCATGCAGCATCCTCCAGGGATGCTCATGTTCTCCTCAGAGAATACAATGAGCCATGCCACGGATATCTGGGAGAACAAGACTGACACGTTGAGAAACACTCCTAAATTAGAAAAAGACGTGTAGCCAAGAGGAAGGAAATGCTGCTAGAAGAAAATGCTGTGGAAATGACACTCGTTCTCCAGCTTTATGAAAGACTGCTTTCCAAGTACTAAAGAAAAAAAAAAAAAGAGCATACAAAAAAATTCCTATTTCTACCCTAGCTCAAAACTTAGATTATTACAATTTCTACTTTTCAAGTGTCGGTAATAAAATGATGAAACATAACCTTTATTTTTTCAACGTTAACATTCCAAAGACCATGTGCAAAAAAAGTTTACATGGGTGATGTGGGGCGTGAGGGTGATGGAAGACTTTAATCCTCACCTTCTGTACCAAGAATTGGACAGATAGAAGCTACATCAACATTCAGGAAGTAATGATGCAAGCATATTATTCAGAGATATCAAAATAACCAGGCATAAAGAGTTTAAACAGGTGGTCTTGAGGAGAAAGAATGGGCCAGGGGTGAGCTGGGGGCTGCTGCATCTGATACCAATTCTTGTTGAACATTTTGCTCATTATACTACCAGCAGGTAAAATTTGGATGAAAGGGGAAAAAAACAAAAGTTGTTTACAAAGGATGCAAGAATACTGTAATACGCCAAAATAAATAGATATGTAAATACTATGAGGACTCAAAGTCAAAGGCAACTGGGAACAACGGAAAGAGGACACTTAGGTTTTAGGCCAGGTTCTGCTTCCATCTTCTACCTGTGAGGATCAGGACAAATAACTCTCACTTCCCCACACCCAGGCTTCCAGACTCAGTTTCTTCATTCACAAAACAAAGTGGTAAGAACAGACTGTCTCTAAGTGCCTGACATTTTATGATTTTAAAGACAGAAATCAGTCATAGGCAGAATACATCAGGGAAGGATGATGATATTAGAGATAAAGTTATCAGAGTAGAATCTCCTTTTCCTACCCCTTTCCAAGAAAGGGGTGCCAAAGTTGTGTTTTTAAAGGTCAAAGGTGATGGGGAGGTTGGTGAGGAGGTTTTCTAGTTTCTGTCCCAGAGAGGAGGATGAAGCTGGGAGGTCTCAGCAAGGGAAGAAGCGATGACGCGTGCTTGAAGCCCAGTTGGCCAAATGACCCAGACTGCATTATGAGAGAGGACGGACATTCTGTGCTTGCCGAGGGTGTGAACTGCAGATTCTTCATACATCTGATAGCTGCGTGTCTTCTTACGTAATGGCCATAGAGGCCGGGGCGGGTGGGTGAAGGGGATACTCATGTCCTGGGGATCTCCCCTTTTCTAAGTGAAAATTCACGCCAATTGCACTAAAGCTTAAACATCCCAGATTCTCAAGTGGCTTATCTTGGTTTAAAGTTATCTTCGTCTACCAACCTGGAGTAACATCAATACTTCTCTTCGAGCTTTCCTCTTATCTGGTGAAAAAAATATGGTTTTTAGTTTATACATAAAGGATGGCATTTAGTGGGTTCCCTGGAAATTGGTGGAACATGCTGAACACTGTAGATCACAGCAGTGGTTAGAAGGGGTTACATATTCAATTGTAGAGATTTGCACACAGGCTGACCAGGATTCAGTGTATATCTGAGAAAAAACTGTGGTCCCATTACCCCACATTCTACCTATCAAAGATGAATGGTCTGTATCTGGATCGAAGGAAACACCCAATATCCAAAACCATGATTTAAATAAATTACAATATGGGAGGTAGTGAGTAGTGCTAGAGAGACTTTAGAAAAAGAGACTCTCTATTGATGAATAATAAGCTTAACATTTGCAGTGCCCTCTGGCTATGTGTGATCTATCAGTGCCCTGCCCCATCTTAACTGAGCCCAGGAGAGATAAACAGCAACCTTAGCCGTAAGACTATTTCTCCAGGAATAAAATGGAGAGCAAGGATGTTCGTGATCAACACACTACTCACAACACCCAAACTCTACATGGCAGGAGGGAGTCTGTGCCAGCTAAGGTCTTCTTTTTGGGAGTTTATTTTCCATGTGCCTGACAGCATGTACTTAGCTTCAAAGGAATTTGAATTGTGCCCTTCAGTCACCTTCACTCTATCTTTACAGCTTTGCACAGTCTCCTAGAATCAAGAAATGAAGCTTAAGCGTCTTTTTTTTTTAGACAAAACTTTGACCTGAACTGCATCCAATTCTCAACCAACATTAGCCCAGTTTGTAGTAAGCAAGCATGACATCATTTCTAAAGTCAAATTTTAACTTCCAGATGGTGCAAAACCACAAGCAGGCACACAGACCTTCTGATGCACAGAAGTTTAAATACAAGGAAGATCAGGCCAGAAAGAACACAGTCTGTTAAAAATTAGAATATGTAGTTCCAAACTGAGTAACAATGAGTAGGATTAAAGTTCCCCTCGCTAATACTCGAACCTCACTCGACAGTGTACATCATTTTTAAAAGAATCAGAAAAGCCCTGAAGTTTAGATTATATTCCAACATCAGGTAGAGACATAAAAGTTAAAATGTTTGGGAATATGAAATACCTTTCTCTGCCTCGTCACTCAACACCAAATAATTTTAAGGGCCCTTGACTCTCTCTCAAACTTTGGCAGTCGACTCAATAACAAAACTTGGCAAAGCAAAGAGCACCATCATTTCCCAGAAAAAAAAAAAGAAATTAGAACTGTATGATACAGTCAGTGCACAAAGACCCATAGGTTGAATTTCCAATTTTTACATATGACTTAACCACATGGGAACTAGTCACCTAATGTTAAAACTAAGACAATCTTTTCATTTTAGAAGAATTACTCATTACCTTCTGATCCAGTTGTGTATTTGTGTGTATATGTGGGTGCATGTGTGTGCATATTTAAAAGCATATAACATATGAAAATTTAACCTTTTACCTGGCAGTATGAAACATGAAGCATTTGTTATCACTTCTGTTCCAGGTAATAACTTGAAAGAAAAGGACCATGGCAATGAAAGGGCAAAAACTGCCAAAATCAGAGTTAAACATTATTAATCTTCATTGTCATCACCCAGGAATTATAACCAGTTCCAATGGTGAGGTATGTTTCTAGAAGTTCTATATATAAGCTTCCTGACCTTTCTCCCATAAGGTCACATAGGCCTTCAGAAACGGGTACAATATTGTGACAAAACACAAAGTGCTACTTGATGTGCCATGAATAATTTTTAAAAATCAAATGGTTCACTTCAATCTTAAAATGACTACAGCAACACTTGAGGAAAAAAAAAAACACTTGAGAGAGAAAAAGGGGCCACTTGAAAATTTTCACAGATTGAATACTACTTACTCGACAACACTTCAGGCATTGAATAAACATGCTATCACAAAGAAAAACTTTAAAAGAAAATGAAACTGGAACATACACAAAAGCTCCCAATATAGTTTTATTTCACATTCAAAGTGTCGTTTGTTTGTTTTTCCTAATAGTAGATTTGGGTTAAGTGTATATTTGAATTTGATTCAACTTGCAATCATTCAAATGAGGAGACAGTTTCAAAGCTGGAAGTATGCATAAAGTACATAGCTTCCAAAGACACAAACACTAAAAATAACCTAAAATCTAAAAGTTGCTGTGGTAGTAACCACTACTTCTCACTCACATCCAATTCTCCTTTCCTTCCTGAACACAGGAACAATTTCCCTTCCCAGACCCCTTGTGGGAAGATGAGGCCATGTGTTTTATTCATGAAATGTAAGCAGAAGCGACGTACATCATTTCCTGTCTATGCCATCCCCACCCTCCTCCCCTTCCTCAGAGATCTTAAAGGCTACATTTTCCAGATGGTGGAGCTAGATGATGGCAGAACCTCCATAAATCTGGATCCTCAAGAGAAGCAGGATCCCCCTAACCTCCTGCCCCCCAATCCCTAACACGGGTTGGACGTAACAGTATGATGTGTTAAACCACTCATCAATAATTACAATAATTTCCCCTGGTTTTACTAAAAAGTGTGCGCCTTAAAGCTAGAAAGGTCTGTCTTAGAGACTACCATAAACCTAAACGAAATCTACTCCTTCCATGTGTGTTAAGACCTCAAAATCTACTTTCCCCTAACCTTTCACTCCAATTCCAAAGAAGGGGGGAAATGTCAGAGGGCCAAGGCCAGAGCTGAAAGGAAGAAGTAGCAGAACCCTAGGGAGTGAACACAGAGGTTAAAGATCAAGACCTTGGGGAGAAAAGAAAGAGAGATGGAAGAGGAAGAGTCTCCTTAAGCACATTGGTTTGAACTTCAGTTTGTATCAATATCAACAAGTGGCTCAAGTAGACAACTCTGTTTTGCAAAGTCTCTGCATTGCAAATGTATGTGTTCAAGCAACTCATGGCAATGGCCATGGACTTACCCACGGGCCTTCCAAATGTCAGGAACAACACTAAGGTGTTATGAGCAGAATGTGGATAATAAGAGTACCTCTTTCACCAAGTTATGTTAAAGATTAAATTAAATAACACATATAATGCACTTAGCACAGTGCCTGGCACCTAGAAGCACTCCATACATTTTTGCTATTATTATTATATTTTATTATTCTGCTTTCCACAGCCTCTAACCCAGTGATTTATACACTGTAGGAACGCAATAAAGGTTGCTAATCAACAACCCTCAGGAAAAGTGAAGAATGAGCAAGTAAGTTTTTGTGCTCTAACATGTACCAGAGTGTTACATTGTCTGTCATTTACTTTAAAATATTTCAGCATACACGGTATGATATGTGTGTCTATGTGGAGGGGGTGCCTGGGTGGGTGGGTAGATGGGTATATTTCCCAAATGCAAAAAAATTCTCCAGGGGTAGTTAATTAGCCCACGAAAGATTTCAGTTAAAAGCTGAGATGCCAGAGTCAACTACCAAAAGTGCCTCAATATTCTTTATATTTGATGAGTACCTGAAACTTGGTCAATTAACATAATTGATGTGAGGAGTGATTTTTCCTTGGTGAAATGGGCAGTGTTCGAGATGTGTGGATTGGCTAGAAATGTTGCACAGACACTTCCACCCTTCCAGAAACAAGACTGAAGACAGTGTGTCCAATGAAAATATGATGCAAGCCACATATGTAATTTTTCATTTTTTAGTAGCCAAGTTTAAAAAGTAAAAAGAAACAGGTAAAATTAATTTTAATGATATATTTAACTTAACCCTATATCAAAACCCTAATTTTGATAACACTATATCAAAAATATTACTCTTTAACATGTAATCAATATTTAAAAATTAATAATATATTTTACATTTTTTGTATTGTCTTCAAAATTCAGCATTTATTTTACACTTTTAGCATATCTCAATTAGAACTAGCCACATTTCAGGTGCTCAATAGCCCCATATGGCTCATGGCTACCATATTGGACCATGCATGATTCCAATAAGCCCCAAAGTTTCAACCCTTAGATTTTGATCTCCCCACATATAATTAATCTCTAATTATAGCAAAAGTTGCCTTTCAGAAAAAAATGACCTTCAGGAACTGCACCATTAAAAATTAACTTATAGATGAGGGTGTGTCTATCTCTTACCCTATACTTAGGTTATGTCTTTCTACTCTTCGACTTCTGCAGCTATTTTGATTTCAAATTTCTCTTCTCTGTAGGTGCTCTTTCTATCTCCAGTAACTAGAATTATTTATTCATTCATTCAACAAATACGAAGACTTGATTTTGTGCCAGGCACTGTCCTAGTTTAGAGATACAGCCTTTTAACAAGACTGTCAGGTCATGACTTATTGAACCATATATTTGTGAAGTTGGAGGTGAGGTAGAGCAAATAAGTATTACGTAAATATTATCAGTAAACATGATTTTTAGGGTAAGAGGAAAGTAATACAAATATAAGAACATATGTAAAAGCCTTGTAAAAACAAACTGGATGAAAAAAGGCTAATTTGTGGCTATCTGTGTTTATTGGTGAAAATGTATATTGTGTGTTTGGGTACATACAAAATAATAAAATTCATGATTTAGCAAATGTCTATCAGCTATTATAAATTAGACTTGGACTGACACTTTGATATTCATTAAAATGGTTTATTTAACTGATGGCTACCCTTTACTATCCCATCTTAGAACACTAAATGGTCTTTATTGATTTGTTTTTGCTTTGTTTCATTTTGGCTGTGCCACATGGCTTGTGGGATCTTTGTTCCCCGACCAGGAATTGAATTCGTGCCCTCGGCAGTGAAAGCTTGGAGTCCTAACCACTGGACCGCCAGGGAATTCCCTAAATGGTCTTTATTGATCTTTAAATAAGTTGTGCTTTATACATGCTCCTCTGCTGTCAAGATAACTTTGGATTTTAATAAATTCAAGTCGTTAAAAAAGAGCCTTGTAATACTAGTAAGGATGAACACGTGGTATGTATTCTTTTTTAAAATATTATGTTCTAGCTTTGTCCATTAAAAAAGCTTAGAAAAAAGTGACCATCTCAGTAACAATGATCGCCCACCCCAAATACTGTCTCTTAAAACCATTTCTAACTAAAACAAATCAGTTTCACTGTAGAAATGATTGATTTTAGGTCTGTGGCAAGAAACTGTACACAGTAAGTATAGAATACCTTGTTGAACCAGAAAGCAAGGAATTGTAAAAAAAACAATAGTCTTTTTGTTGGTCAAGGATGGGACAATTTGATGCTACTGTATGAACAGACCTTGCGGGGGTGGGGGGGCGGGTATGGAGGCCTGGGACAGGCAGTCATCTGGAGGAGAGACACTGGCTGCCACAACTAGGATGGAGGTGGTGGAGAAGGAGAACATGGCTGTGTTTGAGATATATTTTGAGAAACAATCAGGAGGCAGCTGGGAGAGCTGCGGGTTTGTAATTATGGGCAGGGGGGAAGGAAGGAAGGAATCAAAGGTTACTCCTGGGTTACTGGCTGGAATAGACAGTGGAATTATTGCCTGTTATGGGAAAGACTAGGGAGAATCAGACTTGAGGTCAGAAATCAAGAGTTCAGGATTAGGTACATGTAGCTTGAGATGCTAGGAAACATTAAAAAGGTAAATGGCTATATGAATTGGAAGCTCCTGAGACAAGAGAACCTGGACTAGAGTCTAACCTACTTGTGGGCGAGCAGTCCTGTAATTGTATCAACATTCCTCCAGAAGACTAATGAGGACATCTTCTGCATATTTACAGATTTACTTCCACATAGATGCATTTGCTCCCACTGAGATCAAGTCAACAAAAACTTATGAGGAGAGGACATCTACACAACTGAAAACTGAGAGAAATCCCTTTCCTAAAAGGGTCCCTGGTTTTCAGTCTTAGTTAAAAGGTCTCCCTACCCCTCGCAGGAAGAGATATGATCTTATCAATTACACCCTTAAGCTCTTCAAGAGGACCAGTTAATGTCAATCATGTATTTACCCTCCTGTTGATCAATGGAGTGATAATGACCGGGGAAAAAGACTAGATAATCCCAATTCCGTGTGCTGGCTTTCATCTAGCAACCCAAAACTTAAACATTTGACCAAGGGAAAAAAATCTATACTATATTTTAAGATATTTAAATAGCACAAAGAGTAACAATAATGGCTGTATTATACATTGCTTCATAATTTACAATATACTTTTCTCTTAAATTATAAGTCTGTTCTTTCATACAATTTCAATTCGAAAAATAAAATTCAGGTATATTCAGTATTGCATAAACACATGCTATGCTTATAAAAGTTAAGTTACAATCACCAACTTGTTAACACAGTTAAAATTTTCAGGTTGTAAAGATGCATTTTGTCTTACCTACCCGTCAAAAAATTATACCCAACTCCCACATGCCACCTACTTGAAGAAAACAATACTGGGTTAAGAATGCTTTGTATCACCTACATGGAAGGATTCATATCATATGTGGGTTAATAATCCAGCCAACTTCATAAAGCCTGTTTCATACTTAAGTTTTTGGCTACTTCTTACACTAAAATTAGGTGGTTTTAAGTGACTAGTCCAAAGTTCAAATTTTAATGTTCAGTTCAGTTCCAGCAAATTTCTGAAAACACATGGGAATTGTAACTCATGTGTTAATACTTAAAGTTTTTGTTAATAAAACTTCCAACACTAACCTTACCTCACTGAACTTACCTCACTGGTTTTTATGCTCACTATAAAACTATAGCTGTCATAATATTTTTGAATTACTACAAAAGGAAGTAAGCCATTCCAAAGTCAATGTTATTTTGCAACATGATGATAGTTATAAATTCAAAATACTTAAAACCAATTTGCAAAGCTATCAATCTTAGTACCTCCTAACATTTGAAAAGCCCGTCTTCAAAACATTTACTATTACCAAATAAACAAGTTTAAGAAAACACCATGTATCATTCATATTGCACTTTCCCTTCAAGTAAGCACATTAAATTTAAACATGAAAAATTTTAAATATTGGTCCTACTTAGATATGCCGTCAACTTTCTAAACTATCACTGAACCCAAAGAACTTAAATCACTGATAATTTGGTACCAAGATTAAGTAATAATTTTGTGATCTCAAGGTCAGTTATTTTCAATAAATCCAAATAAGTAACCTCCATCCAGGTATGTGTGACATGTTTGTAACTGACTAACAAATTAGAAACCACAGTCCTTTTATTTAAAAGAGAATTAAACCTGTATTTTAAAGTCATGTCTCTCAAATCAGGGCCCATACTCCTGGAGGATGGGGACCTATGTTCAAGGATCCATGAGTTTGCTATAAGACATATTTTATGTTATATTTTCTTTTTAATGATTATCTCAAAAGTTAAAGCGAACTTATTCTGGATCATATAAATAACTCCTTATAATCAAGGACTGTTAAATGATCTCAATACCTGCCTTTGTATTTGCACTTAAGATTCTTTGGGAATGAAATGGAGAAAGCATAGAAGAAATATATCTTATTTCTCTGATATGTTCCCTCCTCCAAATCTTGGCCACGGGATATAATGGTGAACAAGCAAACAAGGGGCTTATCAGTACTACAGAAACAGCAATCAGTGAGGAAACTAGATTAATACACAGCACACCACCATGCAGACTTCTGAGCTGGCATCTGAGCCACAGCGGTTGGCACCATATTCATATCAGGTATAAATTTACATCCAGCAAACACAATTCTTCTCCATATAAAGTTAATATAATTCATTTAAATTTTATAGGCCTTGACATTGTATTTTCATTTAGTGTGTAATTTTGATTTGGTTTCATAGTTCTGTAAGAGCTATAAGCATACCTAGTCTTATCTTTGTACCTAATTAAGTAACGTAAGTAATAATTATTACATAAAACAATACTGGGTGTCTATAATGTTCTTTTTTTCCTTTAAAAGGAATTTCTTCCCAAGTGTGAGACATACTGCTCTAAAGTAAACAGTATTTGTTCTTTGAAAGCCTCTTGGGTGTTGCGCAAAAATTAATTGGGGGAGTGGAGGTTCGTTCTATGATCAAGTCAACTTGGGAAACACAGCTAGCTCTCCCGATTTATGGTAGACATTATCATACTAAAGGTTCTGAAGTCCCACAGCCGAGACCTTACTTACTTTTCCCAAACCTATCCAACCACAGAACCCGTATTTTTCTAAGAACACAACAATACCCTTCAGAAAATTTTATGAAAGATTGTTCTCGAGTATCTTTTCACAATCACATTTTTAAGGCATGGCACAGATATGAAATGTTTGAGTATGGTGAAATGGGGACACACCACTGGATTAGATTCAGAAGGCCTTGGCTCAGAGTCAAGAGATACATGTGAGACATCCTCTGGGGCTAGTAGTTTGTTAGGTGATGAACCAGGGTGCCTCATACATTCCTCAGGGCCACCTAGGAGGTAGGTACTGTTCACAAGTTAAAACACTGAAGCTCAGAGGGTGTTCAGGGCTAATGTGGTAGACTGTGTTAAAGCCTTATCTTCTAGTTCAAGATCCACTCCAGCCTACATCCCAAGTTCATTTCTGGCTCTGCCAAAACCTGAGGGTGAGACCTTCAAGAAAGTCACTTGCTTCTTAGGGACTCATCTACCTCCTCTATAAACCAACAAAACTTTGCTCAATGACCTCTAAGGTCACCACCTACTCGAAACTTTCATGATGTCAGGAGGTGAGTAATCCAGACACTAAAACATATTTTAAAGCTTTGACGTTAAAACAGTTTGGTATTGATACAGGAAGAAAAAGACAGAGGACATCCGAAATAGACTCACATACTTAGAGAAATTTAGTATATGATAATAGTGGCACTAGATTAGTAAAAAACAATAGATTATTCAATTAATAATGGCTAAACTCTGACTACCCATTCAGAAAAATAATAATAAAGGTAAATCCTTATCTAATTCCTCATGACAAAAACAAATTCCTGATGAAAAGTCCTAGAAGAAAATATTGGGGCC
Source organism: Lagenorhynchus albirostris (assembly GCF_949774975.1). NCBI lineage: Eukaryota > Metazoa > Chordata > Mammalia > Artiodactyla > Delphinidae > Lagenorhynchus > Lagenorhynchus albirostris. Next base: position 33,105,018 of record NC_083104.1, on the reverse strand, counting down.
CTTCTTTTTACTTTTGAAGCATGGAAGTCCTTCTAAGCAAGAGAAAAAGCTTAGATACCATAAAGGAAAAGATAGACAAATAAGATTAAATACAAATGAAAATATTTTCATGAAAAAAGACAAAAGGTAAATTGCAGGAAATTTTTGTGGAGGCCAAAAGTAAAATGCTATGTGTGTCTCTGTATGTATAGTATGTTTCCAATGGGGAATAAGAGAAGGAGAATTTGCTTGTTGTGTGCATAGAATTTTTCTGGAAAGATGCATAAGCAAATAAATAAGAGTTTATTAAATGCCTACTATATGCTCAGTCACATAAGTGATAAAAACAAGGATTAATTTAACACATTAGTAAATTCCACCTGTAAGCTAACTAAGGCAAAATACATTGTTGGAAGGCAGGAAAGAGTAATAGCTACAAGTAGGGGCTCTTGAGCTAGACTCCTCAAGTTCAAATCTTAACCTTCCACTTACTCACCATGACCTAGAAAAAGATACAATCTCTCAAAACTTTAGTTTCCCCACCCATAAAATGAGGATAATAGTAGTACCAATGCCCCAAGGATTAATCGAAACATGACTTGCAAGGTGCTTTATTAAAATGTACTAAGAAATAAAGTAGAAACAAACAATGAACAGTGGCTACTGCTTAATACTGAATAGTAACATAAATTACGATTACCATGATAAATAATATATTCCATCATCTATATATGATTGGCAAATTTAGTCATTAGAGTACTATATGTTATATTCTAGCAGCTACCATTGAAAGCTAATTGTACTGACAACAATGATGGTAACATTAGCTAACACCCACGGGGCAGTTTCAAGTGCCCATCTGCACTTTGAGACAGGGAGTTAATGCTCTCCATTTTCAAGGCCCAGAGCCACACAGATTACAGGTGGCAAAGACAAGACTGGAGCACATGTCTACCAGACTCCAAAGGGCCTACTCTGGATCAAGCTCAAAAGGAGGAAAGCTGGAAATATTTGAATAGTATAAATGACAACCACAGGAGTGAAGAGGAATATGGCATGAAGCAAAGAAATGTAAAACTGCTTAAATTATGAGATGTATTTTATCCTGTCTGATATACTGGTATTGGTAGGTATTGTTTATAGGTGAAAACATAGATGCTCTGAGGGATCTCCAGGCTAACATGGTAGTACTGTGATTTATATGTTTATCGTATATAATGTATATGTATATATTATGTCTATCTTTATATATCATATGTTAAATTCTATATAATATAATATAAATTTATATAAATATATTTATATTTATATAACTATTATATATATACAATTAAATCATGTTTGCTGTCTCATATCACATAAATACATAATATATGTAATATATAACACATGGCAGGATACAATAGCTCTAGTCTCCATCCATGTCTAAAATGCGCTGAACAAAATGTCATCAGTGAGAAAATCCTGCAAAATGCCACCTATAGGTATACACCATTCCATCTACATATTCTTATGATGTTTCAACATGAGCCAAATATTTACTACAGAAATAGTTTTCATAGGTTTGCTTTTCAAAATAGTGAAAACACTTCTTCTATCCTAAGATATTCAGACAGGTCTTTTACTCACACAGATAGCTGAAGGAAAGGAAGGTTGACTACTGAAGTTCCACTGTAACACACCCCACTAGGGTGTGTGCTGAATTTAGGAACACATTCACTTTTAAGCCAAGTTGAGGCTTCACATCATTGACTTTTAGGTAGAACAAAAATGATTGTGAAATGGGTGGTACCACCAAACCCTGTGCAAATTTACCTTGGCCAGAGTAAGCAATTGTTTCTCTGTTGGGACTTGTTATAGACTCTTCCAACTTGGAAGCATTTTGTTACTAAGGAACATGGAGCTGGAAATAAACTGAGTTCCAGGAGTGAAGACGATCGCTATAAAAACCAATTAAACCAGAAGCAAAACCTGCCATGATGTTTTAAAAATTAAAACCATGCTACATACATTCTTTGGTCATTTTTTTTCACTAAAGGGAAACAAACAACCATCTCTTTCTGGGTTCACCATCATTGCTCCTGAAAACAATCTACTGTGATCAAAGCACTACTATGGCAGGGAACATTTTGGTATGGAAAATTTTTGTGTGTATGTGTGTGAATTTACCATGTGTGCAATGGGTCAATAATATTCTACTGTATTCTTCTTCCAGCAGTGGTTTCTTTGTTTAGAGTTCTACAATTTTATGACAGAAATCACAAGTGAGCTGCTCAAAGAGTAACAATTGGTGACTGGGAGTTCCCACCGTTTTCAACATCTGTAAAATGAGGAAATTGAACTTACTGTTCCAGTTCCAACTCTGACATTCTGTGATTTTATGATTCTATCTTGTTAGTTCATATTCTACAACACTGGAATGCATCAAACCACCCACATACTAAGGGACTATTATTTCTGAGCAGCCTGATATCCTATAAGCAAACCTGGTCACTGGGCATTTACCCATTTAAACAGTATTTTCATTGCAACACAAGGAGGGGGGAAAGACAGCACTTTGCATCACTTTTAGTCTTGCAAACAGAAGTGTCTTGGATAGAAAATAACTAAAAATCATAGCCCTACCTTTCACAATTACCAGTTACACAGAGAGGAGAGAAATGTGCTGACAGCATCCTATCTAGCTGAAACACAAGAAATGCCCAGAAATGAGAGCAGTAATCTAAAAGGAAGTACTGTCTGAGCCAGAGGGGGGAAAATATGTCTAGAAACTACAACCTTCTGATGATGGGGAAACCAAATGCACCAAGTGAGCTTGCCACTTCACTGCATTTCAAATACAACCTAATTTATACAAAAGACAAGACGAGCAAGGATGTTGTCAGGACAAACATACTGCCAGATTCATATATATCCATGTAGAAAGCAGAATTTGAGTCTTTTAGAAGCTGTCACCATTAACCAGAATAGTCCCAATTTCTTCTATAGATTTAGAAGTGGAGCATACAGGAGGGCAATTCTTCCCTCCTAAGTTTCTTCTCACCAGGCACTTTGGATCCTGCGGCAAAGCACATGAAGGACCAGAAACATACACAAACACCTCCACCCTATCCCCAAAGCATTCCCTAAGAGGAATACATGTTTTGCTGGACAAAATAATATGTTTGTGCCCCATGTCCATTAAGTTTGAATTCCTTAGCCTCTTATGGAACTCTTTCAATGAGACTGTCTGTTCATGCCTGTAGAGTACCTGCTCTGTTTATCACCTCAGGGATTCTCCTGCCTCACATGCCCACTCCAGCTGATCCGGAAGTAGCTTTATAGAGCCCTTTGTTAAGAAGGATCCTGAGGCTACATCCAGAATTGGTGAGAAGATTGGCAAGATAAAGAGGTGATGTCTGCTAGGCACAACAACTGTATGCCAATTTTGGATCTCTGCATCTAGAACACCCAACCCTGAACCTTCACCCTCATGTGCACAGCTGGCTCCCTGTCCTTGAATTAGGCTTTTCTTAAGTATCCTCCAATCTTGAAAAACCTTCATAGTATCTACAGTAGGTTGACTGGTGGCTCCCAAAAAGATACGTCCATGTTCTAGAACCTGTGAATGTGACCTTATTTGAAAAAAGGGTCTTTCCACATGTAATTATGGATCTTGAGATGACATCATCCTGGATTATCTGGGTGGACCTTAAATCCAATGATAAAGGTCCTTATAAAAGACATACAGATCAGAGACACAGACTCTGAAGAAGGAAAAGGCCATGTGAAGGTAGAGGCAGAGATTGGAGTTATTATGCAGACCAAGTCAAGGAATGCCTGGAGCTCTAGAAGCTGGAATGGAAAAGACAAGGGAGGATTCTTCCCTAGAGCCTCTGGAAGGAGTGCAGCCTTGCTAACACTTTGATTTTGGATAACTGGCCTCCAGAACTGTCAGACAATAAATTTTTGTTGTTTTAAGCCGCCAATTTTCTGGTAGTTTATTACTATGTGTAATCCTAGCATTTCCAAAAGTATTTCCAGAGAAAACCAGTTCTACAAGTACTCTTGTTGGGGGAAAAAGGACTGGGAGTAAAGTGGGGGAAATGTTCCAAGGTAAAATTAATTTGGGAAATCCTCTTTCTAGAATTTGCAAAATGCTCTGTGAAGTCCACTTTAACTTCGGTTAATCAGCATTTCCCACGCTTATTTAACTCCAACACTCATTTTTATAACATCCTATTAATATCCCAGGGAACACACTGTGGAAAATACTGCACTAGCAGTATGGACTAAGCACCCAAGTCCAGGGCACAGTGGCAGGTCTTAGAAATATAACATTTAGAAGATTCCCTTAGAAGCTTACATGGCCACACATAATGCAACATGATTTAAATCTACACTTAACAAAATGGTCACATACTAAAAGTGGGTTAGAGTAGTCCCACTGGAAGGAAATTTCTTCATTTTGATTGCTAGCAATTCTAAGTATTGTTTATACAAAGGAGTAAAATAGCCTATAAAATTTACATTTTTCAAATGCCAAATTTTGTCTTGACAAATTTTGTTAAGAATCCCCGTGAACTTGAAAAAAGACATTTTCGGAAATACCTTCCCTCAGAAGATCAGGGCTAAAGTGTGCTTTCATTCCATTCCTTTCTATATATTCCCCATCATCACAAGTTACTTTCATTAACATTATTAAATTGCAATATATTTATGCTTGAATCATGGTAAAGTTAAAAGCTGTAAAAATAATCTCTTGGTTATTTCATGAATGCACATGCTATGAAAATTATAAGGAAGATGGAATTACAAGGAAGGGAGCCTTAAAATTCATTCTCTTACCTCTGATAATTGTCCTCAACACAGAAATTTTGGGGTAAATCAAATTATGGAGGAAAAAAATCCTCCTCTGTTTTTCTCTTCTTGGTACAGTTCTGAATGCAAAGTTATTTTCCAGGCAAAGATGAGTGAAACTCTGCTCTTTCTAATCTCTGTAAAGACTATGAAAATAAAGATATCCATTTCATTGGACAGGATGATGCCTGCTCTGAAAAGCAGCCATTCTCTGCTGTGATTGGAGATGAGTGGACAGAACCTGCACTCTTTGAGCTGTGGCCATGTAGGCCTCCAGACTGCACCTCCATAATCCTTTCCATACCTCAGGCACGCAAACACCACAAGAGCTGCTTTATGTCACCAATGAAGATAAGAGCATTTACACATTGGACAATAACAATATTGTAATTTAACAAAAGAGAGCAACGGTTTTCCTTCACTATTCCCATATGATTTTTGAGGGGCTCATTTCAGTCCCTCTTTAAAACAACAACATTGTAATAATAACAAAACTACTGCTAATTATTGAATGCCTTAACTACTGCATGCCAGCATAAGGGTATGATGATGAAGCAGAGAGCATCACTCCTGTTTTCAGAGAAAAAAAGTGAGCCTTAGGAAAGTGAAGGACTTAGCGCATGACCCCACATCCACTAGAAGTCAGAACTGAGCCTTATCTGCGCATCAGAATAGCCTGGACACTAGGGACCTGGAGGACTTAGGTGACAAACAGGATTCAACAACTCAGCTTTTCTGCCTCCCACATCAGGGCCCGGAGAAGCCCTTATACTTTCAGTGTCCCAATAATGTAGCGGAGGAAGTCATTCATTAGAGAAGAAAATGTACTAAGTTGGAAATACTCCACTCAGCAAGAGGAAATTGGGTTGCTCTAAGCCTAAGGGGAGAGAGTCAAGATGTCTGTGCTGAGACCTTCTGAGCTGGGGGAAGTAGGCTATACATGTCTTGGCCAAGAAGCATCCCAGCTTCCCCTCATCCTCTGCAACCTGTGCTGGTTTTGGGAGCATAAAAATGGAGTTCGCTTGGGCTTCCTTCGGAATTAAACTTCAAATCCAGTGAAACAGGGCAGGCACTTTCAATAACAATCGTTACCAGATCCTTGTCACCTGGATGTTCTTACACTCATATTTTATTCAACTGTTCACTGGCTAACCTTTCCCTCCCTTAATTTCACTTACAAAGCAGACTGGAGTCGCAAATTAAATGCCAAGGAGGTCAAGCCAATGACACTAAAGAGTGACTCTGGCTGGGTGGGGACTGGGTGAACTGGGGAAAACACATCTCATCCCAAGGGGCAGCGACCCTCTCAGCCCCTGGGCAAGGTTGCCAAGACGGAAGCATGCCAGTGCTGCAGAGCTTCCCCTTATTTAAGAGAAACTACAAATCTACATTATTATGTGACACGTCCTGATATTTTTATTTCTAGCACCTTTTTAAAATTTCTTTAAGAAAAAAAAAAGAACACTGGATGAGTCCATTAAACTAAATCTGTGGATAGGATTCACCTTGTGGGTTTCCAGCTTGTAAAACTTCTGCTAAACATTATGGAGTTAAAGAATGAGGAGTAAGTTAAGATCACTTCATTTAAAAGAACAGCAGAGACAGCTTGTTAACAATGTTATGTTTTTCCTAAGAAAAGATTTACTCTGAATTTATAATAAGACAAAGAATAATATGCAATTTTGTGTCCTTTCTATTGATATGTTGATATTCTGAACTTCTAAAAGGTTGGGGAGAAGGGCAGAAATTAAGTTAAATTTCTTCCAATTAACCCATCAATTCTGATAAGCAGTTGGTTTTATCTTTTGGACGCTAACTGAAAAATTGTCAAAAACATATGTATTATTCACCAAATTGGTATATTAGCACTATTTTCAAAAATTTATTTAACAACTTTTTTGTCAACACTGACTAAGTTCCAGGCTCTACTTTGAGCTCTGAGGAAACAAACAACGGTGTATGAGACAGTCCGATCTTTTTCACTAGAATGATAAACTAGTAAGAAAGACAGTTAAATAACCAATCCCAATAAAGTCTGGCTACCTGTTATGATAGAGAAGGTAGAGAGTGCTACTAACTTAGACTTAGAGCACCTACTTTAGTCTAGGATGAATTAGGGAGAGTTGCCTCAAGGAGGAGACACTGAAGCTGAGACTGAAGGGACAGGGGTCAGTGAAAGGGAGACAATCATTTCAGATATAAAATACCTCAAATCTTTAAGCAGGAGATAGAGCTACTGGTGGGGAACCTACACAGAAATCTCTTTCTAACAATGAAAGGTCACAAAGAGAAATCAAGGAAACACTCCATTTGCCATCAAATCAAAAAGAATAAAATACCTAGGAATAAACCTACCTAAGGAGGCAAAAGACCTGTACTCAGAAAATTGTAAGATACTGATGAAAGAGATAAAAGATGACACAAACAGATGGAGAGATATACCATGTCCTTGGATTGGAAGAATCAATATTGTGAAAATGATTATACTCCCAAAACAATCTACAGATTCAATGCAAACCCTATCAAACTACCAGTGATGGGGCAGGGGGCAGTGAGAGATGAGAAAGATGAACTGAACCATGTTGTGGATTCTGGCTTCTATCCTGATGGCAATGGGAAGTGACATGATCAGACACGCTCTTGAGAAGGAGAACTCAGCAAGGATGTGCTAGGGCCAAAGTTTTACTGTGTGCATAGACACAACCTTCCGTCCTCTTTCTAGGAGGGATGAATTTTCACTTGCTGGGTCAGCTCTCAGTCTCCCCTTCGTTGTACAAAATCCAAGCAAGGGACTAAGCTAGCAGTTCTAACCTAGAGAGGGCAATCCTGCCTCCCTTGGAACATTTGACAATGTCTGGAGACATTTTTGATTGTCACAATTGGGATATAAACAGGTGTGACTAACATCTAGTAGATAGCATCCAGGGAAGTCCCTCCACCACAAGGAATTATCCAGCTCAAAATGTCAATAGTTCCAAGGTTGAGAAACTCTGGAATAAGCTAAGAAAAACTGAAAGTCAATCTATATCTATTTATCTATATATAGTTTTTAAAGGGACAGGAGGAGAGAGAGGGAGAGATTCCAAAATGCTGTATGGGACTTCCCTGGTGGCACAGTGGTTAAGAATCTGCCTGCGAAGGCAGGGGCCACAGGTTCGAGCCCCGGTCCAGGAAGATCCCACATGCCGTGGAGCAACTAAGCCCGTGTGCCACAACTACTGAGCCTGTGCTCTAGAGCCCGCGAGCCACAACTACTGAGCCCACATGCCACAACTACTGAAGCCCGCGCACCTAGAGCGCATGCTCCTCAACAAGAGAAGCCACCGCAATGAGAAACCCACGCACCGCAACAAAGAGTAGCCCCCGCTCGCCACAACTAGGGAAAGCCTGTGCCCAGCAACCAAGACCCAACACAGCCATAAATAAATAAATAAATAAATAAATAAATAAATAAATAAATAAAATTTTAAAAACACGAAAACAAAATGCTGTATGACCTTGGTAACAAAAGGAGTTTGCAGGGATTTAAAAGAGGGGAGAAGATGAAGAATAGCTGAGTGTTAAAGAAGGAACCTGAAATAAAAGGAAAGAATGGTTGATGGGAAGCTCTGCTGCACTACTAGCCTGGTGTCGACTCACTGTATGATATCACATATATGTGGAATTTAAAAAATACAACAAAGTAATGAACACAACAAAAATGAAGCAGACTCACAGATATAGAGAACAAACTAGTAGTTACCAGTGGGGGAGAGGAGGGACAATATAGGGTGGGGCAGTGGGAGATACAAACTACTGGGGTAAGATAGGGTCAAGGATGTATTGTACAACATGGGGAATATAGCCAATATTTTGTAATAACTATATAGTTATTTTAAAGGAAAGTAACCTTTAAAAATTGCATAAAATTTTTTAAATAATTTTTTAAAGTCTAGAAAAACAGGAAATCAATATGCATTTTTCAGATGAATCAATAAACAAACTGATGAATGCATGAAGTGCATTTCCTTTAATGAGACACAAGAATTGAGAATTGAGACCACCTTTGTCACTATAACTTCAATATGACTGTAGACCACCATGTCAACATCTTAGTTGTTTGTTCCAGGAAATCTTTTCCCAGAAAAGACAAGGCTGGAAACTAATAAATAAATTCACTTTTAGCTTCAGGAAATTCCCATTGATCAATTTATTACGGATAAAAATCTATTCACCGAAGGGTAAGCTGGGACAAAGTGAGAGAGTGGCATGGACATAAATACACTACCAAATGTAAAATAGATAGTTAGTGGGAAGCAGCCGCATAGCACAGGGAGATCAGTTCGGTGCTTTGTGACCACCTAGAGGAGTGGGATAGGGAGGGTGGGAAGGAGACGCAAAAGGGAGGAGATATGGGGATATATGTATAGCTGATTCACTTTGTTATAAAGCAGAAACTAACACACAGGCTAACACAAAGGCTTCGTCAAGGTGGCATTCTCCCTCACTGAAATAAGTTGTAATAAACTTAGTTGGTGATATTTTAGGGAGTTCAACAGAATAGACTTACTTTTTAATTACTGTAGTTATTAGCTATGTGTCTTTGAATGTGACAGGACTGGGTCATATGAGATCCTAGATTTGGGGGTTTTTCTCAGTTATATTTTAGGACCTGCCTGGGATTTTGAACCAAAGCTTAAGAATCCAGCCGCAGCATATCTTAAAACATCCTTACAGAGTTCCATCCACTTATTTTAAAATATTCATAGAGTACTACTGTGTTCTACTGTTTTCTAGATCTTAGGAGTATTAGTGAACAAAAAGCTTTCAGTTTAACAAGAGGAGGGAAGAGGACAGGAGAAAGACAATAAATGGTAAACACAGAAAATAATTAAAATTATAGAATGCTAGGAAATTATATAGAGGAGGGCAAAGGGAATCCTGCAGTTGGAGGGGGCTGCAATTTTAAACAGGGTGGCCAGTGTAGACCTCACTTAGAAGGTAAATGAGGTGAAGAGAGTTAGCAATGTGATGAGTCAGAGGACACGTGCTCCAGGTACGTGGAACCAGTACAAAAAACCAAGAGTGGGCACATGTCTGGCATGTTGGAATAACAGCCAGGAGGCCAGTGTGGTTGGAGTGGAGTGAGCAAGGGGACATGGGCTAGGAGGCAAAGTCATGAAGTAACGGGGTGAGGGCAGGAGTGAAGAGAGATCACGTAAGCCTGATGTCACTGTGAGGACTTTGGGTGAAATGAGGAGCCCCTGGAGGGTTTTGAGCAGAGGAGAGATAGGACTGGACTAACATGTTAACAGGCTCACTCTGGGGAGGCACTGGGAGCAGAAGGAAGACCACTTAGGAGGCAACTGCAACAATCCAGACAGCTCTTAGTGGCAATGAGGAACAGTGGACCAGTTCTAGGAAGATCCAAGAGGATGTCCTCACATCCTTCTGATTGACAGATGTACTAGCAAAAGAGCAGTTGAGACCCAAGCTAAGCAGGCATTTTAACATGACTGCTGAACTGCTGGACTCATGATATAAAGGAGTATCAGGGTCAATCAGACACAAGCAGTCTTTGTTCTTAAAATACAACCTCAAAGTCAAAGAGGATTGGGGAAATGATCTAAAGCTGGCATGTGATTTTAGAAAGAACATACAATTCAGGACTGGATGTTTCTGGTACAGAAAGAAACTTAAAAGACATGATTTCAGTTCACTAAGAGAACTTTTCAAAATTCCTTTATACAATTCCAAACTGTATATTAATTTTACTATAATCTCTACGGGCACCAGCTTCTTAAGAAAGTAGGGTCCCTTCAGCACGAGGGGTGGGTAGGACCCTTGAGAAGGGCCTGTTCTCTAGATGGAAGGTTCCTTAGGAGGAATCAAAATGAACATAACCGGGCTTCCCTGGTGGCGCAGTGGTTGGGTCCGCCTGCCAATGCAGGGGACGCGGGTTCGTGCCCGGGTCTGGGAGGATCCCATGTGCCGCGGAGCGGCTGGGCCGGTGGGCCTGTGGGCCATGGCCACTGAGCCTGCGCGTCTGGGGCCTGTGCTCCATGGCAGGAGAGGCCACGGCAGTGAGAAGCCCGCGTGCCGCAAAAAAAAAAAAAAAAAAAAGTGAACACAACCAAGCTCAGCATGGCAGTACCTCCAGATGCACAGGAAAATTACACTGGCCCCTATGGAAAGAGGAGAAAAGATAGGTGTTTACCTGTAACCAGAATAATCCAATTATATATTAGATCTCTCTTTTGTGGAGGTCTACAACTGGGAAGAAGGAACCAAAATTATTAATTTTTCACTTCGACAAAATGTTTCACTTCCTCTCCCCTTGTCCCAGCGTTGAAGGGGGAGCAGCCTTTTACTCTGGGTTGTCTCTGGGGCTCTCCTGGACTCCAGAGACAATGCAAAATGGAGGGAACATAAAAACAGCCCCAGAGATTAAGTCCATGTTTTTTTGTTTTTTTTAAAAAAAAAAAGGACTGAAAGGGCAGAGAGAGGGAGTGAGAGAAGTCACTGAGGTCAGAGGGTAACAAGGATAGAGTACCAGTCACCCTGGGTATTCTTTCAAAATGCGAGGAGTGCTGCTATTGTTTATAAACTGGAAAGCTTGTAATATTCTTTGTGATATATAGGAAAAGATTACTTCTCAATTACTTTGGCTGCTGGAAGTATTTCATTGACTGTCACCTAATCACCATCATGATTAGATCAGAGATAATCAGGTGATTGATTAGGCCCAGCCAATTACAGTCCTTCTTAGAACCATCCAATGAACCTAATAGGGAAACCTGTTTTAGTCTGTTGAGGTTGCAAAGATGGGAGGATATGATTCTGGGTTGGCTGACAGCCCTAACTTCTTACAGAATACAACCAAAAAAGGAACAAAGGCCAAGAAGCTGCAGGGAAAAAATGAAAGAAGTGCAATGGGAATGTTTGAATCCCTGGATCCAGCTATGCCTGAAGTCAATGCAATCCTGAAATCCTCAATTGTACAAATCACTAGATCCCCTTTTTGCTTAAACTAATTTGAAATGGGTTCCAGTTACTTATGCAGTCCATTAAACTTCCCAACCCTTCTTTTAAATGAACTGTAAATCCTCAAGCTTGATACCGTAATCTCAGACTCAGAGGTTCAACCCTCAAGGACATGGGATTCCAGATTCACTCTCCCCACATTTTGGTAGCCCTAAATCCAACTCTGTACCCTCTCAGTTCACGAAAGACAATAGGGTATAATAGAAAAATGCCTAGATAAAGACTAAGGGGCTTTAGGTACTAGTTCCAGGATGCACTTTAGGTACTTTTCCCAGGATGCACACCTGCTGATTTGTTCTGGCCAAGCCATATAACGTATCTATCCTTCAGCTTCGCCATCTGAAAAATGAAGGGATCTCAAGGATCCTGTCCACCACTGATACGGTGCTTTCACCCTAAAAATATGCAGGCAGCCACCAGGGCTAAAGTACTGGGAAACTTCTCCCCATCACCAAAGCCACCTTTCTGATTTTTTTAACAATACCAAAAGAAATTTAACCTAAATAAAATATAATCAACTGGGAAAAATTAAATACTTACTAAGGAAGTAATTGTCCAAACTTCTCCTTCTAACAAAGTAAGAGAGAAACTTGAGATGTGATCCCACCCGAAGAGAAATACCAAAATTGATAGTTATTCCTTCTAAGACAGCAACTGGTGAATTTTTTCAAACTTTCAAGGAACAAATAATTTCCATATTATATAAACTACTCAAGAACATAGGGAAAAAATGTTAATTTACACTACCAAGAAAAATATGATTCTGATCTTAAAACCTATCTAGCTCTGTGTATGTATAAAATATTCCTTATTAATATAGATACAAAAGTCCTAAATGAAACTAGCATACAGTACTTAAAATACTTTAAAAATCACACCACAACAAATAGGCCTTCACCTGGGATCCTTCAGCGTAAGAACTTTTGTTAATAGAAACACCATATCAATAAGCAAAGTAAGAAAAACCGATGAGAATTTTAATTGATATTAAAACATCATTTAATAAATCACAACTTTCATTCCCATAACATTTTTAAAGGGAAATAGAAGCTCTCTCAACATTAGGAAAAGTATCACCATAGCAAAGAAACACAGTGCCATCACTGGAGAAACTCTTTAGGCATTCCTACAGACAGTAGAAACAAAGATTTAATACTGTTTTGAAGTTTGCCTATTGCATAAGAACCAACAAAAAGTTTTTCAAAAAATAAATAGTGACACTAAAGGGATAAAAACATTACTATTTACCTTAACATTATACTACGAAAATTGAAATGACCAATAATTTTTCGTAATTCTTACAATAAAAAAGTGGTCTGAATACAAATATACATGTATTTACTTCATATAAATATATATATTTCATAACATTACAAAAGATAAAGTACATATGAATAAACTTAATAAGGGTCATAAAAGACACTAATACCTGACAAAATATATTATTCACTTAATTTAACTATTTAATTTAATCAATTTGTCCCCAGTTAATTTGCAGATTGAGTGCACCTCATAGATGATTCTTTTTAGAAATAAAAGAGAAAATAGTGCTAGCAATAAAATGGGGGGAAAGAATCAGATAAGCATATCAAATATCATTCTGAAAAATCAATTTTGGATTTAGGGTAGCAGTCTCCCTATCTAGAACACAAAGCAGGAGAGCTTGATGCAAGATATAGCACAAACAATCAGGCTGAGAGGAAAGCAGCTTCCCAAAAGAACACCAATTTTATATGGGAAATAAGCTGAAGACTGAATCAAGACTGAACAATGAAGAAAAACCATTTAAATAAATTGATCTTTGGAGAACCAAAAAAGTGATGACAAAAATGCTTGACAGATTCAACTACATTAGCCAAAAACTTGATGAAAACTCACAAAACCAAAATTTAAAAGGCAAGCAATAAAATGGAGTAAATATTTGCATCAACTAAGAGAGTTAATATCTCTAATGTATAATTATACTAAGTAAGAATCCACCACGTGAGACTCATGGAGAAAATAAACCCAATAAACACTTTTAACCCTGCCTAATAATTAAAGTCATAACAGAGTGTAATAATGCTATGCTGAACATTTTAACATTAAAAGATCCAGTACTGGCAAGATTGTGGGGAATATTTTATCAGCCTTTTGCTGAGGCATTATACTTGGTTTATTTACAAAAAGCAATTCAGAAGTGCACATAAAATGCCATAAAAACTGTTACATTCTTTTGATCCAGCAAGCCAAATATTCAAAGACATCCACACTGAAATAGTACCTATAACCAGTGAATATTTTTATAAACAACTGCAGTGACGAAAAGTAGAAGTGTGGCTGGGGAAATCAGAGCACTCAATGAGATTAACAATAAAAATCAGGAGGCTTATAATCACATAGGCACACTTTTAATAACATTACGTTAAATTTAAAAACTCAAAACCCTAAATTTTAGGTATATTATAAAAGCAATTATATGATAAATAATGTGAACACAGCATAACAGATCAGAAGGGAATATGGAAACAATTTTTAAAATTCTACCATAAGGTTAAAATTGTGAATGATTTAAACACCAATAATATCATTAGAGCATATTAATAACACATTAAAAGTGGGGGGAAGAAGGATTTTTGTAAAGTACCCCGTAGGCAGTATTGAAACAGGTAAGAATTTTTCAAAAATTTCCCCAGAATGATGTGGCTTATTTGATTCTACAAATCTAAATGGATAACAGAGACTCACCCAGAATGAAAAGCTGTGGAAAAAGCCTTTGAACTGGTTAATCCCATATCTGCCAAGTTTACCTCTGGAGTCCAGGACATACACCTGCTCTTATTAGGGGCCCCACCTGTTCATATGGAATTCCTGTGCCTCTTTTGATTGTTGAACTGATCACTACCAAGCAGTTGCTTTCACAAAGGCAGGGGGAAGCCCACAGCCTGACAATGTCTCAAGGACTCCAATTTTCTCTCTAACTGAGGGAACATGGCCCAAGCATTACAGACCCAAGAGCATGACTCTTCACACCCTTTAAAAGAAGAAAGATCAGCCAGGTGACGATAGGTATGTGCCATTCTCACACACAGGACTCCTATAATGTCCAGCAAAGAAATGTTGGTACTTCATTCAAAAAACAGATTTAAAGGGAAAATTTGTCTTACATCCATGAATTGCCACCCAGAGCCCATGCTGAAGGAACATGCCCCCGGTGTGTCCAGGAGGCTCTGTTCTATGAACTCGAGTCCTGTCTTCAGTCCTAGGGTCTGCAAAAGAGATCCACTTTCTATCAACCAAGACTAGTAGGTGACTTTTGACAAAAGTAAGAAGACAAGCAACCAGTTTGCTCTCCTTTCTCTCTCTCCCTCTCCCCTCGCACCTCTGAGAGTGCGCCTTCTTCTGATTTTGATGTTGATAGTGTCCAAAAGCACCAAAGAGCAAAACTCTGCCAAGGGGGGAATCAGAAAAACAGCAGTTGATTCAGAAAGAGAACCAGAGTGCCTTCCAGAGTGGACCACTCCCAGGAGCACCCACACAAGAAGACATTCAGTTAAGTCAGCCATGCCCATCATTAAATTATCTAAGCTAGGGAGAAAACAAAGATGATGCTTTGAAATTCATTCATAGGATTTCAAGACAAAGCTGGTTTTACCTAACTTTACAACAGCCAGTTTCCACTGAACCATGTCACAGCTCCACAAGAAAGGCCAAATGGCTCATTATGTGAAAAGTTCCAATGACTGTTTTTTAATGTTTAGCAGCGGTTTGCTTGGCTTGGCCACTGCAACAAATATTGCTGAACTGTTTAACTTACGAGAGACATTTAAAAGCTAAAAAGCCCAAATTCTAAATATGTAATTCATAAAACAGCATATTTTCTTTAATTCATTTTCTCAAAGTTTACAATATCTGTACTAATTCTCTGTAACTAGATATGTTCTGGATACATTCTCAGAGAATCTGTGCAGAATAAAAATTTGAAACATCTTAAAACTAACTAAAAACATCTTTCTAGTATGCTGCAAGGCAAATGCTTTTTAGATGTTTTGCATTTTTATGCTAAACAGTGCAGCTGCGATTGATAAAAAGCAATCAAGCCAATTTAAGTCAATCAACTCCAGGAGGTTCTCACCACTTGGATAAAAATGTTCTCTCACTCCTTAGAAAATAAATAAAGATTTAACAGAGTGAATGTATTTTCTTGACTCTGCTTTCTTGCCATTCCAAAGGCAGCATATAACCAAGATCATGTTAAGCAATTTCTGTCACTACTTTAAAGTATAATGCAAACTTTTAAGTCATGTTTAATTAAGTAATCCTGGGCAATAGCATATTAGCAAAGAGTAAAAAGCCTTGAATGAGAGAATCACACACACACACACACGCTCACACACATGCACGCACCCCCCCCACACACACACACACACAATTGCTGTTAGAGAAGCTATCAATTCCTCTTTAGTCTCTAAGGAGACTATCACGTTAAACAATTTAGTTCTGGATGGTTGTTATTACTAAAAGATGATACTGGAGTTTTAAAATCACAATTTGAAATATGTAAGTTCAGCGATAAACTGGAAAGCAGAGTTCATGCATTTAGCTAACTACATACATTATAAAGAAAACCAGGAGGCATGGTTACAAAGTACTCTACCATGATAAGGATAATACATGTTTAAGATCTGGGGCAGGAAGGGGAGGAGAGAAACTAAATTTCCCATTTCCACTAGAAGGTCAACATGCCACTCCTCTGACTGCAAAATTCTAAGATTCCTGCAAACATGACCTAACAAATAAACCTGAGCAGTATCTGATAAAGGCCCATCATCAGAGATATTAGCTACCTGGGCAGGAAAAACAGACCAAAACCGTTTGTTCTTTTAGGGAAGTGGTCCCCAAAGAGGCAATATGAAAAATCAGGAAAAGCTTCTCTGGCTCTCGTGTATAAAACCCTGAACAAGTTACGCAGCAACTCCAAAAATATGTCTCTCCATCTTCTAGATGAGGGTGTTAATATCCTTTTTGAGAATTAAACGACTTGACAGGGCCCACCATACAAGCTCCAGTTCATAGGAGACATCAGCTGCTGTACTAGTGTCTTGTGTGAATACGAGTTTTCTTTCTTAACTTCTTGAATATAGGAAGAAGGGGTGCATTTAGGAAAAGGTGATTATAAATGAAGGAATGAAGTTGAGAACATTACTCTGCAAAGCTTCTATGAAAGCAGTCACATGAGTAATGTTGAAAAGATGAATTGGGTGATTTCATGGTGTTTCAGTCCGCCAGTCTCCTCTAGCCATAAGAAAGCCTCATCCCTGGTGCTGAGCAAGCAGGTAAAAAGATGCCTTCGTGTAGCAGGCCTCTGTGATGTAACACCCACCTACTGAAGCTCTACATGCTTTGCAGTGGTGTGATGTATGTGTGTGTATGTGTGTCTGTATGTATGCGTGTATGTATTAGAAATATCAGAATTTCTGCAAATTCCTGAAGGACACAATTTCTTTGCATAATCAAGGACATAACTATATTAATCATGCCTTTTTATTTTCTGTATTATGATGCTTTGACATGTGTGGCCTTGCTGACCCCGAAGAGACTTCCCCTCCCAGGGCTGGCCAATTCCTAGAGATAGTAAAGGGCTCACCTATAGGTATGCCTTTCATATGCAAACCAATCAATCCAGAGCCCACACCCCCACCATGGTCTACGTCAGAAACTCACGCTCAGGGTCGCTATCACCCAAAGGCCAGGTACCAGAAAACTAGGGACAGCCCATACGCTCCAGAGCCTGCTGAAATTATTCAAACTAGCCAATCCTAAACGTGCTTACCCTGCCTCAACCATTCCTTCCCGTGGAAACCACAATAAAGGCTCTTGCCCATGTTTTCCCCTCCCTCCCTCTACTTCCTGACCAGCTCTAATGCTTCCTTGCGTGGCCCCGCCATGGTATGGCATATCCCCTCCTCTTGGGAACTGTGAGTACAAACTATCTTTTCAACGGCAGTCTTCTGATCTGTTGGCCTCACCAGACCTGAATAAAATAAAATCTACATTTTAAAATAATAAGGAAGCCATGCTTCACTCTATTTTACCTTCACCTAAGTAAGTGTGGCCCAGGAGCCCGGCTTTATGATCAAGGAGAACATTTATGATCAAGGACCTGTTTTCTGCCATGGAATTACAAGTTGTAAGAGCAGATGTATCTCTAGTATTGAACCTGGGAGGGACAACTTGTCCTGCCAGTAATGTGGAGTCAAGGCACTAATGTCTTGAGAGCAGAATAGCAAGCCTTTATATCTTCCTGCAGGAGAAGGGGATCACTTTGCAGCCTCCAGGAATGGCAGGCATCCACAGAAGGAACAGTTGCACATTCATTGGGATACCACCACATACTCGCAGTCATGTGTTCCAGAAATACTTTTTTCAATATTCATAAAGTCAGACTCTCCACATCTTTCCATTTGCCCTCCCCTTTCCAGCCACCCAACCCCATGAAGAATTCCCTGAACATACGCGACTCTCTTGTCTCCATGTTTTCGCTCACACTGTTTCCTCAGCCTGGGACGCCATTCCCTCTCCTGGTCATTTTGCCCATCAGCATTCTATTATCCCTCAAGTTCCAGTTTGCCTCCATAGTGGAGCCTTCCCAACACCCCCTAGCCTGAAGGAATTATTCTTCTCCTCTCCAATACCTCTTTCATGTTTGCCTGTTTGTACTTTCCTGGGGACCATGTTTCTCTCTACTATAGATTACATCTATTCATAGTTAAGACATTATTGAGTGGTCTGTATGTGACAGGCACTGTGCTAAATGTTTTACCTGCATCTTATCTGTGGATGCTTATGCTAACCCTTTAAGGCAGGTATTCCCATCATCCTGTTTTACAGTTAGGAAAACTAAAGTTCTGAAAAGTTAGGCAAATTGCCCAAGATCCCAGTATTAGTCAAGTGACAGAGCCTGGACTGGAACTTGAGTCCCCAGACACAAAGCCTGAGCTCTTAATAGCTGATGCCGCCTCCTCCAGGGCTACATACTGCCTAGAAGGGGAAGACTGCCTCAGGCATTTGCAGATGCTCTCACTATGCTCAGCTCAGTGCTCACTCACAGTGGATAAGTGAGTGCTTAATACCTGAGAAACTGAATAAATAATTCTAGTTATGTTTGAAAATCATAAATTCATCCATTGTGCTTTGTCACTTATTTGGTAGTGAGCCATTGCCTGGATTCTCCTTGTCAATATGAACTTGAAATAATCCTTAGAAGGGAACCACTTGGCCTCCATTCCATACAAGTAGCTGCTCAGACAAGACAACTGGTCCGTCCAATGGACATCTTCGTCCTTATTGGATATTCCCTGCCTAGGCATGAGACCTTGGGCCAGCCTCAGTTTCTGCACCTGTAGATCAGGTTAATAAGAGGACCCTCTCACAGGGGTGCTATGAAAATGGCATGATGTGTGTAGCATGAAGACTGCCACATATAAAGTGCTCAGTAAGCTATTCAAAACCAAAAAAGGAGGAGGAAGAGAAATGATAGGTGTAACTCACTAAATCTACCGGAAAAACACACTAAATGAGTGCCTACTCTGCAAGGGGCTCATCCTAGTCTACTCGGTTTTGTCACTTTAGCATCTAATGAGCAATCCAAAAGCTCAACCTAGGTCAGAGGAAGGAGAGGTCACAAAAGCAATGAGAACAAGCCTCTCTAAGACAAAGGGGTTTGGAGATGAGCAGACTGTACACATTGGGAAAGAAAAGGCAAAACTACTCTGAGCAGAGGAAATGCAACAGAGAAGCTGTCCCTGGGACAAGGAATGGGCCAGCCTGGCCAAGAGGTGACTGAAGCTGTCATTTTAACCACTCTACCCTGATTACTCATGGCACGTGGGATGGTACAGTAACGGAAAGTACGTTCAAGGTTTTGGTGTTAGAGGGCTGCAGTTAGAATCTCAGCTCTACCACTTCAGAGCAGAGCAAGTTACTCACTGCTCTAGGTATCAGCTTCCTCATCTGTAAAATGGGATGGTTTTATAAGGACCTAGTACTTATGTGAGCACCATGTTTGGGCAGAGTAAATGCTCAGTCAATGATAGTATTTGTTACTAATAAGAACAGGGTCTATAAAATGGGGATACTTCTCCTTCACAGGACCACTGTAAGAGTTCAAGATGATGACACACAAAGTCCCCAGCACAATACCTTAAACACCGTAGATGAGCACTAAATGTAAAGCGTTACTGTTAGTAGTGGCAGTAATAATACTGATATAACATACACAAGGCTTAGCAATTAGAGCAGGGGTTTCTAAGAGCAAAAAAACAAAAAGATAGTATTAAGAAAAATAACAAATAGCAGAAGCAGTATATGACATTGCCAAGCACCAAGCTAGGTCCTTTCCATGAACAAATGTGTTCCTTTACATAGCCCCATGTGTAGGCAGTATAATTTCCAGTTTCCCATTAAAGAGGCTCCCACCAATACCGTTAAACAGGGATTGGTAATATTTTTTCTTTGGTAAAGAGCCAGGTAGTAAATATTTTTGGCTTTGCAGGCTGTGTAGCCCCTTTCACTACTAATCAATTCTTCCATTGTAGTGGGAAAGCAGCCATAGACAATATGTAAATGAATGTGCATGGCTGTATTCCAATAAAAATTGATTTACCAAAGCAGGCATATACAAGATCTGGCCTATAGGTCATAATTTGTCGATCTGTGCCTTAAGGCATTGCAATTTTGAGGTTGTTACTGCAGCATGACCTAGACTATACTATCTAACTACTGCTACACTTGACAAAGGGAATTTTGTTAGAGAGCTGCAGAGAATTAACAGTACTTTTGTGTCTCTCCTTGAAAATATTTGTTAAAACGGGACCATGTAAAATTGACTTGGGCTCAGATCATTATTCAATCTGGTTAAATAATAGCAGTGTGATTTCAATACCTTGGAAAGGAAGTACACATTGGCCTTTTGGACAGAAACACTAATCCATCCCTTTCTTACCTGGTTTACTCCAACTCACCTTCCAGATCTCAGATGAAGCATCTCTTCCTCCAGGAAGCCCAGCCTAGAATCACCTTTCACTGGGCAGAGCACTTAACCTCCTTTTCTCATTATAATTGTATTACTGAGACTATTTGATTAATATCTTTCTCTTGCACTGGACAGTGAGCTCCAGGAATGCCAGAGCCATGTCTGATTTTGTTCACTGTGGCATCCTCAATACCTAATTCAGTGTCTGGTAGGTGCATAGTTGGCACTCAATAAGGATTTGTTGTACTGTAAAGCAATTAAGACAGATCATTGGTAGTCACCTTTTCCTGGTGACTCACAGAGCTGCAATCACCCATCCAAGGCAACAAAATTATTATGCAACAGAGCTATAATTCAACCTAGATGCAGCTGATATTCAAGTCTGGATCTTAAACAGAACACTCCACTGCCTCCTAGTGATCTGGGGATGACACTTGTGGGAAATAAACCTACCAAAGATAAGATCACCTCAGTCAAAACGTAGGGAAGTATGGAAGAAGTTGTGTGATAACCCTCAAAGTAAGAAAGCTCGAAATTTTTCTTTGGTTTACTAAGAAATTCCAAGTGATGTCTAACACATGTCTTCTGCTTGACTGCACACTATTGCAAAATAGTTTTCAAATTGGTTGCCAGCACTAAAAAAACAGAGATTCCACCAAAAAGTCTGGATTTCCTGCTTCTCTTCAAGTCAGAAGATCTGGCAACACTGGATTCCTAGTTCCTGAGGGCAAGAATCAGCTTCAGATTGGGCCTCTGCTCTCTAGTTACAACAGTCTCCACTCAGCTGGCTTCCCTGAGTTACAACACCTGTCTGGATCCCATCACGTTGATATGGGAACCCCTGGGTTATATGGACTCAGTGGAAGGAAAGAGGGCTACAAGCTGAGTAGAAAGTAGGAGAGAGTGATTGTTTCCTTTCCTTTGGAAAGGATACTGAAAAGAAAGAAGGAAGGAATTAAGAGACTGAGGAAGGCAGAGAAGGAAAAAGGAAAGAAATTATAATCTTGAGATTAGAAGCCAAAATAGAAATATTGAAGAGGTGGGAGGTTTTCACCTTGGTTGTAATTTTGTAACTGTCCAAATAAAGGATGGGAACAGGGAGAGAAAGCAGTTCCTGGAGTACATGGCAGTGATGGAGGGAATATCCACAGCAATTCCCATTAGAATTATCTGATTTAGTATCGTATGATGCAAGCAGTTCTGAATACCTGAGGAGAGTTATCCGTGTGCAAAAATCTTAGCAAGCAACTATTTCATCCAACCCCTCCACATCTGGCATTTAAGAGCAAACTACCCTGTAAAAGCAAACTACTCTGTAAACAGGTGTCCACCGTTTTGCTTGCCAGGCCCTCTGGTAACCTTAGGAGTTAACTTAAGACCTTCAGGACCTTTAGGTCTATTTTAGAGTCAAGGCTGGCCAGTGAATTTAACAATCATGATACTTCATAAGTATCACGAAGGAAGCTTGTTTCAGTTCCTGGTAGTAAAAGTACTGACAAATCCAAAATGGAAAGCAAAAATAAACCCAGAATCACACAGCTGAAAGAGCAGGGAAGTCAGGCCAACGCTGGGTTGAAATCCTACACTACTGCTTTTTAGCTGTATGTCTCTGGGACATTTACTTTACTTCTCTGGGCCACAGTTTTCTCACCTGAAAAATGAGGACAGCACCTCATTTTGCAGGATTTCTATAACAATTTACTAAGACAAGGTCTGTAAAGTCCCTAGAATACACACATTACTCTTTCCCAGCCCTCCATTCTCCCTGAAACAGGCACAGGCAGGTTAACCATTTGCGTTGTATTATTGTCTTTACTTTTGAGAGTATTCACAAGATATATATAGTATGATGACACCAGTTAGAACACTCACTGGTTTTCAGCAAGTACAATGTCTTTCTCTAAAACAAAGGTGGATTACTTCAAAGATATCCAGAGTTTCCACGAACCTATCTACAGAACGCACACAAATTGTGAGTGCCCTATGACTTAGGTTTTTATATGAATTTTCAAAAACACAAAGGCTCCAACTTTCAAAGATCAAACATCCAGGCATTCAGTGCAGTTAAATATTTTTCCTTCTGAAGAAATAGTTATTACTTCTTAAAAGGCTGAACTTTGAAGATACTGTTTATCCTTTGCATGTTTAATTAAAACCCTTAAATTTAATTCAGAAATTCTCATTAAACCTGTCTCTTTAGAAGTTTATTTTAGCAAAGTTAATATTTTCTTTTACTAGGTGTTAATATAAATAGGGTAGTTTACTTCAAGTTTTTCTTGAGGATACTGCAATGTTTGAGGCTTACCCTGCCCAGCAGTTCTAATTCCTCCCTGCAGCAACAGAGGAAAATTGCTGCCACATGTGCCTGACTTGCAATCCACACAAGCTCCATGGACTCCGCCGAGATGTACTGCACAGCCACCAAATGACAAAGGACTTCACCAAGATCACTTTGGTTTTGCCCAAATGGGTGAAAGGTTGCATGGTAGCACAGGCCAGCTCTCAAAAATAATTCTGTAGTAGCAGAATTATTGGAAACAATAATTTGAAATTTATTTATTTATTGAAACAACAATAAACAGAAATTTTGGAAACAAATTTTGGAAACAACTTAACTGTTCATCTATAGGAGAAAGAGTGACTAAAGCATGGTAAGTGGAGTAATGGGCAACTGTTGACAGTGAGGCAGGTGTGTGTGTACTGACATAGAAGGACCTCTAAGAAACAGTAAGTGAAAAAGGGAAGTTACTGTTTTTACTTTATTTTTTTGGTAAAGTTATTGTTTTTAATATCCCATATAATCTCATTTATGTTTGGAAAATCCCCACAATATCAATATATGTATATATTTGATAAGTATGTAACTACTTAGAAAATATATGGAAGGGTACACCCCCAAAATAAGGGTGGTTACCCCTGGGGAGAGGACACAACTTCACTGTGTTCAGAAGACTGAAGAGGAATTTATTCTACATGTTAAATTTTTTTATTCTACTTTTCAAAATCACAATACAAATACATTTTTGCATTATGTCATAATTTAAAAATAAATAAAAATCCATTTAGAAGAAAGATGGGCCCTCCAACATGAAAGAAATTCACTCATCTTATTTTGGCTCCTTCAGGTTAAATGAGTGGACAACTTTGGATTATTCCAGGTAGAGAGGGCTCGTGGTGGGGAGGCGGGAGCAAAAGAAGGACCAGAAAACTGTGGGCAACAGTACAGCCAGGTCTGGGAGAGAACAGAAATTCCCTTTCTGATATCCCAGGAGACCAGGTGGCTCAGAAGCGACACCAGAACGCCTATTGGATTTATAATTCGATCTCTCTTTTGCCACTGCTTCTGCTACTGTTACCACCACCCTCCTTTCTCTCCACATCATGACTTCTGCTGCTTCTTGGGTTCGGCTGCCACATGGCTTCTGCTAAGTACCTTTTCTTTAGCCCTCTCTCAACTTCTCTGTCACTCTATGGGCTTTGTTTCTTTATACCTTGAGTCCAAACACCTCAAGAGAACACAAAGCATATTTAATGAACTCATCTACCATTCCATACGCTTTTCCTATCCCATTTAATCCTTGGAATAGCTCTCTGGAATTCAAAGTTACATGACTTGCCCATCCAACTTAGTCCTAAAACCTCAGAATTTGTCCTTGATTCCTCTCCTTCCTCACACTCTCGCTCCATATCCAATTCCTCCACATATCCTGACAACTATCCCTCCAAAATGGATGGGAAAACCATCCTCTTCTCTCTATCTCCACATGCTCTCTAGCCCACCATCACTCCTCACTAGCACGTCTGCAGTGACCTCTCAGCCTCCTCTCTGGCACAATACAGGCCATTCACCACAGAGCAGCCACAGTGGTCTATCAGGAATGCAAATCAGATCTCCTGCTGCCTTGCTTAAATCCTTCTAGTGCCTTCCCACTGCACTGTGAACACAATCTTATTATTTCCTTACTGTGGTCCACAAGACCCTCCTTGGCCTGGCCTCTGCCCATCTTTCCAAGTTCACCTTCTCCCACTCTCCTCAGGCCTCACTGGCTTTCTCTTTGCTCTGTGTACATCAAAGCTCATTCCTGCCTGAGGCCTGGGCACTCACTCCTCCCTCCACCTGGAATCATTATCTGATCTACTGTACTGGCCATTAGATGGTCCTTTTCATATTTGATTTCTCCACACTTTCTCCTGAAAAAAAACACACACTAGAAAAGCTCCCTGAGAGCAGGGATTTTTGCCTGTTTTTTTTCACTGCTCCATCCCTAGTACTTAGGGTAATGCCAGGTTCATTGAAGACATCAATGAGTATTTGTTGAATAAATAAATGAATGAATGAGCAAATTCAGCTGACACAGAGCTAGGAAGACACAAACCTAGGACTCTAAACCAGGCTTGCCTCTGATCCCCAAACTGATGAACTCAATCACTACGCCATACAGTCCCAGCTACCCATCCCACCCACCCACCCACCCATGTCTCTCTCTCACACACACATACACACACACACACCCCAAATGGCACTCCGGCCACAGTTACTTACTCACTGTGCCTTCTACAGGCCACACTTTCACCATCTGTATTATATCTTATGATTCAAATACCCTTTTTCGCCCCACCTTTTCCACCATAGCAAACACTTTTCATACTCAGGGTCCATCTGAAAGTCTCCTCCTCTTTAATGCCTATCTGGACTCCCTCCCCAACAAGCACATTAATTCCCAGGGTTTCACAGTTCTTTGTTTCTGCCTTTATTATTGAATGTGTTCCATTGTGCTGTTTTTGGTTCTGCGTCTACACATGGGGAGATCCTAAAGTCATCTAACTTACTCTGAAGTTTCTCAGTCAATATGTATTACAGATAATTACTAAAAGCCATTCTAACTATGGTTACTTTGCCCATATAAAAGTTCTATAAAATAAGAAAGTCCATCAGAATCAGGTAGCATCAACTTCATAGGATTGATATGAGGATTATTTGGCATCACAGATGGGCTTCATACCTGGTAAATGTTCAATAAAGATGGTATGCTACTATTGTTTCAGTTAGTGGTATATAAGACTTGCTGTTGGCAATCACTAATCATTAGAGAAATACAAATCAAAACTACAATGAGGTATCACCTCACACCAGTCAGAATGGCCATCATCAAAAAATGTACATACAATAAATGCTGCAGAGGGTGTGGAGAAAAGGGAACCCTCTTGCACTGTTGGTGGGAATGTAAATTGATACAGCCACTATGGAGAACAGTATGGAGCTTCCTTAAAAAACACAAAATACAACTACCATACGACCCAGCAATCCCACTACTGGGCATATACTCCGAGAAAACCATAATTCAAAATGAGTCATGTACCACAATGTTCACTGCAGCTCTATTTACAATAGCCAGGACATGGAAGCAACCTAGGTGTCCATTGACAGATGAATGGATAAAGAAGATGTGGTACATATATACAATGGAATATTACTCAGCCATAAAAAAAATGAAATTGAGTTATTTGTAGTGAGGTGGATGGACATAAAGACTGTCATACAGAGTGAAGCAAGTCAGAAAGAGAAAAACAAATACCTTATGCTAACACATATATATGGAATCTTAAAAAAAAAAGAAGGTTCTGAAGAACCTAGGGGCAGGACAGGAATAATGACACATACGTAGAGAATGGACTTGAGGACATGGGGAGGGAGAAGGGTAGCTGGGACGAAGGGAGAGAGTGGCATGGACATATATACACTACCAAATGTAAAATAGCTAGTAGGAAGCAGCCGCACAGCACAGGGAGATCAGCTCAGTGCTTTGTGTCCACCTAGAGGGGTGGGATAGGGAGGGTGGGAGGGAGGGAGAGGCAAGAGGGAAGAGATATGGGGATATATGTATACGTATAGCTGATTCACTTTGTTATACAACAGAACCTAACACACCATTGTAAAGCAATTATACTCCAATAAAGATGCTAAAAAAAAAAGACTTCCTGTTGGCAAAATGTGTCAAATTGCATCGATGCCATAAGTAACTTCATTCCACTGATTTTTTACAATTGTAAGCACCTAAGGGAAAATCACTCTAACTTTGTTAATCATCAGCATAAAGCACTAGCCTGCCAATAAATACAAGAACCATGTTCTTCAGAAATCTTCCTTTTTTTTTTTTTTTTTTTTTTTGCGGTACGCGGGCCTCTCACTGTTGTGGCCTCTCCCGCCGCGGAGCACAGGCTCTGGACGCGCAGGCTCAGCGGCCATGGCTCACGGGCCCAGCCGCTCCGCAGCATGTGGGATCTTCCCGGACCGGGGCACGAACCCGCGTCCCCTGCATTGGAAGGCGACTCTCAACCACTGCGCCACCAGGGAAGCCCAAATCTTCCTAATTTGAATTACAAATTTCAGCTTGCAGATAGTACAATGCCCAGGATAAGGCGTTGTGTAATAATTTCTCTCTAAAAGACTGGCATCATAGCAAAGTATTATAAAAATGAAAATAAATGCAAAGCTGAATTCACTTTCCCACAGTGATCAGTCAATGCAAAATCTTGGGCTCTGAAACATTCCTAAAACTTTGTAAGATTCTTTGAGATAAACCCATAGTAGCTAAAGAGAGGGAGTTGAGCAAAACTAGACATTGCAAAAGGAAAAAAAATATATAAGACAAGGTAGCTCCATCCTCAACAAACTTAGTCAGAGAACAATTCTGGAAACTCAATGTTAATTACTGTGCTGAGAGACAAGAGAAAAAGTGATCGAGGCCACATCACCCAGGGATTATGAGCACAAATAGATGCCTGCCAGTACTTAAAGATATGTGGAAAAATGAAGATGAGAAATATGTCCAAAAGGAAAGAAAGAACTGAAACTGAGCTTGCCAGGAACTTACCTATACAAGTCCTATAACTGGACAAAAGAAATATTTTCAAATCGCCCATGTCCTAATTTTCTCTCAAATCTTCACAAATTAATGATCATCCTTTCTTTTTTATGTTTGCAAATCCACTCTACGGTACATTAAGATTTTTTTGAAACCAGAACCATTTTATTATTAGACTCAACAGACATAAGATCCCATTTCAATAATCTAATCGAACATATAATAGGAAAAAAGAACTGTTGCAAAAACTATACACGTTATTCACTGAAATTTTGCACGTAGGTAATTAATATAGGAAATATTATTACAATTGTAACTTTTTGTTCTCCAACTTTCACCAAACAAAGGTTATTACTGAAGTAACAATCCCCATACTAAACTCCTGTATGCACATTTTTGAATCAATTCTGTGTTTGTCAATAATGTTTTTAAGTACATTAAGATATCTTAAAAATAAATAAATAAATTTAAAAAAAGATATCTTGATAATGATCTTAACTCTATTGTATTTCATCCAACATGTGGTATTACTTTAAAATTCACTTTCTAGAAAAAGACTAGAGAAAACTGGCTTACTTCTTCTAGACTGGGATTTAGATAAAGTCAATTTACAAAACACTGGCACACTCTAGCAAGTCAATATTGAAAGTGCTCCTCCTTTTGTAGTATCCAGGAAGATTCCAAAAAAATCAGCATGGAGAAAGAATAAAATTAACAAGGTTTCACTACCTGTATTTCATCTTTTATATACTCTCTCTTTCTTAAATATGTAAGATAAATATCTAGGATTCCTTGAGTCAGACTTCTGTTTTACTAATCGGAAAACAGCCTGATTGTAAGATTAACTGAAGAATCCAAGCAGGCCAAATAAAGTCTTCTAAACTTCTAGACTGAGAGTAAAATAGAAATTAGATCCTCTGATGACTGATACCCATCATTGTGGGTAAGAGAAATGATGTCAAGCAAAAATCATGTGGCCGTGGGCTGTGCCTGGCAGCCCAAGCCATTTCCAAGGAAGTTATCAAGGACTGACCCTGCCTAAATGAAGTGAGTCATCAGCAGGTCCCTGACAGCCAGCTGCAAAGTCTTACAGGGATTGGCTAGATTGAAAAAAGATTTCGAAAAGCTTCAACATAAAAAGCCCAACTGATTCGGCTTCCCTATCAGATTTCCCAATGCTTTCTTCTAGGTCTTTTACATCCAAATTACACTCTCATAAAAACAAAGACTTAGAAAAACTACAAAAGGTTAAAACAAGACTTTTTCCCTCTGAAGAGTATACTTTGGTTGATTCGATAAAAGGTCTGAAATCATCTTCAAGGTCACCAATGAATTTAGAATAATTTAGCTGCAACAGCATCTGTATAAATGAGAACATAAAGTCCCAAGATAGGTAGATGGGAGACATCCTGTGGCATCTTCATGTCACTGGGAATGAAATTCAAAACGCCTATGCAAGTCACTGACGTTTATTTTTATTTTGTTTTCAATGTTTTCTTACGTAAATATCAAACATACGAAAGTACAGAAAATAATATAATGAATCTCCATGTACTCATTTCCCACTTCAACAAGTATCCACTAATGGCTACACTTGTTTTATCTTTCCCTCTCCAGGCCCCTGATTATTTTAAATCAAATCCCAGGTATTATACCATTTCATCTGTAAATATTTTAGTGTGTAACTTGAAAAGATAAGGAGTCTATATTTTAAAAAATTCTATCATCACACCCAAGAAGAATTTACCAATGATTCCTTACTATCATCAGTTCAACCTTCAAATTCCCCTAGTTGGCTCACAATTTTACCATTTTGCTTATTTGAATCAGGATCCAAATAAGGTTCATACATTATAATTGGTTCATAGGTCTCAAGTTTTTTAATCCATGGTTTCCCTCTCTACCTTTCTCTCTCCTCTTCCTTGAAAACTATTGTTGTTGTGTTAAAAAACAAACAAACAAACAAAAAAACCACAGAGTCATCTATCCTGCAAGAGTATTCCCATGGTGGGGAGCTTCCTCACTGCACTCCTTGGGGTTGTTTGCCAACTTCCTCTCTGTCCTCTGTATTTCCAGTAAGACTCAGGTTTGATTTTTCTGGCAAGCCTACTTCATTGGCAACAGAGCATACCTCTATCAGGAAACGTGTAATATTTGATACGGCATCCATTAAAGCTCAATCCCCAGATCCATTAAATCATTAGAGGTTGCAAAATGGTGAGAGTCATTTATTAGCTGGAATACTTCTACAAAGAGAATCTTCTCTGCATCGACTCTTTGCTACCCCGAGGTACAATTTATACAAAAGAGTTACGAAGAATGCTCATTTCTTTCCCTTTATTTACTAGTTTCAAATGCTCCCTAGAATCTACCAAAAAAAAACAGTTTTTTTAAATAGTTCTCATTCTGAACTCATGGATTGAATGAAGCATATTTTCTGGGCTATTAATGCTCAAATTCTTTGTTAAGTGGGCACATTTTTTTTTTAATTTGCTCTTGAGCCCTTTTGACATGTCCTATCAATCTTTGATAGCTTCCCTACTTTCTGGAATGACAAGATGTCATCATTTCCTGCCTCCAGACACAGACTTATCCATTTCTACAAAGGCCTTTAGTGAGAAAACAGCAAATTTGACACTAGGAATAGCTATCACTACCAGAGACTGGCTCTTGTTTCTAGGACTTTCCAGCGACACAGCTAGGATATAATAGATATTGATAGATATTGATATAGTTACAGATATATATTGATATAGATTTTTTAAAATATACATAAGACTACAGTATTTTTACTTAACTTCATCAATCTTGCATTTGTATCTTCTTTCTCCCAAGTTTTGAAAATCCAAGCTCTTACTGACACCAACAGAAACACTCTTTTATTTTACCACATTCTTCAACACACACCTGTCTTAGAATAAATAATATCCATAACTACAACCAATAATATAATCACTGAAAAGAGTTTAAGATTCTATGCAGGTTTTTTTCTCCTGACTATATCCCACTATGATGTACACTCAAAATACGTATTTTATAGTCACTTGGAATAGATCCTCTCAGTGTGGTTATAACACCACTCAGATACACAGAGAGGTTCATTTGTTTCACTTTAACTTTTTAGAGATTGCCTTTTTGGATTTAATTTTGCTTCATAATTACGTAAAATACTTACATGGTTCCAAAGTCAAATCTATAAAACAAACTATATTCAAAGAAGTCTAGGTTCTCTCCATGTTCACTCATTCTATTACCAAAAAAAAAAACACTTGTTTTTTAATATTATGGTTTGTCCATCATTTTCTTTAAAATATAAACAAATATGTACATTCATACATATATATTTGCATTCCCTCAATCTCTTAGGTAAACACTAGCATACCCTAAACACTTTTCACCACCCTCTTTTTATTTTTCACTTAACCAGATATCCTAGAGGTCACTCCGTATCAGTATATACATGCTTCATCTTTTACACAGCTACACAGAAATCCATCTGTAGATCACAGTGATTTATTCAGTAAGTCCCATCCTGGCAGATGTGTTGGTTGTTTCTAGTCTTTTACTATTACAGATGGTGTTGTAATGAAAAATCTTGGATATTTTGTATTTCTTTGGAATCCATTCCTAGAACTGGGATTGCTGAGTCAGAGGCAAACTTGTATAATTTGCTAGATGTTGCCAAATTCCCCTCTGAAAGGGGATATACCACTTTGCATTCCTAACAGCAATGTTATTATAGGGCTAATTTTTCCCCACCAATAAATAGCATACATTTCAAATCTTTGAAGTTCTGCCAATCTAATAAATAAAAAAATGATTTTTCAATGTAGTTTTAATATGCATTTCTCTGATCATGTATCAGGTTGAGCATCATAAATCAAGCACCATTCGCATTTATTTTCCTATGTATTATCTATATATCAAGCCCATTATTCTATAGGGTTGTTGGCCCTTTGGTTCTATAGGTTGTTGGCGCTTAGGGTTGTTTTTAAAAACTTTACAAAAAAGAAAAAAATTTTATAAACCCTCTTTCTGCAGCATAACTAGCAAGTATATTGCCCAAATTATCTGCCTTTTACTCTATCTATGATAATTTTTGCCCTGTAAAAATTCTTTATTTGATATCATCAAACTTATGAATCCTATATATTATTGCTACCAGATCTTGATCCATAGTTAGGAAAGTTTTCCCCATAACTAAGTTACAGAAGGGTTAATCCATGTTTTCTCATAATACTAACATTAAAGCATCACCTAAGAATGGATATTTCCATTGCTACCATGATACAATATCTCATCTAATTCTCCCACTATATCTCCAATGATACCAAAGATCAACAATAGATTCAACAAATATTTTTGGAATTCCTATATTGTGCTAGGCACTGCTCTCAGGGCTCATATACTCCAGTGAATAAGCCAAAAGATCCTTTCCTTCAAGAAATTTATACTGTGATGAAGTTTTCCTTCTATATAAATATTAGGTTAACAAAG
Source organism: Lagenorhynchus albirostris (assembly GCF_949774975.1). Taxonomy (NCBI): domain Eukaryota; kingdom Metazoa; phylum Chordata; class Mammalia; order Artiodactyla; family Delphinidae; genus Lagenorhynchus; species Lagenorhynchus albirostris. The sequence continues at coordinate 33,072,801 of NC_083104.1, read as the reverse complement.
GGTTAAAATAAATACTCAAGTGCATGCAGCACAGTAGTGAAAACCCCAGCTAGGCCACAATATGCCTGAGGAATAAGATTCTATTTTTGTGTCCTATACAACCTGTATTAGAGACTTTATCCAAGAAAGTGACACTTGAAAATTTCAAGATCTGTAAATGAAAAGGGCTCCAAGCATTGAAACAAGTTCTCTTTCTGGTTAGTTGCTTTCATGAGGCCCTGTTATATACCCAAAGTTTCTATGGGTTTGCTCTGATAAGTAACCAACAGTCCACTAGATTGAATTTTCCATGAGTCAATCCTAGCGGATACTCAGGGAGAAAAAGAACTACAAACAATTCTTAAACATTTTTCAATAATCATATTATGAGTGTAATATTGGCAACATTTATCTCTTATTTATTTCTGTATTCCTGGCACCTAGCACTACACCTAACACACAGTAAGTACGTTATTTAGTAGGTTTATTTAATCTACTGGAGATCCAACAAAGGTTACCAAAATGATGCTGTATACCTAGCTTCCATACCTTAGTGTTGTCTCTTCTAACACACACACACACACACACACACACACACACACACACACACACAGAGAGCAAATATGATTCAATTTTTCCAAATTAAATCTTTAAAACTCATGTACATCTTTCTGCAAATGTACTTTTTAACTTTGGATGGGAGGGAGGTTGAAAGAGTTGACAAATCCTAAGGTCTAGATACCTGGCAGGCCCAAGCAGTTCTCCTAGACGTGCATTTCCCTTTGTCCTCAACTGCTCTCAGAAGAGCTGTCAAAGGTGGTCATCACTATAGAGAGAACCAACCCTCTGACAACCAGCTTCGCTGGTACTACGCTAAGCAGTCACACTCAGTAAATGAGGAGCTGGATCTTCTTTTTTCCTTCACATTTGACCAGATCTTAATGACAGAACTTACCATCTGTCCAATTTCAAATTAACAACTGCCAAGTAGTATTTTAGAGGCCAAACATCATTCTGTTATAATAACAAGGGCTTAATAAATCACTCACGTTGAAATTTTAAAGATAAAATAAAAAATAAATGCAAGAAAATAAATTTCACACACTTCAAGAAAGAAATGCTGGCCACAAAAACAAACTGCTATAGGGTTAAAATGATCCTCATCATCACAACTTATTACCTCAAGTTGTATTCTCTCTCCCTTTTTTTTTAAATAAGAAGAGGGAAGTACATGTCTGTGTGGAATAAATATCTGTATTTAATTTAAACAGAATAAAGTTCATATGAAAATGGGTAAAAGATTCTTGCAGAAGCCCTGCAATTTAACTTCACTCTTTACATTTTGGTTTGATATGTAAATATACACATAAAGAAACCCAACCACAGTAAATGTTAGACTTTTTCCAGAGGAATGGAAAGCAAGTATTACAAATGTGGTCCAGTGTCAGGGAGAACATAATCACAACGTACACTGGTTATTTCCAAATGGTGCTCCCCAAAAGGAAAAAAGTGAATGGAAGTACTTAATAAATTGTTTTCCATAAAATTCATACAAAAAAAAAAAAAAGAAAGACTGTGAGCTTGGAGGTCAGTGAGAGTTTTGTTGAATTTCCCTCCTCCTAAATTCTGTCATCTCCTTTTCTAAAGTGGCAAGCCAGCTTCCCACAGACATGACCGAAATATATTCTTTTTTTCCTGCAAACCATGGTAAGTAACACATACCATGGACATGCACTCTCTCATGGATGACTAGCTAATTGGATGTTGTCACTTTCAGTTGCAGCTTAATATAGTATAGCCAATGTCTTTTGCAAACAGAAGTAAAACCAAACAAAAGCACTAATGATCTACTTCTTTTCTTTCAAAGAATATGAAGGGCTCTGACTCCATATCTCTACACCCCAAAACAATGCAAACAGATTATGAAGGGATTTAATGTAGAAATTAAAATGAATCAGTTATCTTAATTACATGTTTAGCTACACAGGTCAAATAATATCCCAACGAGCTCACAAAGAAGGGCCAAATTCTTTTGTTTCACTAGAAAAATAAGTTCCTCAAAATAAGTTGACAATGGGCTAAGGATTGGAAAGTTTTTGATTAAAAAGCGATTTTTGTTGGAACACTTATAATGAGATTTGAGCTGCAGAAACAATATAAAATTGAAAGCAGAATTACATATAAAATGAGTACTGTAAAATATCATTATTTTAGTACAATGGAAAATAAGGTGTTTGTGGTTTTACTCTATAAATTCTGTGTTGTCTGTTCATATGTATTCCTTCTTGGCTGTCCTCGGAATAGCCATCCTGATTTCCAAGTCCTTCTGCACCAGCATTCATTTGTGGTGGGGGGAACCCAGACAATCAACATCTCCTAGGCACTACTTTTTTCCTCCATTTTATTGGCTTTTCAGGACTAATTCCTGTCCATGCATCACACTGGTGTTCAGTTACACGGCAGACAATGAATTTTCCTAATCCATTTAGTGTGCTGACAGAGCCATGTTCACAATTTATAGAATTTCCTTTTAGACATCTACCTATTTCACAGTTCATTAAGATTCAAACTGAACACCTGTGTTTATGAAGTCAAAAGCAATTTTATACTAACAAGGTGTGAAATATGGCATTTTCTGGGGCTTCCCTGGTGGCGCAGTGGTTGACAGTCTGCTTGCTAATGCAGGGGACACGGGTTCGAGCCCTGGTCTGGGAAGATCCCGCATGCCGCGGAGCAACTAGGCCCCTGAGCCACAACTACCGAGTCTGCACGTCTGGAGCCTGTGCCTCGCCACAAGAGAGGCCGCAATAGTTGAGAGGCCCGCGCACCACGATGAAGGGTGGCCCCCGCTTGCCACAACTAGAGAAAGCCCTCGCACAGAAATGAAGACCCAACACAGCCATACATACATACATACATACATACATACATAAGCCAAGCATTTGAAGCCCTTTTAAAAAAAAATGGCATTTTATGAAAGCCTGAACAACAATAACAACAAAAGCACTAGACTCTGGCCCTATGGAATAAAATAATGTCTACAGCTACCTGTACCATCCTTAATAGGCCAAAAAAAAAACCATTGCAGCCAACAGCCATAACACATTTTAATTCCTCCACCACATGTCTTTCATGTTTTACCTTAGGAAAGCAAGAGTATGAAGCTGCCTTGCAAAGTTCACCCGATTATCTAAAATCTGCAAAACAGCTAAAAAATCTCAGGAAGTAAAGCCTGGCCCCTTTAAACAATGTCTTCACTAGCTAGATACCAGGACATTTTCAGCATTCTGGGGCCCACAAAGCCTGACCCTGGCTCATTTTTATGTGACCCCAAAGTTTTCACATCATTAATAAAGAGAGAATCAAAACAAAGCCCACAGACATTAGGAGAGGGGAAAGGGTGCAGTCTGGCACTGCCATCGTACATACCCTCAAAATGAAAAGGGATAAAAATAAAATGCACATAGCAGAGGTGGTGACCCCTATAACAACTGTGTTTCTCAAGACCTTTTTTTCTACTGGTAATAAACTGTTTTGCAGACCTCCCAATTGTGGCCACCATGATAGTTACAGCTTTGCAGGTTTATGTCTTTTTCTTGCAGTTAAGAGTGTTATCAATAAAAATTTCCAATGATGCCTTTCCTGGTTAAATAAAAACATTTTAAAATGTGAAGCCAGTGATGGGATTAGAATGGAAAACTACAAGTGACACCGGGATTTTGTTTTGTATATTTTTTCACCAACCCCCTTAATTTATTAATTTTAAAGACATTCCTTGCAAGTCTTAAGTGATACAATGCACCCTGATTTGGCACTGGGGTGTTTTGACAGTCTTAAAAGTTGGTTTGGGGGCTTCCCTGGTGGCGCCGTGGTTGAGAATCCACTTGCCAATGCAGGGGACACGGGTTCGAACCCTGGTCCGGGAGGATCCCACGTGCCGCAGAGCAACTAAGCCCGTGCGCTACAACTACTGAGCCTGTGCTCTAGAGCCCACAAGCCACAACTACTGAGCCCATGTGCCACAACTACTGAAGCCCGTGCACCTAGAGCCCATGCTCCACAACAAGAGAAGCCACCACAGTGAGAAGCCCATGCACCATAATGAAGAGCAGCCCCCGCTCACAGCAACTAGAGAAAGCCCGCACGCAGGAACGAAAACCCAATGCAGCCAAAAATAAATTTTTTTAAAAAAAGGACACTTTAAATATTATCCTTTGAAGGCTGGAATAAAGTGATTAAAAAGGACTTTACTGCTTGCCAGTTAACCGAAGCAAGAGGTAAAAAGGAAAACTGAAATTATTGTTTTAAAGTAAAGGAAAACTCCTTGTAAATCCCACCTTATGTATTGTGGCAAATATTATTTCCAGTCATTTAAAAACCTCCTTTGCTCAACATGTGTGAGTTCAGAAGAAAGAGTAGTTCCTTAAGTATCTGAATAGTTTGCAAAGCCTTATGTGCATGCATCTAGTCCCGCAGTCCCTGGAGGTCACAAAGCGTTCCCGACTCCTTGTCAGGGTGACTTTTTATATCCAAGAATCCCGGCCTCACCATGAAGTGGGGTAGAGGGCCCATCTCAATGAGAAACAAACCAAGAAACAAGGAAGGACTCATAAAACTTGTTCTTTTTCTCCATGTGACAACAACATTTTCATCGTCAAAAGCTTGGATTTATGATTCATCTTGAAAACTGACAGCCCAACTTTGCTTTCTAGTTGTGTTATCACACTGAATCATCCATGACTCAGAGGAACAAAAAATGCTGCCACAGGCTCAGAAAACACCGCCTCCTCCACCAGTACCTTGCACAACCTCCCTGAAGAAGTGATCACCATCATTTCTGTTAAAAATGCATTTAATTTTTACATTACAAATGTACAGCATGTGTATCATAGGCCATTTAAAGATCACCTGAGTCTAACATAAAAAGAAAACACAGTAAGATACTGCTGTCCATTCTTTTACTTTTTTTCTACAAAGGGTGCATGCATGTTTGAATATGTATATATATACATATCACAAACATCTTTAAAGAAATAAAAACTAAATATTATGCAATAAATTCTTCGTAATATACTAGAATTCTAGTCTTCATGAAAAATGGTACCCTCCCTAAAGTTTAGGTGACATCCTTCATTACTATGGCCACAGTGCTACTGTTATAGCCACAATGTTACTGTAAGAATTTACATCTCAGAGTTATTCATTCTTATCCCTCTTCATAGCCAGTAGAGGGTTGTACCTAGGAAGCATTCTTGAATCCCTAGTGAACCTCCCTGTTAAGAAAGAACTATAAAACCTGCCATAACCTTTGCCATGAAGATTAAATGAGATAATGTATGTCAGCTTCTTGACACAAAGAAAGCCCTCAGCCACTGGGACTCTTATGGAAAGTGCTAGATTTCTAGTTAAGAGTTTAGAACTTGAGAACCCAAGCCCTGTTACTCACTGTTCTGTGACCTTGAGCAAGATACACATCCACTCTGAACCTCTATTTCCTTGTCTTAAAAAAAAAACGGTCAACAATACCAAATTCACAAGTTGTAAGCAAAGTTTAAAATAATGTATTGCATAGAAAACACTTAGCCACACTTCCTGAAAATCAATATAGCTGCCATGTCTTGTGCTCAGTAGACATTTGGGCAATAAAATTAAATTAATAAGTCCAAAACCAACAGCTTCTGAGATTATGGGTCCCACCTTGTCCAGCACCTTGCACATCATAGATGCTCAATAAAATATTATCAAATGATACCTTGCTTGTTTAGACAAGTTGAGGGAAGGGTCTACCTAAAGTATAGCTGACTGAAGCATTTCTAACTAGATGCAGTAACTCCTGAAATAATCTGTAAGCCTATAAATACCATTCCCTTTCTCAAGGAAAGCCAGGTTGCTTGAATGTAGGCTCAAAAGAGGATCAGTTTTCTTTTTTCTTTTTTTTTTTTTGAGGATCAATTTTAATCAAAACATAAAATCTTAACATTATCAGAGTAATCACCTTAGCAATATTAGCCTTAAATTATAAGAGGTATAAATAGACCTTTTTTTTAACATTAATTTATTTTCGGCTGTGTTGGGTCTTTGCTGCTGTGCGCAGGCTTTCTCTAGTTGTGGCGAGCGGGGGCTACTCTTCGTTGTGGTGCACGGGCTTCTCATTGTGGTGGCTTCTCTCGTTGCGGAGCACGGGCTCTAGGTGCGTGGGCCTCAGTAGTTGTGGCACACAGGCTCAGTAGTTGTGGCTCGTGGGCTCTAGAGCTCAGGCTCAGTAGTTGTGGCGCCCGGGCTTAGTTGCTCCACGGCATGTGGGATCTTCCCAGACCAGGGCTCAAAACCATGTCCCCTGCATTGGCAGGCAGATTCTTAACTATTGCACCACCAGGGAAGTCCCTAAATAGACGTTTCATACAGCTTGCATACTCTAGTCCTCAAAAGAGCTAAACATTTAGTTCTATCTTCTTTCTTTCCTTTACTTATCTGCCTTTAAACAACCCAAGAAAGATGAAGTCCAATTAAGACCTTGTGTGGAATTATTACTAACCAGTGATAAGGAACTCACTGAGTGTTTATGGTACTGTGATCAGTTCTCTATCATACATCCACATACCCAATATAATGTTGACTGGATGAAGGCAGGAACCATATCTGGCACATAGTAGTCATTTAAAAAATATATGTTGAATGAAAAATGCATGAAATCTATAGGGCAAGGATCTTTAATGTGAAACTCTTGGAAATGCTTCAGGGTATCTGTAAACTACCTGAGAGTATATACGTTATTGCACATGAATGTAAGTATGTATGTGCCAAGGTGAATTTTCTGGGAACTGAGCCAACAGATCACATGAGATCTTCTTATATTGATTACATTTAAAAAGCAAAACGAAAAATGTTCTGGACCCTTACTATGGAGCTGCCACTAACTTAACCTGCATGTGTTGCCTCTCGCCTTCATGAACACAAAACCCCTACATTCTTTAATTAACATGTTGTCAAGTGTTTTTTCTTACAAGTAGAATGTTTCCCTAACCTATTTGGAACAGAAATGATTATAAAAGCAGCATCATATACCACTGTCACATAACATATCTTCCAGAATACAAAAAAAGATGCAAAAGAGATGTCATGCCTGGCGGTTCAGAAATCACGCTGGGCTGGGGCAAAGTGTACTCGCAAGAAAACAGAAAGAAATCTTTTAAGTTGGAGCTAGAACAAAATAGATGGCACTTTCATAGTATCTTCATTTCTCTGCATCATTCTAGGGCATAAAAAAGTGACTCAGTTGAAATATAAAAGTCTGAGCTCAGTAAAAGCAGACACCAAAAATTCAAAGGAGACCCACAAAGGTAGACCCGTAAGAAGTGAGGTAGAGTATTCCCCAAACATTCTGATATACAATAGTAATAACAATCACAACAATGATAATAATCAACACAATTTATAGCTAAAACCCTTTAGTAGAATCAAAGCACATTTCATACAGATGCATCAGGCTGGTACAATGACTGCTGCTTTACAGATCAAGACATGGAGGTTCAGAAATATTAAGTCTTGTTCACGTCGTAGTGATTAAACGGTGAGGCTAAGGCATGTCCACACATCTCCCACTTCTAAATGCTGTGTTTTTCATATCACATTTTACTTCAGATGATAAAATAATAGCTAGGCCTTTCTTCTTTCTGATTTCTGGATATGCTGGTAATTCATTGAAATCCATAAAAGTCAAGGTGCTGAAGTCTATTTATTATTATCTCTACTCACATGAAATTAATGTGTTGGCGGATAAGGGTAAATTGGTACGTGGGAAACATCAAGGGAAGTAGCAAAATAAGATACTTGGCCTTACGGTCCTTTGAAGCTATTTTAAAAAGTAAAATGTTATGTTAAGAGCTATGTGGTGTCTGTGTGTGTGTGCGTGTGTGTAATTATTATTCCATTGATTTATTGCACACATGTCAAAGAGCATCTGGGCATCTGTACAAGTTAAAGCAAACCTACCCAGGAGCCAAGCCACATAGCCACAAACCCAGACAACTTGCCTCCCCTCTCATCCCAGCCTTCAACCTACTACCTCCCAAACGCAAATTCTGTGGTGGCAAAAGCCTTCCTTGCAGAGACTAACCGTTGAGTCAGTGACATCTGTCACTTTTAACATATTCTAAAAGAGTTGCCAAAGATAGCTGATGGCACAGATTTTCCAGAGAAACCAGTAGGGCTCTTTCCATTCTAGAGAGAGTCCTCTTCTGTTTTAGCAAGAGCGTTCAGCAATGACTCAGGGGTCTAATTGGAAGGAGCTATCACACGTAACCTCTTCTAAGGATGAAAACAGTATCTTTCACATGAACGCAAATTCAGTTCTTTCATTGTAGGGCACGATGAAACATAACATATCTTACCTACTGAATACTCACCCACTAACCCACATTAGGTAGGGAGACTCTTATTTCCCTGTTTTTCCAAGAAGCAGGAAAATCACTTCAGTGTATTTTACCCTGCTGCCAAAAATCCCTTGCCTATGATCCAACAATTAGAGCTAATTTCAACTTAAATTGCTTCCTCTGTGAGATGGATATCATTAGATAACTCTCTTCACTTCCATTTACAAAGATTTTAAAAGAAGAAAAAAAAGGAAAAGAAAATTCCTTGGATATTTCCAGCTGATAAAATCATTAATCTCACAATCCCAACTTCAAAGCAGAAAAGCAGAGAATCATCTCACCTTCTCTGCACATGGAGAGTAATTTTTTCTACTTCAAAGTGCTGTCTCTTTATTGGGTCATTTTAATTATTGAACGTGGGATGGAAGCTATCCACATAATGTCACCTTTGTCTTTTTCATGAAATATGTACAGGTCTAACTTGGACTACATTAATTCGAGAGAGGTAAAAAACAGGGGAAAGAATAAGAAAAGGGAAAGAGGCCACAGAATACGACACTCATCAGTACAAGGGAGAGGTAGAAAGCTTTTCCAAGCTGACTTTTCTCATTCTCTCCTTCTGAAGAGAAACTATCAAGAAGCCTGACTACCTGTTTGGGCAATACCTCAGCAGACTGCCTTGCTTCTCAAATTTCCTTCTACCCAATACACAGCAACACAATTACAGTAACTTTATTAGTAATGCTGGTATTATTGCCAACTTAAGACAGCTGTGAGTACAATCTGTTGCAGTGTGAATGACCACTTGGAAGAAAAACTTGGGCTCTAGAATGGAGGTCAGCAAATTTGGCCCTGTTCAGAGTAAGCCTGTTAGAGAAAGGACAAGCCAGGCATTCCAATTCCCACTCAAGCCTCTTCCCAGGAAATTACAATGCCATGGGTGGCAAACTTTTTCTGTAAAGGGCCAGAGAGTAAATAGTTTCAGCTTTTCAGCCTTACAGTCTCTGTTGCTACTAAATCCTGCTTTGGTAGCACAAAAGCAGCCAAAGACAACACATAGATGAAAGGGTGTAACCATCAAGTTAAATAAGTTTAACTTTAAAGTTAACTTATTTAACGTTAAATAAGTTTAACGTTAAATAAGTTTAAAGTTAAATAAGTTTAAATATTAAAATTTTAATAAAACTTTATTTACCAAAGCAGGCAGAGGGCAGGATTTGTCCCAACAAGCCATAGCTTTCCACCCGTATTCTAGACAAGTCCAACATGGTAGAAATGGTCTATAGTTGTGCTGTCCCATACACTAGTCTCTAGCCACATGTGACTACTAAATACATGAAATGTGGCTAGTGTGGCTAAGAAGCTCCATTTTAAATTTAACCGAATTTTAATTAATCTAAATTTGAATAGCCACATGTGCCTAGTGGCGACAGTATTAGCACAGTTCTAGATACTATTCACTGCTGCCTCCTCAAAGGAAATACAAGCCAACCTCCAATTTATGGCATAGTTTGCAGTTATGTCTTAAAAAATAAAATATCCATGCTTCTACATTCACAATGGAACTATACACAACTGAAACTGATATTTCTTAAATGTAAAATATCTACATCATTGAAGCCAAAATGACAGTTTTGATTCAAAGCAATCAATTAACTGCCTATTGGCCAATCAAGTGCATAGACCTATCAGGTCCATGCCAAGACCTATCCAACCTGGAACTTGTTTCCTTTCTCCTCTGGACATTGTCCTGCACCTTGACTGAGGGCACAGACCTACTAACTGGCATGGCCCCATTAACTCCTACAGAAAATCCAAACCTACCCACAGACCCAAAAATGTATACATGCAAAGACATGGCTCCAAGAACACAAGAGAGAACATGCAACTCAATGAGATTGCCTTCTCCTAAAGTAATCCACGTAACACACTGCCTCAGCACAAAAATCAGGGAGATTCCCTGCATTCTTTGCTATTGGCCCCATTTAATAATTTATTTTCTGGCAACTGTTTCCTTTACATAATAACTAGCTTGTGTTTTGCATTTCTTAGCAATGAGATATAATCCAATGAGAAGCAAGAAAATAGGATAGCAACATGTATTTGCGTTTTTTTTCTTAGTATGAATAAGAAATAACAAACCACATTTCATTTAAGAAACTAACACAATATCAGCTTTCTTCAATGGGTAAAAGAATCTTGAAAATTGAGGATACTGCTTAGGATGTGAGAAACCCAAGGGTGCCAGGAGGGGGACCTACACAGATACACAGTAAAGTAAGGTAGATGACACCCTGACACTTTTATGATTTTTGATAAAATGAAACCGTTTCAGAGCCAATCATTTATCTATGGTTCCCAACTGCGAAAAAACTCTGAAAAATGAAAAAAAAAAAATCCAAGTGTGAAGCAAATTCCTTTGGTGGCACAACCTAACACGAACCAACAGAAGGCTCCTTATATAGTCTTTATTTACTCTACTGTAGTGTAAGAAAATTTTTTTCTGCAGAAATATCCATATGTTTGCTTATGCGATGTTGCTGCAACCCCATTGGGAGTGTTATACAATCTATGATACTTGCAATGGATCTGACCTTTCCCAAATCCCCAATATATCTGATATCCAAGATGTATCTGGCCCCAAGGATTTGGATAAGGGATCTTGAAAAGAAAGCTGTTCAGATAGGATATTTTCTATCAACTCAATGTCTGCTGCCCGGAGTTCTGAAACAGCGCCTTACCTCGGTCTGAAGGATGGCAGCCCTCTGTTCTTTGGCAGTAAGCGACTCTTTAAGCACTTCAATGTGTTGCTTGCAATCTGAATTCTGATTGCTAAGAGTTTCAAGCTTTGTTTGTAAGGCAAGAAGTTCTGACTCCTTCTTTGAAAGCTCCTGCTTCAGCTGATCAATCTGTGAAAAATGAAATTACAAAAATTTAGAGCCGCAGCTCCTACTCTTTACATTTGAGAACTACTGAATTCTCTTTATTTCCAAGAACCAGTGATCATTCATCCAACAAGGCAGACCATGAGTTTGCTTAAAAATATGGCTTGAGAGTCACTCAGTCTTAGGGGTCTGGGGAGGCTCTTTAAAGGTGACTCAGAGTAGAAAATAGGAAAGGTAAGGTCAGCAGCCTGCCTTCTACCTTCCACACCACTGAGAACCGAGCTTTACAGTGGAATGAAGCCTTCCTGGCCAAACCTACAACTCACCCAAGAAACCACAAAGTCTACTGACCATGGTCCTCAGAAGTGTCAACAGGGAGCTGACAAAGGTAATTACCCAAGACAGAACCTGGACCTTCTCTGCTACTCCACAATGGAAAGAATCATTCAAGGGCATCATTTGACAGAAAAGAATCCTCACCCCAAAAAAAGTAAGCATTGAGGGGTTTTTTTTCTTACATTAAACACTAAAAAGACACAAACATAAAATACATATAACATAGAAAAATAATACAAGAAACATCCATCATTCAATTCACCAAAAGGATCATTAGAATTACCCATATCCCAACCCATTTCTATCTCCTTCTCTCCCACTTTGGAAATAGCTACCACCCTAAATTTTGTGTTTGTCCTTTTCTTGCTTGTCTTTCAGGCTCACCATATATTTATTACATCTGTAAATAATACACTATTTAGTTTTACATGGTTTTTAACTTTATTTGCACTGTGTATTTTTTTTTAGCACTTTGCTTTTTTCTACTCAACCTTACGTCCTGGAGATTATATCAAGTTATTGTATGTGTGATTTGTTCATTTTCAATGAAGTACAGTATTCCATTGTAAGACTTCATTAAAATTTGTCTATTCTGCTGTTGATGTACATTTGGGTTTGCTTCCAGGGCTTTCTGCTATTACAAAAAGTGCTATTCTAAACATTCTTATACATATCATCTGGTACACATAGTAAAAATAACCTAGGAGTTAAATTGCTGGATCACACAGTATGCACATCTTCAACTTCACCAGATAACACCAAAGTGTTTTCTAAAGCAGTTATACTAATTTTCATGGTCACAAGCAGTGTGTAAATGTATCAATCACTCCATGCCTTTGACAATATCATATGTCACTGGCCTTTCACATTTTTGCCAGTCTCGTAGGAGTTGTGGTCGATGATCTCCAAAAATGAATGCCACCAATTTCCTCCTACTTGTACACACATGCCGCTCCTCACAACTAGAGGAGGAGTCTATTCACCACCCTCTTGAACCTGGACTGGACTGTGACTTGCTTCAACCAGCTAAATGCAGCATGTGTCATATGCCTGTTCTAGCCCTAGCCTGTAGGAGGACTGGCAACTTCAGCTTCCTCCCACTGGAAGCCAACCACCAAGACAGAAGTCCAACCAACCTGCGACCACCAGGCTGTGAGGAAGCCCATACCAGCCCATGGTCAAGCCATTCAGAAAGACAGAGAGGCCTGGTGAAAATTGTGGCTCCTCTGTCTTGTTCTTGGTCTTAAAGGGAAGAATTTCAATGTTTCATCATTAAGTTCGATGTTTGCTTTAGCTTTTTATAGGTACTCTTAAGTTTTAGAAAGTTCCCTTTTATTACAACTTTGCCAAGAGTTGTTTTTTTTAATCATTAAGGAATGTTTAATATTATCAAACATTTTTTCTGCATCTCATGATTTATCACATTTTTCACCTTTAATATGTTATAATTATATTAATGGATTTTAAAAATATTACTCTCCCTCTGCATTACTAGGAACAATTTCACTTCATCATGATGCAGTATATTTTTTATGTTACTGGATTCACCTTGCTAATATTTTATCAGAATTTTTTCTATGTTTATGGGTAAGATTGATTTGTAATTTTCCTATCTTGTAGCTTTCCTTGTCAGGTTTTAGTATCAACTTAGCCTTCCAAATAAAGTAGGGAGTGTTCCTTCTTTTAAATGTGTTCTGAAATGGTTTATGTAAAATTGCTAATTTTTTCCCATTAATGTTCACTAGAAATCACCAGAAAAACTATTCAGAGCTGGTGTTTTCTTTCTCCAAAGACCATTACTTACTTCAACCATCTTTAATGATTATAGGAATATTCATATTTCTAATTATGAGAATCAATTTTGAGAAACAGTTTTTCATTTAAAATTTTTTCATTTCAGCTAAATTTTCACCTTTATTGGCAGGAAGTTTTATAAAACCCATTTATCTTTTGATATCTATAGCACTATGGAGAACAGTATAGAGGTTCCTTAAAAAACTACAAATAGAACTACCATATGGCATCTAAGATTATCTTTTTTTTCGTTCCTAACAGTCTTCATTTTTACTTTTTCTTGATGAATCTCAGCAGAAGCATGTCCCATTAAATAATCTCTTCAAAGAGCCAATTTTGGTTCTGTTGATCATCCAACATTTTTATCTTCTATCTCATTAATTGTTGCTCTCCTTTTTAAATTATTTTCTTCTTACTGCTTTCCTTGGATTTATTCTATTTTCTCTTCCTAACTTTAAGTTGGAATCTAATCTCACTAATTTTCATACTTTTTTCTTTCCATGTATAAGCCTTCAGACCATAAATTTTCCTGTATCATTTTAGCTCACTCTCCCTAGTTTGATATGTAGTATTGACATTATTGTTCAGTCTTAAATACTTTCCAATCTCCATTATGATTTATTTCTTGACCCATGAATAATTTAGATGTTTCTTAATCTCCAAATATATAGATGTTTCCTAGTTATCTCTGTGGTTTTCTTACTTGCTCTGTGAACAGAGAACATGGCCTGTTCTATACTAATCATTTGAAATTTGGTGTATCTTGCTTAATGCACAGTATGTGGTCAGTTATCATAAATGTACTCTGTTTACTATATGCTTGAAAAGAATATGGGTCCAACAATTGTTGGGTGCGATATTCTATATTATGTGCATGACATTTGATAACACTTTTAATTGGGTAGTTTAAGTCTTCTGTATTTTGATCTTCTAATGTGATTCATCTGTTGATTACTTGAGAGTGGGTTAAAACCACCCACTATAATGGTGAAATAATCAATTCCTCCTTGTAGCTCTGCAAATTTTTCAGCTCTCAAATGGTTTCTTTGCCTCAAAGTCTACAACAGCTTTCTTATGATTGGTATTTGGTCAGTGTGTTTTTTTCATTTTCGGTGTATCCTTAACCTTATATTGGAGAAGTTTCTTGTAAATAGCATATACCCAGATTCTTCTATCCTATCTTATAAAATTAGTGGGGCATTCATTATCATTGTGGATACATGTGAATTTATTTCAACCATCTTTGTGCTTTCTATATATGCTACCATTTCTATTTCTTCTCTTTTCTTTCTTGCCTTGTTTTGAATGACTTTTTTTCTCATTCTATTTTTTGCCTCTACTCTTTTAAAAGTTATACTTTTATACTTACTTAATGTGTTTGTTTTATTTATTTCTAACGGTTAGGGTATTACCCTAGAAATCACAGCAGGCTTACATTTATCTAAGTCTAAAGTCAATCTATGCTTATCTTCTTTCTGAATAATATAAGGACCTTGAGACACTTTAAGTCCAGTCACCATCGTCTTGACATTCACATTGTCATCATATATTTTAGCTCTTTCCTGTTTTGTTTTTCACTCATCATTTTTTTTTTACAGTCTATGTTTGTTTAGATTTACCCCCACATTTGTCACTACCTTTGTTCATTATTCATTCTTTCACTTCAGATATTCCTTTAGGAATCTCCTTGTGCCTGAAATGCATCATTTAAAATTTCCTTTGGTGGCAAACTCAATTTTGGTCTAAAAATATCTCAACTTTATTCTTTTTTTTATGAATATTGTTGCTGACTATTAAAAGTAATTTTCTAGGTTAAGAGATATGTTCTCTCAGCACATTGAGCATATTATTCCACCTTCTGCCTAACAGAAGCTATTAAGAAGTCAAGCTCTCACTCCAAATTCATTCCTTTAAAGGTAATGGGGAATTTTTTTTTTTTTTTTTTTTTTTTTTTTGCGGTACGCGGGCCTCTCACTGTTGTGGAGCACAGGCTCTGGACGCGTAGGCTCAGCGGCCATGGCTCACGGGCCTAGCCGCTCCATGGCATGTGGGATCTTCCCGGACCAGGGCATGAACCCGTGTCCCCTGCATCGGCAGGCGGACTCTCAACCACTGCGCCACCAGGGAAGCCCTAGTTGCTTTTTTAACAGCTTTATTGAAATATAATTTATATGCCATACAATTCACCTGCTTAAAGCATACAGGTGATTGTTTTTAGTATATTTACAAAATTGTGCAGCCATCATTATAAGCAAATTTTAGAACCTTTTCATCATCTCAATATGAAACCTTGTAACTATTAGAAGTCACTCTCCTTTCCTCACCCCCTACGCCCAAGTCCTAGGCAACCAATAATCTACTTTGTCTCTATGGATTGGCCCTTTCTGGGAATTTCATATAAATGGACTCTCACAATATATGTACTTTGTGACTGGCTTTTTTCACATAGCACGTTACAAGATTCATCCACGTTGTACCAGGTATCAGTACTTCATTGTTTTTTATGGCTGAATATATTTCACTGTATGAAGATGTCATATTGTTTCTATCCATTCATCTCACGGTGGACACTTAGGTTGTTTCCACGTTTTGGCTATTATGAATAATGCTGGTAAGAACATTCATGTTCAAGTCTGTGGAGACATATGTTTTTATTTCTCTTGGGTATAAACATAGGTGTGGAATTGCTAGGCCACATGGTAACTATATGTTTAGCTTTTTGAAGAATTTCTAAACTGATTTCCAAAGTGACTATACCATTTTGTATCCCCACTAGCAACCCCAGGGTTCTAATTTCTTCATACTCTCACCAACACTTGTTATTATCTGTCTTTTTACTTATTACCATTCCAGTGAGTATGAAGTGGTATCTCATTATGGTTTTGATTTCTCTAATGATTAAGATGCTATCAAACATCTTTTCATACACTTATTAGCCATTCATATACCTCCTTTGGACAAATGTTTTGCTTTTTAAGACTTTTTCTTTGCCTCTAAGATTTTATGGCTTTATTTTTATGCAAATAGATTTCATTTTATTTATATCCTATTTGGGTATTTTGAGATTCCTAAATTTGTGGACTGATACCTGTCATCAGTTTTGGAAAATTCTCAGCTTTCACCTCTTCAAATATGGCTTCTGAATAGTGACTGTCCCTACACTCCTTCTCTCTTTCTCTGGAGAATTCAGATTAGACTTGCACTACAGCTTCTTATTCTATCTTCTATGTATCTTATCTTTCAGGTATTCCATCTTTTTATCTTTAATTTCTTCTGCCCTGTTTTCTAGGTTATTAAATTTCTCTTCTGCTATGACCACTCTGCAGTTAAACTTATTTATCAAACTTTTAAATTTCCATTTTTATATTTTCCCGTTTCTAGACATTTTATTTGGTTCTTTTTAAATTTGCTTGGTCTTGCCCTTTATTCATATTTTCAACTCCTTTTATATTTTAAACATATTAAACATATTTATTTCATAGCGTTTGCCTTAAAATTTCAATTTCTGAAGTCCTTGCTTTCTGGTTCTGCTGTTTATTCTTTCTACTGGCTTTCACTTATGGTGGCTTGCTTTCTTGCAGGTTTTGTAATTTTTTAATATTTTTTACTCATATGTTTTGGAACTTTATCTGGAGAAAACCACTGAGGTCTAAGGTGAACATGTGGTCCTTGAGAGCATTTGTCTCTGCCAATACCTGCACAACCAAGCAAAGGCCCCTTTAAACTAAATTCGATACTTAAAGTTTTTGGA
This sequence comes from Lagenorhynchus albirostris, assembly GCF_949774975.1. Taxonomy (NCBI): domain Eukaryota; kingdom Metazoa; phylum Chordata; class Mammalia; order Artiodactyla; family Delphinidae; genus Lagenorhynchus; species Lagenorhynchus albirostris. The sequence continues at coordinate 33,055,684 of NC_083104.1, read as the reverse complement.
TCACCTCACACTGCACATCTGCGTAAGAGCCAGCTGTGGTTATGGATTCTCAAAGCTAGTTTTTTCACCTTTCTCTTGGCTCAAAGTTTTAAAATAGATAAATAAGTAATTTTCCCTGGAACCCCTTAGTCTAGGGGGGAGGAGAATAGAGTGGGGAGTTTATTTTTATTTCATCCCTGCACCAAGAGTGTAGGTGTCTGGGATCCCAGCTTTATGTGGTAGTGGGATTCCTATTTGACTCCTCATCTTGAGCAGACTCAGGCTCTGTCACTTTCCTTTAGTGTCCCTGTGACTGTGAAAACTAAAGTTCAAGTTCACCTGTCTAGCAAATGCCAACAAGAAGACAGAATCAGTGCTCTGCTTATCACTCCAGCCTCCTGCCTTGGCTTAATTTTGGCCCTTCAGATTCCTTCTAAGTTGAAAGTTCATAAGTACATTTTAAATTGTATGTTTTTAAACTCTGCTTGATCCAGCATTTTTGTTTTCAACAACTAAAACTAGCTAAATAAGAAGCAAGCTACCGACAGTAACTACTGAGCATGAACAGAGTGGCATGCTTAAAAAGAACTGAGACCCCCCCCCATCTTCAGAAGTTTTCAGGGTGCAGCATTTACTAGAAAGGTCGATATGGAATCCCATTTGCAGGGAGACATCAGACTAGATCGGGGGACAAATAGGTTTCATGTTGCTTGCCAAATCTGAAGGGTTGGTAGTGGCTGGCCAGAAGTCATTCTTGAGAAGGATTCTGAGTATGCTAAAAGGCTCACAGCAAAAGAACTGTGATAGATATATCAACATGCTTTGGGTATGTGGGACCAGGTGGTGGCACTGCTCAGGTCTGTGCAATCCATGAAACACATAATTTCTTTATAATTTAACAAATGATGGATCTATGATTTTTAGCTAGAACAAAGCAAGTCCTCTCCCCACCCCTCTCTTTATCTCTCTCACACAAGAACAGAATATAAATAAAATGAGGGAAAACCAGGATTAGGATTACACAAAATTATAAAATTAAATCTGTTGGATCAGCATGATCGACACTCTTCTCAGGGGGTACAGCCCCAGATCACATGCACTTGTAGGTGACAGCACAGTATAGAGTTGATTCCACATATGAAACTGATTTATCTGAAAATAAAGCTAAAAAAACTTTCAACTCTACACGCCTTAACAAAGATGATGTTTATAGTAAAACCAAACAAACAGACAAACCTATTTTGTGCTAACTTCTAAAAATTATCAGAGTAGAAACTTCATGTGGGAGTAGGGTACTGAGAGAGGAATCTGAATGAAATTAACATCAATGGAATGGTATTTAATAGGAAGGAAGACATGGCAGGGTCTATATACACCTATTTTATTCAATAAAAATAGATTGATAATGATAAAATTATCTCAGTCTATAAATATTGAATAGGCAGCTGCTTTAAATAGCTTTCAGACTATCACTGCCATGAGGTAAATTTTAAATACATATTTTATGCAGACAATAACAGAAAAGGGCTTTTCTAAGGGGAACATAGTTACAGGGTAAAAAATCATATTCTTCCATAAAAATATGCCTTTGGCTTCTTTTATAACCATAAACTCAATAAAAATGGAAAGTGATGCAATCTAACACACATGAGAACTGAGGCTGGGGAAGGTCTGTCTCCGTGATGGCAAGAAGAAAAGCCTATCGGAATTACATCACATGGTTTATATGAAGTCCATGTGGACATCAGGCACACTTCATCCCGTCTGAAAATTCCTCCACCACTTATGCCTGTGACACAACTAACACCCTGAAAAAACTACTTTGCCAAAGAAGACAGCTTCTTTTTCACTGCAGATATGGCCCTCAAGTCTAGAAAGTGATATGCTTATTATCATGCAGTTTGGGTTGTTAGGTTTGTAATCCATCAGAGGTTAATAAGAAAATGTGTTACAAATTCAGAATAAAGGGGGAGATCTAAGACATCAGAGTGGCATCTTTGGCAAACTCTGAAAACAGAGGGAGTGGCATCTACTGATCTACTGATCTACTGGGATCAGTAGATGAAAAATGTGTGAAACTAGGAACAAAGCCTTGTATAGAACAGGGGATGCCATCACTCTTTCCCTACTAGAAAAACAATTATTTATATGGTACATTCCATTCTTAAAGGCTTAACAGTGCTCCTGAAGGTAACTCATGCTTTCCACTACCTCTTAGATTTTGCCCTCACAGTCTGATTCCTCTACGCCTTGGGAGTAGGGGGTAGAAACCGGAGTTTCCAACAGGGGAGAGTTGCACAGCTAGGAAGGTCTCCCAGCGTCTCAGTTCTCAGTGACAACGTGCATGTGCCAAAGGGCTTGCAAGATGCACGGATTTCAATCCTGGCTGACTATGTCTGGTATCCCTGCCTTTGCACACAAGCTGAGATTCCAAACTCTGCTTTTACATTTTTTGCAATTCACCTTCCACTATTCCAAAAATGTTATGTCATGTTTATTCTATGATGTCATATTTATAAAAGCAATTTAGGTCTTCACCGCTACTTAATTTAATCACAAAGCTTTCAAGAGGACCTACCAGTCCCAGCCATCTGCTCAACATCAAACTGGAGGTGCATGCCGTTTCACATGGCTACTTAAAATACTTTCTTTCCCTCCAGCTACATTCTTCATTCATTTTAATAATTAATGCAAGCAGCACTCCCTTTTCATACAACATTGTTTCCATGTCAAATTTTCATTGAAATATTTAAAATTATCTATTTCAACTTATTTCTGTTTCTGAAAATGAGTCTGTACATAAGAATTACTATTAGCTGCCTTTATTATCTATTTGGAGCAAATAGTTGCATATTGAGATTGAGATTGATTGAGATCATGCCCTGTTAATGAAGAGGAGTCAAATGCTGAGTCAATTTTATTACCAATGGGTCATAAAAATAATTTTCAGCTAAAACTTCAAAAATATAAGCAAACGGGCTTCCCTGGTGGCTCCGTGGTTGAGAGTCCGCCTGCCGATGCAGGAGACACGGGTTCATGCCCCGGTCCGGGAAGATCCCACATGCCAAGGAGCGGCTGGGCCCGTGAGCCATGGCCGCTGAGCCTGCGCGTCCAGAGCCTGTGCTCCGCGGCGGGAGAGGCCACAACAGTGAGGGGTCCGCGTACGGCAAAAAAAAACAAAACAAACAAGAACATAGATATTATAGGAGCTATTTTTTATGATTAGGCTGAATTTTTAAATCTTTTTCCAATTTAAAAAAATAATAAGCTTCCAAGTAATCATGATAGAAAACATTTAGACCTCTATTAAAGAAATGCTCAGATTAAAGAGCACCTCTAAGCCTGGCACCTTTATAAACAGTGATCAGCCTGAAGGTACCTCTCCAAGGGACCTGGTGAAAGAAAAGTTCTCTGGGGCACTCAAAAGCTTTCTATGTATTCACTACAAGCAGCAAGAAGAAGTAACAATATTTAGCTGCAAATTCAGGTTTGGTTTCCAAAGAGTTCCACTGTCCCTTTTGTGCAGCATTTCATAAGAATTTCTGAAATGTTCCTCTACCATGACCCTTCGAGTCTTTATGAACTATTAAAACAAGTTTCTAAAGTCAACTGTCCCTGCCTCAAACCTAGCATTTCCTAGCCAGACAGGATCCAAAGTCACCTTATGATTTCCATTTCTATCACTGCTTCTATCACAGTAAACCCAATAAGTTTAACAACTACATTTCCATTTCCCATGTATGTTTCAGAGCCTCTAGATTTTTGCAATTTAAATCTAGTATTTCTTTACTCTTTTGGAAAAGCCTATCATTTCACATAGACTTGAGTTCTTCCTACTTCCTTATCTGTGTGGAGTTGGGGGTGGAATGGTATTTTCACTTATCCTTCTAGGTTTGCTCAGACATTGATTTGAGTTTGCATTCTTCACCAGACCTGTCAATGTAGTCTTACCAATCTGATTATTTAGACAAAAAAAACCGCTAACACTAAACTTACACAACTTGCATTACTCCAGCCAGAAATGGACTCTCCTCCCATCAAATCTTCAGGGTAGTATTTTGAGTACATTTCTTACCTTCCCAACTAAGTGGTCAGTATTGGGAAATGGGAAATACTTTAAACGTGCACCACTTTTACTGCCCCTTTGGGGACCACAGAGCTCAAAATCCAATATTGAAAGCTTTATCCATATAACTCTGAACAAACAAAAGAATTCAAGAGACTCCACTGGTGACACTAAACAGTTTTCTTGTCAATGTGTGTAACCAACTATTGTAAAAATTAACTCCTCGGATATGTGTGATGATGTTGATAAGCAACATATTCATATAAGCTTTGTAGAAAAGTTATCCAGATAGGCTACAATGGACCATGAACTATGAGAGCAATCCCATTTTAGAGGATATCAGTCTATGCCTCTAAAATTTAACAAGTTCCATGATAAATTATTCACCCAACTAGAATCAGTTCACACAGCCTAAGGGATCTCACAAAGCACAAAACACAAGCACTCAGGACTAAATGCTTAGCAATAACTATGTCTTAATAGACCTGTTCAACCACACCCAGGCTTAAATAAGGAATCACACTACCCTCTCAAAAGTAGGAAAGGTAAGAAAAAAAAGCAACTGAAGTAATGATACGAGGTATAAGAAATAAATGTGGACTTCCGGGAAGATGGCGGAAGAGTAAGACGCGGAGATCACCTTCCTCTCCACAGATACACCAGAAGTACATCTACGCGTGGAACAACTCCTACGGAGCACCTACTGAACGCTGGCAGAAGACCTCAGACCTCCCAAAACGCAAGGAACCCCCCACGTACCTGGTTAGGGCAAAAGAAAAAACTAAACAGAGACAAAAGGATAGGGACGGGTCCTGCACCAGCGGGAGAGAGCTGTGAAGGAGGAAAAGTGTCCACACACTAGGAAGCCCCTTCGCGGGTGGAGACTTCGGGAGGCGGAGCTTGGGAGCCGCGGAGGAGAGCACAGCAACAGGGGTGCGGAGGGCAAAGCGGACAGATTCCAGCGCAGGGGATCGGGCCGACCGGCACTCACCAGCCGAGAGGCTTGTCTACTCGCCCACCAGGGCGGGCAGGACTGGGAGCTGAGGCTCCGGCTTTTGTCGGAGCGCCGGGAGAGGACTGAGGTTGGCGGCGTGAACACAGCCTGCAGGGCGTTGGTGCGCCGCGGCTGGCCGGGAGAGAGTCCGGGGAGGGGTCTGGACCTGCCGAAGAGGCAAGAGACTTTTACGTCCCTCTTTGTTTCCTGGTGCACGAGGAGAGGGGATTAAGAGCGCTGCTTGAGAGGGCTCCAGGGACGGGCGCGAGCCGCGGCTAAGATTGCGGAGCCCAGAGACGGACATGGGACGCTGAGGCCGCTGCTGCTGCCGCCAGGAGGCCTGTGTGCGAGCACAGGTCACTAGCCACACGCCCTTCCGGGGAGCCTGTGCAGCCCGCCACTGCCAGGGTCCCGGGATCCAGGGACGGCTCCCCCGGGAGAGCGCACGGCGCCCTCAGGCTGCAGCGTCACGCCGGCCTCTGCCGCTGCAGGCCCGCCCCGCACTCCGCGACCCTCCCTACCCCCCCCCCCCGGCCTGGGTGAGCCAGAGCCTCCGAATCAGCGGCTCCTTTAACCCCGTCCTGTCTGAGCAAAGAACAGACGCCCTCCGGCGACCTACACGCACAGGCGGGGCCAAATCCAAAGCTGAGCCCCTGGGAACTGTCAGAACAAAGAAGAGAAAGGGAAATCTCTCCCAGCAGCCTCAGAAGCAGCGGATTAAAGCTCCACAATCAACTTGATATACCCTGCATCTGTGGAATACCTGAATAGACAACGAATCATCCCAAATTAAGGAGCCCTGTGGATGAAAGGCTCTTGGTGCTGCAGCCAGGAGTCAGTGCTGTGCCTCTGAGGTGGGAGAGCCAACTTCAGGACACTGGTCCACAAGAGGCCTCCCAGCTGCACATAATATCAAACAGCAAAAATCTCCGAGAGATCTCCATCTCAACGCCAGCACCCAGCTTCACTCAACGACCAGCAAGCTACAGTGCTGGACATCCTATGCCAAACAACTAGCAAGACAGGAACACAACCCCACCCATTAGCAGAGAGGCTGCCCAAAATCATAGTAAGTCTACAGACACCCCAAAACACACCACCAGACGTGGACCTGCCCACCAGAAAGACAAGATCCAGCCTCATACACCAGAACACAGGCACTAGTACCCTCCACCAGGAAGCCTACACAACCCACTGAACCAACCTTAGCCACTGGGGACAGACACAAAAAACAACAGGAACTACGAACCTTCAGCCTGCAAAAAAGGAGACCCCAAACACAGTAAGATAAGCAAAATGAAAAGACAGAAAAACACACAGCAGATGAAGGAGCAAGATAAAAACCCGCCAGACCTAACAAATGAAGAGGAAATAGGCAGTCTACCTGAAAAAGAATTCAGAATAATGATAGTAAGGTTGATCCGAAATCTTGGAGATAGAATGGACAATAGAATGGACAAATTACAAGAATCAGTTAACAAGGACCTAGAAGAACTAAAGATGAAACAAGCAACGATGAACAACACAATAAATGAAATTAAAAGTACTCTAGATGGGATCAATAGCAGAATAACTGAGGCAGAAGAACGGATAAGTGACCTGGAAGATAAAATAGTGGAAATAACTACTGCAGAGCAGAAAAAAGAAAAAAGAATGAAAAGAACTGAGGACAGTCTCAGAGACCTCTGGGACAACATTAAACGCACCAACATTCGAATTATAGGGGTTCCAGAAGAAGAAGAGAAAAAGAAAGGGACTGAGAAAATATTTGAAGAGATTATAGTTGAAAACTTCCCTAATATGGGAAAAGAAATAGTTAATCAAGTCCAGGAAGGACAGAGAGTCCCATACAGGATAAATCCAAGGAGAAATATGCCAAGACACATATTAATCAAACTGTCAAAAATTAAATACAAAGAAAACATATTAAAAGCAGCAAGGGAAAAACAACAAATAACACACAAGGGAATCCCCATAAGGTTAACAGCTGATCTTTCAGCAGAAACTCTGCAAGCCAGAAGGGAGTGGCAGGACATATTGAAAGTGTTGAAGGAGAAAAACCTGCAACCAAGATTACTTTACCCAGCAAGGATCTCATTCAGATTTGATGGAGAAATTAAAACCTTTACAGACAAGCAAAAGCTGAGAGAGTTCAGCACCACCAAACCAGCTCTACAACAACTGCTAAAGGAACTTCTCTAGGCAAGAAACACAAAAGAAGGAAAGGACCTACAATAATGAACCCAAAACAATTAAGAAAATGGGAATAGGAACACACATATCGATAATTACCTTAAATGTAAATGGACTAAATGCTCCCACCAAAAGACACAGATTGGCTGAATGGATACAAAAACAAGACCCATATATTTGCTGTCTACAAGAGACCCACTTCAGACCTAGAGACACATACAGACTGAAAGTAAGGGGATGGAAAAAGGTATTTCATGCAAATGGAAACCAAAAGAAAGCTGGAGTAGCAATTCTCATATCAGACAAAATAGACTTTAAAACAAAGACTATTAGAAGAGACAAAGAAGGACACTACATAATGATCAAGGGATCGATCCAAGAGGAAGATATAACAATTGTAAATATTTATGCACCCAACTTAGGTGCACCTCAATACATAAGGCAAATACTGACAACCATAAAAGGGGAAATCGACAGTAACACATTCATAGTAGGGGACTTTAACACCCCACTTTCACCAATGGACAGATCATCCAAAATGAAAATAAGGAAACACAAGCTTTAAATGATACATTAAACGAGATGGAGTTAATTGATATTTATAGGACATTCCATCCAAAAACAACAGAATACACATTTTTCTCAAGTGCTCATGGAACATTCTCCAGGATAGATCATATCTTGGGTCACAAATCAAGCCTTGGTAAATTTAAGAAAATTGCAATTGTATCAAGTATCTTTTCTGACCACAACGCCATGAGACTAGATATCAATTACAGGAAAAGATCTGTAAAAAATACAAACACATGGAGGCTAAACAATACACTACTTAATAATGAAGTGACCACTGAAGAAATCAAAGAGGAAATCAAAAAATACCTAGAAACAAACGACAATGGAGACACAACGATCCAAAACCTGTGGGATGCAGCAAAAGCAGTTCTAAGGGGGAAGTTTATAGCAATACAAGCCCACCTTAAGAAGCAGGAAACATCTCGAATAAACAACCGAACCTTGCACCTCAAGCAATTAGAGAAAGAAGAACAAAAAAACCCCAAAGCTAGCAGAAGGAAAGAAATCATAAAAATCAGATCAGAAATAAATGAAAAAGAAATGAAGGAAACAATAGCAAAGATCAATAAAACTAAAAGCTGGTTCTTTGAGAAGATAAACAAAATAGATAAACCACTAGCCAGACTCATCAAGAAAAAAAGGGAGAAGACTCAAATCAATAGAATTAGAAATGAAAAAGGAGAGGTAACAACTGACACTGCAGAAATAAAAGAGATCATGAGAGATTACTACAAGCAACTCTATGCCAATAAAATGGACAATCCGGAAGAAATGGACAAATTCTTGGAAATGCACAACCTGCCAAGACTGAATCAGGAAGAAATAGAAAATATGAACAGACCAATCACAAGCACTGAAATTGAAACTGTGATTAAAAATCTTCCAACAAAGAAAAGCCCAGGACCAGATGGCTTCACAGGCGAATTCTATCAAACATTTAGAGAAGAGCTAACACCTATCCTTCTCAAACTCTTCCAAAATATAGCAGAGGGAGGAACACTCCCAAACTCCTTCTACGAGGCCACCATCACCTTGATACCAAAACCAGACAAGGATGTCACAAAGAAAGAAAACTACAGGCCAATATCACTGATGAACATAGATGCAAAAATCCTCAACAAAATACTAGCAAACAGAATCCAACAGCACATTAAAAGGATCATACACCATGATCAAGTGGGGTTTATTCCAGGAATGCAAGGATTCTTCAATATACGCAAATCTATCAATGTGATAAACCATATTAACAAACTGAAGGAGGAAAAACCATATGATCATCTCAATAGATGCAGAGAAAGCTTTTGACAAAATTCAACACCCATTTATGATAAAAACCCTCCAGAAAGTAGGCATAGAGGGAACTTTCCTCAACATAATAAAGGCCATATACGACAAGCCCACAGCAAACATCATCCTCAATGGTGAAAAACTGAAAGCATTTCCACTAAGATCAGGAACAAGACAAGGTTGCCCACTCTCACCACTCTTATTCAACATAGTTTTGGAAGTTTTAGCCACAGCGATCAGAGAAGAAAAGGAAATAAAAGGAATCCAAATCGGAAAAGAAGAAGTAAAGCTGTCACTGTTTGCAGATGACATGATCCTATACATAGAGAACCCTAAAGATGCTACCAGAAAACTACTAGAGCTAATCAATGAATTTGGTAAAGTGGCAGGATACAAAATTAATGCACAGAAATCTCTGGCATTCCTATACACTAATGATGAAAAATCTGAAAGTGAAATCAAGAAAACACTCCCATTTACCATTGCAACAAAAAGAATAAAATATCTAGGAATAAACCTACCTAAGGAGACAAAAGATCTGTATGCAGAAAATTGTAAGACACTGATGAAAGAAATTAAAGACGATACAAATAGATGGAGAGATATACCATGTTCTTGGATTGGAAGAATCAACATTGTGAAAATGACTCTACTACCGAAAGCAATCTATAGATTCAATGCAATCCCTATCAAACTACCACTGGCATTTTTCACAGAACTAGAACAAAAAATTTTGCAATTTGTATGGAAACACAAAAGACCCCGAATAGCCAAAGCAATTTTGAGAACGAAAGAAGGAACTGGAGGAATCAGGCTCCCAGACTTCAGACTATACTACAAAGCTACAGTTATCAAGACGGTATGGTACTGGCACAAAAACAGAAAGATAGATCAATGGAACAGGATAGAAAGCCCAGAGATAAACCCACGCACATATGGTCACCTTATCTTTGACAAAGGAGGCAGAAATGTACAGTGGAGAAAGGACAGCCTATTCAATAAGTGGTGCTGGGAAAACTGGACAGCTACATGTAAAGGTATGAAATTAGATCACTCCCTAACACCATACACAAAAATAAGCTCAAAATGGATTAAAGACCTAAATGTAAGGCCAGAAACTATCAAACTCTTAGAGGAAAACATAGGCAGAACACTCTATGACATAAATCACAGCAAGGTCCTTTTTGACCCACCTCCTAGAGAAATGGAAATAAAAACAAGAGTAAACAAATGGGACCTAATGAAACTTAAAAGCTTTTGCGCAGCAAAGGAAACCATAAAGAAGACCAATAGACAACCCTCAGAATGGGAGAAAATATTTGCAAATGAAGCAACTGACAAAGGATTGATCTCCAAAATTTATAAGCAGCTCATGCAGCTTAATAACAAAAAAACAAACAACCCAATCCAAAAATGGGCAGAAGACCTAAATAGACATTTCTCCAAAGAAGATATACAGAGTGCCAACAAACACATGAAAGAATGCTCAACATCACTAATCATGAGAGAAATGCAAATCAAAACTACAATGAGATATCATCTCACACCAGTCAGAACGGCCATCATCAAAAAATCTAGAAACAATAAATGCTGGAGAGGGTGTGGAGAAAAGGGAACCCTCTTACACTGTTGGTGGGAATGTAAATTGATACAGCCACTGTGGAGAACAGTATGGAGGTTCCTTAAAAAGCTACAAATAGAACTACCATATGACCCAGCAATCCCACTACTGGGCATATACCCTGAGAAAACCATAATTCAAAAAGAGTCATGTACCAAAATGTTCATTGCAGCTCTATTTACAATAGCCCGGAGATGGAAACAACCTAAGTGTCCATCATTGGATGAATGGATAAAGAAGATGTGGCACATATATACAATGGAATATTACTCAGCCATAAAAAGAGACGAAATTGAGCTATTTGTAATGAGGTGGATAGACCTAGAGTCTGTCATACAGAGTGAAGTAAGTCAGAAAGAGAGAGACAAATACCGTATGCTAACACATATATATGGAATTTTAAAAAAAAATGTCATGAAAAACCTAGGGGTGAAACAGGAATAAAGACACAGACTTACTAGAGAATGGACTTGAGGTTATGGGGAGGGGGAAGGGTAAACGGTGACAAAGCGATAAAGAGGCATGGACATATATACACTACCAAACGTAAGGTAAATAGCTAGTGGGAAGCAGCCGCATAGCACAGGGAGATCAGCTCGGTGCTTTGTGACCGCCTGGAGGGGTGGGATAGGGAGGGTGGGAGGGAGGGAGACGCAAGCGGGAAGAGATATGGGAATATATGTATGTATATAACTGATTCATTTTGTTGTGAAGCTGAAGCTAACATACCATTGTAAAGCAATTATACTCCAATAAAGATGTTAAAAAAAAAAAAAAGAAAGAAATGTTACAGTTCAATCCAATAAAAATATTCTTTCAATGGAGAAAATATTAAAAACTAACTCTTACTAGTACTTTTTAGGTAATGTTCTTATCAGTCTATAAGAGATATCTGCATGATATTATAAGAAATCATTTTTATTTATATTTCTTGGAAATCCATTTTTTCCCTGTTAGTCAAGTTAAATATAACATTTATATTACTATTATTATTATAATTATTATTATATTTGGTTATATGTCTTCAATAATAATGGATATTGTTATTAGCTACTTTTTTGAACCAGGTGCTTTAACTACATTATTTCATTTAACACTTTGAGTCACCCTCTAAGATTTACATTGTTGTCCCCACTTTACAGAAGAGGAAAATGTGGCTGAGTGACTTAAGTCACTCCTCAAGGCAATGGAGCTAAAGGGCAGGCTAGAGATTTGCCAGAGTCTGCTTTAGTCCTCAGCCTGCACTCTTTTCACCTAATTCCATTTCTCTCCTAAAACATCCTTCTGACCTAACCACTTTGGGAACCCTTGAAAGTAACTAACCATTAAACGTTAAAACTAGCTCAAGGATTGATAGTGTCTCAGAAGACTATGGGTTAATAAAGGTCATGACTTGCTTGCTGAAGACCATATACATGTTTTATTCACCTGGACACAATCTATGGTGAGGGGCAGAGTTAACAAATTTCATTGCCTTTTCAGTTGTAGAAGTGGCTTGAACTATCTCCCACTGCTGAATAACAGGACAGGATGGGGAGGAAAAGTTTCAGCCAAAACAATAATTTCCCCCAAACTCCATGAGTTCACTCATATCTGTGCATCTGGTCTTCATTCCTAGAGTGATCTGGTCATTGTCTGCAGGCCACCCTACTACTGTGCTTGCTGCACATCAGCTCAACTCTCTTTGAGGAAGGACTGCAATAAAGAAACCAGAAGGGAGGACTGAGCAGGGAAACCCGTTCTGCATTTTGTGGCCATCCCTGAAAGGAAGGGGTTATATTCAACTACACTGGACATTCTTCTTATCTCTGCTCCTTGATACAAATTTTTAGTCACAATCTCAACTTCAACTAACAGATGGAAGCTGGCAGAAGTAAGCATAGTTTTTGTTTATTTCCTAGAGAAACACACACACATACAAACACACACAGTGAAGCAGATGCTAGATATTATTTCCTCTCTCTAATTTTGAAAATTCTCTGCAATGACTATGCATGTATTTCACAACTGATAACAATCATAACCATCATCTAAGCATTTTTCCTCTCAACTCCCACTGCTTTCTCACAGAAGTCTGCATCACTCTTAACTCTGTAGTGTTTTATAAAGCAACAAACAGTAGTAAAACCTACAATAAGAACAGGGGTATTTAAGAGCAAGTGGTAGGAAAAAAAAAAATTTTTTAACTGGTGTGATTATTATCTTCACAAAGAAAATAGCTTAAATAGAGGAATAAATAAAAGCACTTCAAAGTCTCAAAAGGCCTATTAGGCTGTTCATAAATTTAATAATTATGCATATATAAAAATAATAGATTTTCAGATGATTGGTCCATTTGCAACCCAAGGTTTCATTTTGAAAAATACAAACCAAATTCTTTAAAACTGGCAATACTGATATAAAATAATGGAACATATTACTCTAACAATATTTCATAAATATTCCACACCAACAGATAACAGTAATAACAACACTCTCAACAACAATGGCTGACGTTTATTGAATGCGTTTTAGAGATCACTCAAGGGACTAAGTGCTTTAAATGCATAATCTCCTGGAATTGTCAAAGCAACCCAACGATGAAGGTATTTTCTTTTTCTTATCCATATTTCATGGATGAAGAAACTGAGGATTACAGACATTGAATAATTTCAGCATTGGGACTCAAAATCAGTTCTCTCTTAAATACTACATTAAAACCTTTATACCTTTGAAATCAGTTAAATTGGCTTCCAAGATCAACACCTTTTAAGCCAAGACCAACACCTTTTAAGACAATCACCTTCCAGGGATGGGCCAAAAATTGGGCAATGATTGAAATTTTTAAAAATAGCAAACTTATGAAAACTCAAAAAATTTGGAAGAGACAGGACTATTAAAAATAAATGTTAATTTCCATGAAAGAGGGACACCAAAGAACTCATTAGGAAATCCTGAACCACTCAGTAAGTAGAAATTCTACCAAAAGCTTTCCCTGGTTTCTTTCTGGAATCCATGCTTCTGAACTAAAAATCTTCTTCATTCTTCTTTATTGTCCATATATTTCATATATCACATAAAGCAGATTATGTGGGTATCTGGGGAAAGCATGTATTTAAACCATAACTTTCCAGTCACACTAAGAATATAAAAGTTTATAATTGTGGACCATACCTTGGTTTTCATAAACTTGGAGTGACTTTTGTAAACCTCTATTTGTTTTATCTCTTCTTCGCGGTCCTCAGTGTTCAGCACACCATTGGCTTTTAACATCTGGATCTCATCCTCAAGATCCCTTATGTTTCGCTCCAATGAAGCGATTTTTGTGTCCTGTTGGTAAAAAAAAAAAAAGAAGAAGAAGAAGAAGAAGAGAAAGAAAATTGTTTTTTTAATATTATCAGAACAGAGTTTCAGAAAGCAGTTTCAGTAGTAATAATCAGGGTGTAGACATAGCCTTGAATTCAGAACAATTTATTTTTTTCACTTCTGAAGATCACTTGTGAGATTTTTTAAGCTCCCAGTAAACAGCATACGTCAATACAATACAGAGTTACCTAGATATGTTTGTCTCATATCTGGGAATCAAATTACCAAGGCAATAGTGATAAAAGTGATCTAAAGTATTAGAAAACAAAAACGTCATTTAAATAGACGAATTTGTAATTTCAGATATAGTTTACCAGTGTATATTTTTGAGTCTACTTGCAAATACAAAAACGGTTTGTTCATGTGTGTATTCTGTGGCTGGTTTTATAAGGCATGCTTGGAATTTGACTGTGAAAGAGAAGGAAATTAAAATCTACTAATGGGGAAAGGATTCTCATCTAAAATACAGACATAAGTGAAATTAAATAACTGAATCACGACTTAGTATGACTGATACACTAAATATTGAAAATTTATAGCAACTGGAAATAATATATCACACCATGATTTATTTGGCAAGCAGTCAGCTGACTGCGTGACAAAAAGCATTACTACCTTGAAGGGCATTTCTAACCCATTGATTTACAGAGTTAAAAAACTAGAAATATTGCACTGAAATGTGGGATTAATTGAGGAAAAACCATAGAGAATTTTTTTTTAAAAGGAAATGACAGACTCCACACACAAGATAGAGCATAATAAGAAATGATGCATTAGAAAGTAGAGACGAGAGAACTCTTATAGAGGAAAAAAACATTTCCTCAAACCTCAGGTATGAGACTCATATCATGTGGAATGAAACACACTGAAAGTTTGACTTCAAGTTTTCTGACTGTCACCATCTACCTGACATTTTATTGTGCAGATTCAAGGAGCTTATATTATATTTGTAATTGAAATTTAATAAAAAATGAGCCACCAATGCATTTTTTTTTTTTTACCATTTTTTAGAATCTAAAAGACTAAAGAGTTCCAGAAGTAAAGACAATGAATGGGGCATTCTATTCATAACAACTCATAGAAAAAACTTTTCAACAAATATGTCTGTCCTGATTTTGTGGCTATTTTCTATTTTATTTTCCTATATTATATGCCCAGTGGCATGTTTCCTGTGGCAACATAATAATCATTATTACTATCACTGACATCGCCATCACTGTTAAAAGAGAAAAAGTGAGGAGGAGCAACAGCTGCTTATTGAGCTCCACTGTGTGCCCATATCTGGGGGCTCTAAGTGCTGAAGATGCTTTTATTAATTCTCAGGAAGACCCCCAAGAAGATAAAAGAAAACAATTCTGAAATTTGCAAGACTATTATGGAATGTTACATTCTGTAGTATTTCATTTTACTTTAAAAATATTTATTGTATTTTTTTCAGTTATGAAAGTATAATAATATACTTTAAATTCACAGTAAATGGAGAAAATCCCCTCTATTTCTACCATCCAGTGATAACTATCATGTTTTTATGTATCGCCTGCCAGTCTTTTCCTATTTTAGATGCATATCTGGAAATCTTGTATTCTGCCAATTTGAGCGAGGAGAATGTTATGGACTGAATGTCTACGTGCCTCCAGAATTTATATGTTGAAGCACTAACCCCTAGTGTGACTATATTTGGAGATGAGGCCTTTGGGAGGTAATCAGGATTAGATGGGGTCATGAAAATGGAGCTCTCATGATGGGATTAGCACCCTCATAAGAAGGGATACCAGAGAGCTTGTTTTCTCTCTCTGCCATGTGAGAACACAGCAAGAAGGTAGCCATCTGCAAGCCAGGAATAGAGCTCTCACAGGAATCCAACCATGTTGCCACCCTGATCTCAGACTTCCAGCCTACAGAACTGTGAGAAAATAAATTTCTGTTTTTTAAACCACCCAGTCTGTGGTATTTTGTTATAGCAGGCCAAGCTGACGAATGTAGGGAGTCTTCCTTAGTGACTCATTTGAGTTCTAAGCTGTGATAACTGTAGATAAAAAGAGCAGCAATAATGAGAAGGCTATGGAAAAAAAAAAAAAAAACTTCCAGAAGTTCATAAGAGCCTTCATAAATAAATGAGTCATTTTAAATCAAGATTTTTTCTGACTATAAAATTGACATGCTCATAGAAAACTTGAAAAGCCACATAGATAATTATGATGCCCGCCCCAATCACATCACTCCAACCTACCCACTAGTAACAATTTTATTTACCCCCATGAAGGCCTTAAGACTACATGATTTCTTTAAAACATATTAAAAGATAGATCTCTATTAAAACTAATCAATATAATATAGATTTCCCCTCTTTATTGAGATACAATCTTTCAGCATTTACAAATATCTAAGTGCAATCTTTAAAAGAGTTAACTGTAAATTAAGTGTGAAAGGGCCAACATTCCTTTCCTTTTTTTTTTTTTTGAAATTCTCATAATTTTAATGGTCAATAGCTTCTGGTTGGCTCTGGATGGTACAGGTAAACAACATACTTAATGACACCACCACCACCACCACCCCCGGCGCATTCACATCCCCACTGTAGCATTGCTTCCATCACATCCTGCTGCCTGGTCAGACTTCCACAGCCTCAGGCCCCCGTGGGTTACGGAAATCCACATCTTAGTGTGATGAGCTAAAAAAAAAAACCCTGGTACACTTGTGATCTGTTATTTCTTTAAAATAACAAACGTGAAGCCAGATGCCTACCCGGGCTCCGCTGCCTCACAGAGCAGCACGGGTGCTATGCCACCTCGCAGGCCGGGCTGCCTGCTCCCCCTACTCCGCCCCGATCATACAGCGCAGAGCTCGTAAATCTTCTTGACGTAGTACACGAGAGCCGCCAGTGCTATCGTGTTGTGCAGTCTCTTCCTGTGCAAGTCGTCCTTCAGGACCAGCACCACCAGGGTGGAGGAGGTTAGTGTGTGCAGGGGCAGCCGGGACAGTCTGTAGGCGTCGTACTCCACCAGGTACTTGCAGGAGGGGTCGAACTGCCAGGAGATGCCGTAGAGGGTGCAGGAGGCCTGGCTCAGCACACCCGCGGGCAGCGAGATATCGTGGGAGTAATCTAGGGGCGGCGCCAGCAGGGTGAAGAGGCAGGCGGTGTCCGCCAGCACGGTGGTCTTGTGCAGGCAGTTGCCCACGGTGATCCAGCGGCCAAAATCTTCTGAGATTTCAGATTCAAGTCTAAAGTAACTATATTTACGTGTATATACGTATGTATATATACATGTATAAATATGTTGTGTACTGCAATACGCTTTGTAGTCCCATATTTTACAACTTAAATTCTTGATAGCGTTTGTTAAAATTTCAAGTCTTAATCATGCAGGCAAGGGGAAAAGAAACCCTCAGCTTTCCTCTCAGTCAATTTCTAAGGCTTTAAGTTAGCAAGGACCACAGCTAACAACTTCTAAATGGGTTAAAAAGGAGCTTTTCACTGGACTTCTAAAAATTACATACTGCTAAAGAAAGATCAGAATGGAGTTAGAAACATAGAAAATCCTATTGACCTATATATATCCGAGTTAAAAATCTCACCAAATGGTGGAACACATTTTAAAAATAATATTTTAACTTTTACTAATTTTCTTAAATTAACCAGCCTTTGTATTTCCTCCCAAACTTATTTTACTTCAGCCACAGATGTCCCAAAACACCAAAAAAAAAAAGAAAAAAAGAAGATGAAAGAAAGAAAAATGTATATTGTGGAAATCACTTTAATAAGGATCTGTTTCTTCTGCCCTTATTTATATTTCTGTTCTTACAATAAGAAGTCAATTTCAAGAACCCATACCTAAAATCGTAAGCATAGAGAAAAGGAGATGGGAGAATATCAGTAAGATCTAGGGAGGAGAAGAGATGCAAAATACACAGACATATTAGATGATCTATTGATTCTGCCCAAGAAGATATTCAAAATGCTGAACCAGAGAAAGACATGAGGGGGCTTCCCTTCCCTGGTAGCGCAGTGGTTGAGAGTCCACCTGCCGACGCAGGGGACACGGGTTCGTGCCCTGCTCCAGGAAGATCCCACATGCCACAGAGCGGCTGGGCCCGTGAGCCATGGCCGCTGAGCCTGCGCTCCACAACGGGAGAGGCCACAACAGTGAGAGACATGCGTACAGCCCCCCGAAAAAAAAAAAAAACAAAAAAAAAAACAGAGAAAGACATGAGGAAATATAAGCATGAAAAATAAAGGCAAAGAAAATGACTGCCATGGTCACACCTTCTCTACTGCTTCAGTTTGAGGAATTCAGGGAGAATAAATTTTATTTTCTTTTTTTAAAACCTCTAAAGCTAAGATAAGTGACTAAAAACATATTTAAGGAGAACTACAGAAGGAAACTGTCTCACAAGTCCTGATATGGCTCAATGTTGTACATGGATGTTGCCTTTCAAAATAGATACTAAATGCACATGCTCAGTAACTCAAGCACTGGTCCAGAATAGAGAGAAAAAATACTTAAGACATATGCTGTAACATCCTGAAAAGTGGAGTTTTAGAAGGCAGAGCAACATTTTATTCCCAATCGCCAAAGAATCTTCATCGGAATATCTTTAAATGTTATTTATAACTGATGTTCTAAAATAAGTTGTGTAGTGAGATCTTCAAATACTCATCTAGATTGTGTTTCACAAATAAGCAAGCTCTCAAAGCAGATAACTGTAGGCCTTCCTTAGAGATGGGGTAAGTGAAATACAACATAAAACAGCTTTTCCCGAAGTGCACAGAACCCAAATGCTCTGTGAAAAGGGGCTTGCAGGGTCAAGTAAGTTTGAGAAATGATTACTGGGGATTCCCAATGCATATTAGCATTAATCACTCTGGGAAGTTCTACAGCAAAGTATTCTATTTACTTTTATTTTTTCCAGTATTATTCCTCTAGAAGTCAATTCTTGGGGAAATAAATAGAACTTTAATGATGTTAAGCTCGGGGTTATATACTAAAGTGAAGAGTCAAAACAATGATTTGGATTCTTCAAGAGAAAACTTGCCATGATTACCCCCAGTTTAAAATAATTGAGGGCTTAAATATCCAGATCACCTTGTCAACTTCTGTCACTCAAGTCATTTAATGAGAGCCTGCTCTGAGCCCAGAGCAATGAAAGAACAGACATAGACTCCCATGCTCCCTGATTCAGCACTCCATGTCTCAGGTGACATTTTTCAAATAGTCTTGAGATCGGAAAAGCATGAAATTGCTTTGCTTTTATAATATTAACATATTTTGGTTAAAGATTGCAAGAATGTGAGGAAAAAAGTTTCGGGGGTGGGGAAATAAACAACTTAAGTGTGTTTGCTTCATTCCCCATTAGTAAGAAAAAATATCTGAATTGAACATCACTTTAAGTTACTCCTTTCCATATATTCATAAAATAATACTTGTAATAATACTTCATTTTATACATCCAGATTATAACTCCTACTTAAAGATTAATACCCAAGACTATTTTATATCCATCATCCAAAAGATGCAAAATAGGTATCTGATGGGCAATCAATCAATCACTGGAATCGAACCCCTAGCAACCATCTACCCAATGGGCCCAGCTTGCTGATTCTGGAATCAGCCATGAGTATTAGCAAGCCAACGAATGCAGGGATTACAGCAATGAGGATGAATGCCAGGTGGAAAGACTAAAGTAAGTTTACTTTATCTTTGCTTTTCTCTTTTTTTTTAAAATAATCTCTGGATTTTTCTAGGACATGTCTGCTATAGTTGATAATAAATTTAGATACAGGAAGTTCTCTCATTCATTCAACAAATATATAGTGAGCATCTATTGGGTACCGGTCACCTTGCCAGGTGTGTGAGATACCAGGTAGGTATGAACGAGATTCATGGGTATACCCCTCTACCATGGAGCACAGTCTAGATCCTTGTTATGCAAAGTGTGGTCCACAGACAGCAGCACTGACATCACCTGAGAGCTTTTTAGAAATGCAGTATCTCAGGCCACAACTCAGCCAACTACTGAATCTGAATCTCCACTTTCATAAGGTCCTCAGGTGACCTGGGTGTTCTAAATGGCTTTAGGTGTCCAACATATACAAAGGACAAGACTGATCAGTGCAAAAGAGACTAGGACAACTTTACTGGCCAAGTACATTTAGAGAAACATGAAGCTACTCTCAAGAGCTATCCAACTTGGCATAAGTGTACAGCAACCCTAGGAGTAAACTCTCTGGAGAAACTTTGTCAGTAAAGATGCCTTTATTACCCTCTTTGTGTTTGCCAAACATTATGTTCCCCTTAAACAGCAAGAAACAGTTTTCAATTCCTCTCTAGGAACTGCGGACGCTGAAATGGTGAGTGGGTGGAATATCAAAAAAAGCAATATCATTTAGTCACAAAAAGTAACAATTATGTTATTGCTGAGTGTCACAATGTGCTTTCCTTTCAAATACAGGAAGAATTACTGGTTTCATTTTAATATCAGGCCAAGAAAGAAAATACAAGCATTTTTTACAGAGCATGGAACTCTCTGTGATCACATATCGGTCTACGGACATTAATCAACAAACTTAGGGCCAACTGGTTTAAAGAAAAGACGTGATCTAATGTTCAGGAAACATCCCTACATAATTATATTACACTTTATTTAGAATAAAATTCTAGACTACTATAACTGGGTACCACAGAGGCTCTTGAAGGCTTAACTTTTAAAAATCATCTAATTGTAGTTGCAAACATAACTGAGCAGTCTTTGGTCCAGCTATCTGAGTAATGCCCTGCCTTTGGAAGGATTTACTGTGTGGAATTCACCGCAGTTATGTGAGCCCAAGTTAAGCGCTCCACAAAAAAGTCAACTTGGGCCTAAGGCACATTAGGAGGAAAAACAAAAAATCAAAAACTCTTCTTCTTGGCCCTTATCAAACTATAAAAAGATGATGACCTAGATTAGAAGATGACATGGGACACGCTGTTTTCTTGTGTTGCTGTTTTTGTGTTTGTCTGTTTATTCAGATGGTATCTAATTCTTTAGAGCAAAATGTACACACACAGAATCAGGCTGGGCTAGTTCAAATTAAAAGCAATTAGGGTGTTTTTTATTTTAAATTTATTTATTTTTGGCTGCGTTGGGTCTTCGTTGCTGCACGCAGGCTTTCTCTAGTTACAGAGAACGGGGGCTACTCTTCGTTGCGGTGCATGGGCTTCTCACTACGGTGGTTTCTCTTGTTGCGGAGCACGGGCTCTAGGCGCCCAGGCTTCAATAGCTGTGGCTCACGGGCTCTAGAGCGCAGGCTCAGTAGTTGTGGAGCACGGGCTTTGTTGCTCCACGGCATGTGGGATCTTCCCGAACCAGGTCTCGAACCCGTGTCCCCTGTATTGGCAGGCAGATTCTTAACCACTGTGCCACCAGGGAAGCCCAATTAGGGTGTTTTGATGTTTCTTTTCATGGTCTCATTGGCCTACTTCTGAGTCATTCTTCATGAAGTCCATGCCCCAGGCATGCATCCTGCTGTCCTATCTCTGTACACATTACTAATGACACACAGGGAGAAGATATGACTCTAGTGGTTCTTGCTGGACACTATGTGACTTATGAGGTTTTGGTCTCCATGTATTAATTTGTTGTTGTTGTTAACAGACTCATGTCTAACAAAAAGAGCTAAAGATAAAACAATCCAACTGACCCTTAGAAAGTCACAAACCTGGATGCAAATCAGTTTTTTATGTCTTTGAGCAAGATACTGAGCTTTCCAGAAATAAGACCATGCTCAAGAGCATGTTACGGAAATTACAAGTGATCTGTAATGCATGAAAAGTACCTATCATGGAACTCCCTCAAGAGAATAAAGGGTTGCCATTATAAGCCAACAATAGTATAGAAGTCCCTATCCATCCCCCAGTTCAGTGAGATACACATGTAAAAGACAGTAGCTTCTATTTTTATTCCACCCTGTTTATCTTCCTGCGTTCCAAACCTTGCTAATCCTATAACCTAAGGTTGTTATGAGACTTAAATGAGTGACAACATGCACACCTTCCAGTATAATACCTAACACACACTACATGCTCTATCCTTCCTTCCTGTTTCCAGCTGTGGCAGTAGCTGTTTCTTTTTTGTCTATTTGCTCAACTTCTTTTTCTTTTAGGAACTACATCTCCCCAACTCCCTGTGGTTTTAGTGGGGTTTTCTAGTCTGACCCACAGTGGCAAGCACCATGGATCCTCTGGACGCTGACTGATCCAGGGGTGAATTCATTAAGCCATCAAGGCCAATCAGAGTTCTTTGAGGGGACTGACACAGAATCAAGGACCTCTCCTTTTGTGAGATTATGAATGATAAGAAAAATATGGGCCTGTGGCTGGTTGTAGCCTTCTGTGATACCATGTATTAAGAATCTGCCTGGGCTTCCCTGGTGGCACAGTGGTTGGGAGTCCGCCTGTCGATGCAGGGGACATGGGTTTGTGCCCTGGTCCAAGAGGATCCCACATGCCGCAGAGTGCCTAGGCCCGTGAGCCATGGCCGCTGAGCCGGCGCGTCCAGAGCCTGTGCTCTGCAACGGGAGAGGCCACAACAGTGAGAGACCCGCGTACCGCACAAAAAAAAAAAAAATCTGCCTAAATGATGGGGCCATATAATATCATTTGAACAGCTAGGTCTATCTGAATCATCTACTCTCCGTAACATCAAAATACAGTAGCAGGGTTTCATTCACTTGTAACCAGAAGAGTACAATACACAAGAAACAGTGTGAAAGATAACAAAAAATATAGTTAGATATAATATTTTATAAGAACACAGGCAAGTCAGAAATGGGCAATACCACCACAGAAGAGTCAAGAAATCTCCAGAAAGCACAGGACTCTAATATGGGATATGGAGATAGATAAGAACAAGATTATCAAGAAAATTAAATGTTTTCCAGCCAGAAGTAATAATACTTGCAAAGTCAAGAGCACTCAATGTGATGTCCACACATAATATTTAATTAATATAAGTTGAAGGAATAACAGAACAAGTATGGACCATGTATCAAGGAAGAGTAAGACAGGACTGATTAAAAAGTATAGATCACTTTTAGTTGCAGTGAAGTAGGAAATAAAAGGAAGATGGGGCTGAATGATAAGCAGTCTTCAGAATCAAGCAAGGAGTCTGCACTTGAATCTGACTGGGAATCATTTATAAACTGGTAAAAAGAAGGCAATAAGGGGCTTCCCTGGTGGCGCAGTGGTTGAGAGTCCGCCTGCCGACGCAGGGGACACGGATTCGTGCCCCGGTCCGGGAAGATCCCACATGCCGCGGAGCGGCTGGGCCCGTGAGCCATGGCCGCTGAGCCTGCGCGTTCGGAGCCTGTGCTCCGCAACGGGAGAGGCCACAACAGTGAGAGGTCCGCGTACCGCAAAAAAAAAAAGAAAAAAAAGAAAAAAAAAAAAAAGAAGGCAATAAGATGGCTTCGGGAAGTTAATAATAAAAACCAAGCTAAAATGGAAGTTGCAACACTAGAAATGATGGTGAAAGAATTCTCAGATATAGTTGAGAATCAAGTATAGTAAAAACAGTGGAGGAATCACCAAAAGAAAGATGAGTAAAAATTGATGGAACTCATGAAAAGGTTGCAGAGAATAAGAGAGAGTGAAGTTTCAAGAAAGAAAGGGAGTCAAAGAAAGGTTTGAAGACAGTAAAGACTAAGAAAAAAATTAGGATATCACTGCGGACATAAAGGCAGTTTCAGTGGAGTTTTGTTATCTTAATTGGAAACTGAATCCCAGTGTTTTAAATCCCAGAGTCAGGGGTGCTTGCTGAGTCATTCAACAACAGTACTGCACAGGGCAAGAACCAACCAGAACAGATGCCACCTGGAGCACAGAAACCAGGTCTGGCAAGTCCCTGTGCGGACAGGGGTTAACTCTTTAGTTGCTGGATTTGGGGGGGTCCCAGGGTAAGAGCTAGAGTGGGACGGGTACTCTGAGGGTTTGGGGTAACCATAGAACTATTTCAATATTTTAACAATCAGTATAGCTATACCTATGCCTCTCAGTTGAGTATCAGCCCTACATAGAAAGCTGCTGCAATTAATAGTGAGAGTTTCCTACGTTTCCAATGCATGGAAGGGAGCACTGGCTAACCCAAAATCATATCCATGTGCCTGTGAGACAGCCTAATACAGAGCCTCTCCAGTACCAGCCTGTGGACTAGGTGCATCAGAAACTACTTTTTTGTGGTTGTGTGTGTGTGTGTGTGTGCGCGCGCGCATGTGTGTGTGTGTGTGTGTGTGTTTTAACTAACAATGACTTGGCCTCTAAAGACATTCCCTTTAAGGACAGGGTGACACAAAGCTCTGTATCTATTTGCAAGTTCCTTGGGCTGGGGAAAAACACATCAAAAGATTTTTTTTATGCCTACATTTTCTTCCCCATTTATGCTACAATATAAATATGTATGCATTATCTGAATATACAGACAGGAATAGCATAGGACAGAAGCAAACAATGTTTCTCCATTCTGGTACTAAAAACGGATTAATAACAACATCAGCATGTTGTTGTATAGAACAATAACAACATGTGTATTGATTACTAAGGCAAGCACTGTGCTAGAAAATCTCATTTAATCTTGCCCATAACCCTATGAATTAAGTATTTATTTTACCTACTTTATAGGTCAGGATATCCACAAAAGGGAAATAACTTGCCTAAGATTTTCTCTTTTGTTGAAATAACTTTCTGGACTCAAGAGGGTGCCTTATCAACAAACCAGAACTTTTAACTTCCATGTGCCTGTAAATGTCCTACTAGACCAGAAACACAGTATATCCAGTCAGCCAACCCCCAAACACGAAACCAACTCTGGGCTCGGAACTTATTCCCTTATTCCTTTTCACCTCAAACAAGGTTGACTATGCCGCCCCAGCCAATCAGATGCTTTCTATTTTTCTCTTCCTTCTTCTCTTTTCCTTATCCTGTAAAACCTTCCTACCTTCCACCCCATTTTGCAGTTCTCCAAATGAAGACTGCCTGCTTCATGATAACACTTCATGAAGTGCTTGTTTGTATCACCGTAATTATCTTCTCTAATCATTTTTTAAACACCTTTCACAAACTGGAATGATTCCCTCCACATAGCCTTCTCTTGAATAGGAGTGAGGAGGCCACACACTGTGACCTTGCTGTTCCCAGGACAATATCAGGACAGATTGGCCTCAGAGACAGTCAGCCACCTAGAAGCTGGGCTCTTTTGGTCCTTTCCTCCACACAGTACTTTTAGCCTTTAAAGATCACTGAGCAAGGTCAAAAGGAAACAGTGAAGATGTTGGGAAGAGAGGAAAAGGAGGAAGAAATTTCAGAAACTGCTTCCAGATGACAGGGTAGCCCCTCGGTGTATGCAGCCTGCCCTCCCAAGGCTGGATCCATGTTATCTTTCACAAACATTTGAATACAAAGAATGCTTGAATTCCCAGAAATTCAGTGAAATACTACTTTGCAAAATTGTGAATGCATTTCAGGGAGTAATAAAAAGACGAACACCTGACACTTCTATTCTCTTCCAACACTCTTTGGGAAAAGATCAGGTGAAGAAGTTCTCCTTACTGGCCTTCTAGCAACCTGAACTCACTCTTCCAATTCCTTTTAACACTCCCCCAAAGCCCCCAACAGCCCTGGTTTGGGGCCTCATTCTCAGGATCTCCAAAACATACTGCAAATCCTTCTATGTTCAACAAGCTTGTCTCATGGAAAAAGCAACAGGTGGCAGAGGAATTCAGGCCACCCCAAGTCACCAACAAGGCCTGAGGGATGTGGAAAGTGGACCATGCCTTAGGGATGAGGCATGTGACGGCCGGTACACTGTCATTACTGAAAGTTGAAGGGGGAGTTCACTTGAGGCCTGTGGTTGACTTCTCAACTCCGCTGGAGGGGGGTGCGCACGTCAATAAGGAAACTGCAATGCCTAAATAAACAATAAGCTGGGAACCTGAGCACCAGCAAGGGAGAGGGCAGGGGCTGCTGGCCTGAGCAGAGCTGGCCAAGACGGAGCAAACAAAACAAAGCTTTAAACTTTGCAAGAATGCCATGTCAATTCAGACTCCCCAGGCAGGCCCTTTGAGAGCCCAAATTGCCGGTCACCAAACCTCCAGACTCAGTAGAATTTTTAAAGCAGGACACTTTGTTCAATCCCTTCATTTGCCAGATGAGAATAGTGAGAGCCAGAGGGGACAAGTGACTTGCCAAGGACCCAGCAAAGTCCCTGGGTCATTTATTATACCACAGGCCTACTGGGAGTTGCTATTTTTTTCTCCACTGGTTTCTCATTTCAAAGACACTTTTAAAGTCTTTCCACATGCAAACTGTGCTAAATTCAGAGCTAAGACTCTGAAGTAAGCTTGTTAAATTCTTTCTCTCTGGTGGTCCTTGCTCAAAGGTACCACCTCTATTTTTCTTTTTTAAACAGGTAAAATTCAATTTTCAGACTGAAAAGGAAGGGATGGAGGAGCAGAGAATTCCTTGAGCATCTATTGTATGCCAGGATTTTCCCACACCTTAAGACATTTTAATTCCCACCGCAACTCTGCGCAGCCTGGTATCATGGTCCCATCTTACAGAAGAGAAAGCTGGACTTCAGAGAAGCACTAAGTGGCAGGACCAGATTCTCAATTTCCATAAATAACATAAGCTTCTCCACTTTGGAGCCTTTTCAGTTCAGCAAAAGAAACCAGAATAGAAGAAACTGTGTATCTTTAAGACTTTTGATAGATGGTTTTTCTTTCAACAAACTTATTGATGTTTTTCCTAAATTATAATTCCTGATCATCCCTATATAATGAATGCACACTACTGAAAACATAAAAATATAGGGGGGAGAAAGAAGAAAAAAATCCTTTCTAATCTCCCCTTCTAGAATTAGTGTCAACATTTTGGTACATTTTTTTCCCCAAGCTTTTATTCCACACTGATAAATATAACCTCTTTATATATTATTAAGACTCTAACTACTATACACCTTAGAAATGCATCTCCTAGTTGGTTATTCTATAATTCATTTTATTTTTTAATCTTTGAGTAACCAAAGTTATTGACCCTTTCTTTTATAATATCTTCATTTTTTAATAATGGCCTTATTGATATACAATATTTATAACATAAAATTCACTTTTTTAAAGTGTACAATTCAGTGATTTATGCAACCATCACCACGATCTAATTCCAGAATAGTTTCATCACCCCAAATTGTTGTACCTATTAGCAGTCACTCCTTTTTCTCCTCTCCCCTTAGCTCCCTGCAACCAGTAATCTACTTTCTATCTCTATGGATAAGCCTATACTGGACATTTCATATAAATGGAATCATATAAGATGCCTTCTGCAACTGGCTTCTCTCATTTAGCATGTTTTCAAGGCTCATCAATGTTATAGCATGTATCAGTCCTTCATGTCTTTTCAGTGCTGAATAATATTCCACTATATGGATATACCATATTTTGTTTATTCATACAAGATAGTGAACATTTGGGTTGCTTTAGGTTTTTGACTATTATTAACAATTATAATATGAACATCTGTGTATAGGTTTTTGTGTGTACACGTTTTCGAGTTGTTTGGGTGTATATGGTAACTCTACATTTAACATTTTGAAGAACTGCCAAATAGTTTTCAAAAATGGACTGAACCATTTTAGATTCCTACCATCAATACATGAGGGTCCAGCTTTTCCACATCTTCCCAGCACTTGTTATTGTCTGTCTTTTTATCTTAGTCATCCTAGTGGGGGCTAAGTTTTATCTAATTGTGGTTTAGATTTGCATTTCCCTTTTGACAAATCACACTGGACATCTTTTCATGTCCTTATTGGCCATTTGCATGTTTCCATTGAAGAAATGCCCATTCAAATCCTTTGCCCAATTTTTAATAGCATTATTTGTCTTTTTATTTTTGAGTTTTTCTTCCTTTATTTTTCAATGAACTTTGTAATTAAAGTATACTATACATAGGAAAGTAGCCAAATCACAGGTTTTCAGTGTGATGAATTATAATAAAGTGAACATGGCTGATTACATACAAACCATAACATAAAATAGAATATTACTTCTACTCCAGAAGCTTCGTTCACTCCCCCTCCCAACCTCCCCACCCTCCCTCCTCCTCCAGATTAACCACTATCCAGACATCTAACACCATTGATTACTATTTTTGGAACACATATAAACAGAATCATATTGTATGTATTCTTTTGTGTCTGGCTTCCTTCCACACCATTTTGGAGTTATTCAATTATGTTGTTACATGAAGCAATAGCTTGGTCCTTCACATTGCCATATAGCATTTCATTGTATGAATATTTCACTATTTATTTATCCACTCCACTGTTGACAGCTATTTCATTTGTTTCAAGTTTTTGGTTATTCCATATGTAATTATGTTTTGTACCTTCTATTTAAATTACGTCTTGCTTACCATTGTTAGATTTGCTCCTAGATAGTGTGGGTTTTTTAATACCATCCTAAATTATATTGTTTTCTAAATTTCATTTCATAATTGTTTGTCACTGGTATGCAGATGATTCATTTTTGTATACTGACCAGCTGTTTAAGTTCATTTATTAATCTAGTAGTTTATATATGGATTCATTGAGATTTTTTACACACAAAATTATGGTGCCTGTGAATAAAAGGGTTTTATTTCTTCCTTTATAATTCTTATACCTAGGATATCCAGAATATTGTTGAGTAGAAATGATAGTAATAGGCATTCTTGTCTTGTTCCTTATATTATAAGGAAAGCTTTATATATTTTACCATTAAATATGATACTTGCTATAGCTTTCTTGTATCTACCTCTTATCAGATTAAAATTCTCTCCTAATCTAAGTCTGATAAAAGCGTTTTTTGGGTTTTTTAGCATAAATGAATGTTGCATTTATCAAATGTTTTCTCTGCATTCACTGAAATTAATTTTTCTCCTTTATCCTGTTAATGTGGTAAATAACATTGATATCCAAATATTAGTCCAACCCTGCCTTCCTGGAATAAGCACAACTTGGTCACTGTCACTACATTCAGTTCACTAGAATATTTTGCACTGATCTTTATGATAGATTGTTTGTAATTTTCCTTTCTTGTAATGGCTTTGTTGGGTATTGATATCAAGGTTATACTGGATTCATAAAATAAAATGGGAAGTGTTTCCTCTTTTTCTATTCTCTGGTATAGTTTCTGTATGACTGATACCGTTTTTTCTTCAAATGTCTAGTAAAATTCATTGAAGAAGCCATCTGGGACTACGGGATTTTTTGTTTGGTTTGTTTTTTAGATTTTTTTTTTGGTGGTAAGGTTTCAAATCATAGAAACATTTTCTTTAATATACAGGACTACTCAGATATTCTAGATATTCTGTTTCTTCTCATCCAGTTTTGATAAGTTGTATTTTTAAAAGAATTAATCTAAAATTTCAACTTTATTATCACAATGTTGTTAATAAAATCCCCTGATATTTTTAAAGTCAGTAAGATTGATAGTGATGCCCCCTTTCAATCCTGGTATTGTTTGTCTGTCTCTATTTTTCTCAATGATTCTGACCAGGAGATCTGTTAATCTCTTCAAAGAATCAGTGTTTAGCTTTTATATTCCCTTGTTGTATATGTTTGGTTTCTATTTCATTAATTTCAGCTTTTATCTCTATTATTTCTTTTCTCCCACATTCTTATGGTTTCATTTGATGTTCCATTGCTTTTTACATTTAAAAAGTCTTCTCTCAACCAAACTGAATGACTTGCTCTTCCCCAGACACGTCTCATAATTTCCAACCTCCTTGCCTTTGCTGATATGGTTCCCACTGTTTATAAATAATCCTTCTACCCACTATCAAAATCATGCCATTTTTTTCAAGGCCCTCCCCAAATGCTATCTCCTCCAAGAAGCATTCCCTGTCCCTCTCTTATTTGATATCCTCTGAGTCTCTGCAGCCCATTTTGCTGTTCTTAGGTCACTATTTAGATCCAGGCTTATATACTCCCTTCCACTAGCCCCTTAAAGACTGAGCGCTCACTTTTTCTGAAAGGCCCACCATGGTGCTGTATACAATATAGCTGCTTGGTAAGCACTGGTATTTGTAATTCAACTTCAGGAGTTATAGTCACACAAAATAAACCTGTTTATAGCAGGAATTAGCAACTCAGACATTTAGATTCAAACACATATAAGAAGAGTTTGGGCAAAAAAAAAGTCTCACTTTTTTAATCTTTCTTGCTTCTAAATGACAACCATATATCATCCAGAGCTAACATTTAACTTGACATTTTGCTTTTTCTGGCTATCACTTAAAACCCACATTTTTCCCCTTATTTAAGGAAAATAGTTTTAAAAAAAAACACAAAACCGTGTCCCATTTAAGTTGAAAGATGAGAAAATGAAGAAATTTCTCAAGAAAAAAAAAAGCTAAAGGATAATTTCTGGTATCGTAAGTGGATAGGGCACATCAAAAACACAGGGCTTTGCAAGTTTAAATGAGTTATGCTCCACACTACTATAAAGGCTTCAGGGCAAGACTTAAAACTCAAGGGAAAAAAACAGGGCATATGTTGGCTGTAGGGTACATATTTGGAGCCCCATGTGCAGGACTGATAACATATACATGTAAAAAGGATGAATCTTGCCTTACAGCGCAATGTACAATATTGCCCCTTTCCAAATATATCAAATAGAACTTTCCAGCTCTCATGAGCTGCCTCAACCTGTTCTATGATGCAAAACTCAGTGCCTAATTTCCAAAGTGTGGAAAGAAAAACTAGTTGAACTGATGGGTCCTCTTCAGTAAAAGCAGACTGGAAGAGTAGAGAGTCTAAGAACTTCAGAGAAGAAACCCATGTTCAAATCTCAGCTGCCAACCTACCAGCTGTATGACCTTGGGCAGGTTGCCCATCTTCTCTAAACCATGGCTTTCTCATCTGTGAAATGGGGCTAATTTTACCTACTCATGGGTCATACGTCAGATGCCTTGCACCTGACTCCACATGTGTGGAGTGGTGTTCGGGCTATAGCTGTCACTGGTGATGTAGGTGGTAATTTTGTTGTTATTGCTGTTTTTCTGTTTAGTAGCCACAAAAGGAGTTATGGCCTATTTTTAAGGCCTAAAAAGCCATCAAACTGGCTTGATTAGAAAAAACGAGGCTTGACACCAATTTGCTACAAACACATCATCTTGGGAGAAGAAACAATGCTGAGTGCAGTGTTTAGACTCAGATAAGTAACAGTTCAAAATTTGGATGAAATAAACCGGGGTAGGCCCTAGAGCCAAAGAAAACATTTAAGCCACTTCATGGTATTCCTGACCAGATCCCAAGACTCAAATTAAATTCACACTAGGAAATGGGATACTTTCAATGGCCAAGGTTGGAATTTGCAATCTCTCCCTTCCTAGTTATGAGATGTTGGGAAAAGTTACCAAGTAGTTCTTGCCTTCTCCATATTCCAGTGTATCCCTTCCATGCCTGGTGAAACTGAATTGACTGAATTTGATCAAACACCAAGTTATCTCTTAAGAGAAAATCAACTCAACTACAGGTCAGTCAACCCCATGCAGAAGAACAGCAGACATCTGCCTGAACACAAAGATGAGGCTTGGTTTTTAGTTTTAAAAGCAAAAGATCAACCTCACCATAGAGTTAGCACCTGAATGCAAAGTCATATTCTTTCATCAATAGCACATCTACAAGGCAGCAATTTCGTCAAGCTCAATCTTGAATTGCTTACTACTCAGTTTCCATAGAAAAGCTCATTGGTGTAAATGTTACACAAGAACCACCACTCATGACACACAAGTGCAGCGGCTGGTCATGTGACGAGAAACCTAAATAACTACAATTCTCACTTCAGTTACCACAGAAATATTGTCACATAGTCACATTATACCCCTAACTTCTTAATCCACTTTAGTTAACAAGTTCACCAAATCAAGTACATTTTCTGTGACTCTTACTAAAACGCTTATGTCACTCATGTATGTCCCATTTGATAAATTCTGAATTCAGTGCTAGCATAAAGTTTGTTTTTCTTAATGAATGTCATTTAATTTATTAAAGCAAATGAGAATTAGGAAATTCCATGCTTTTTCTTACAGCCTGAGCTGTTAAATTTGGAGTGAAGGTTTATGCTCCATTCTCAGTAATTATTATTATTATTCTAGGGTTGGTTCGTTTTTTCACATTTTTTAAAAACACAACTTTCTCCCTGTCCCTTCCTTCTGTGATTATTGGAGATGCTGCAGCCATCTTGCTCAGACAGGCAGAAAGGGGCTGTCTGAAAACAGAGCTCATGTGAAGAAAGCTAAAATAAGAGATGGAATGAGAGAAAATGGAATCTGTTAACATCTTTTGAGCCCCAGGATCAAGCTATGCCTGAAGCAATACCGGTTTTTCCAGTTAAGTGGAAAGGATACACTCCTTTTAGGCTTTAGCCATTTTGAATTAGATTTTCATTCACTTAGAAGTTTTAACAAAGAAAAAAAAATTTGAGATTATCTGACAAGTACTGTCACTACTCTAATTCATTTTTGTTAAAAAAAAAAAAAAAGAAAAAGTTGGGGGGGACTTCCCTGGTGGTGCAGTGTTTAAGAATCCGCCTGCCAATGCAGGGGACATGGGTTCATTCCCCGGTCCAGAAGATCCCACATGTCGCGAAGCAACTAAGCCCGTGCGCCACAACTACTGAGCCTGCTCTCTAGAGCCTGTGAGCCACAACTACTGAAGCCTGTGTGCATAGAGCCTGTGCTCTGCAACAAGAGAAGCCACTGCAATGAGAAGCCCACACACCGCAACGAAGAGTAGCTCCCGCTCGCCACAACTAGAGAAAGCCCACACACAGCAACGAAGACCCAACGCAGCCAAAAATAAATAAAATTTTTTTTAAAAACTGGATAGAGCTTTACGAATGAACCCAAGAAAGTAAAACTTTTGTTTATGTCATGTCAAATTTATAATAAAAGTAGGTTAAAAACACATTCTTTCAAAGGAATTAACATTAAAGAAAAAAGAGGAAAGAAGCCCTTTTAACTACCTTTTTATTCACAGTTCTCCATAAGAGCAGAAAAGAGAAGCTAAGAATCTTTAGACACAAAAGCAAGAAACGGAGGAGTACTGCAACATTTACGAGAAAACTAACGTTTCTGAAAAACACATGCAATGTTCTAAGTGCAAACCTGGAACATACCTGCCAGACCAAACCAAGATCAAAATTAAAACTTGGAGCTTCCTGCAGTAAGATAAATCACAAATAACTTCATTCGCTTTGCTTCCTTTTATTTTCATTCAGGTGACTTTACCCCCCCTGGTTCAACTGGCTGGCAGCAGCCGTGATGGCTGCAAGTGAATTGCCCCCACTTTGGTGTGTGCAGATGGCCCTCCCTGACAGACATATTTTCACAACTCTAAAAGCCCAGAGGGGTACATAGAGATCTACTAGAACTACCAGACTGTGGTTCTAAAAGTGCTTTCATTTGGACAAGATTTCACAGATGTTCACAACAAACACCTTTCTTGAGTTGATGCAAAGCATATTTTTGGAGAAGATGAGGAGTCACAATTTCACCCTCAGTTTCTCTAAGAAGCAAGGGAAAAGTAGGGGTAAGTTCTAAACCTTAACTCGTGTCATCTCCCTGAAACTAAAGGTCCAAATTACTCTAGGAAAGCTCCTTTTAACTTCAGATTTTGCCAAGGCACTAGATGATATTGATGTTTACCCAAGGTGTTTAAATTAAAATACAACCAATGTCTCAAGTCCCACCCATCAGGTTTAAGGGTCAGTTCTATTTGGTAGTCAACCCTAAGTCTTGTAAAATATGGCTTTCCAATATTCCCTCCAATTTCAAACAGATATAATATACAAAATCAGAAGAGATCACAGGCTCTGTCACAACCTACACACATGGCTGAGGAGATGACCCTCTACCAGCTGCCTCCATAACTCAATTTATGCATGTTAAGTATAGATGCTAATGGGACCCAGACTTCTCCACTGACAAAACAGAAGGCAGTGCTTTGTAAATTAACACACGACCAAAAGACAATAGAAAAACTCCAGGCTCAGTTCCCTGACAAGTATATAAGTATATTGACTATCAATGTCCTAAAAATAAATGTGTTCTTCTACAAATCAGGATCACTGGCATCCATTAAAAAAAAAAAAAAAACCCTCTGGACTCAATTTACTGATAACATATGGATGTGAATGTGCCCTAAAAATTATATTTTATGCCTTCTCATGTAGATAGCCTAAATGAGTGCTTTATTTAACTATTTTTTGTTTTCTAATAAAACATATGATGCTAAAAAAGAGTAAGCTATAATCAGAGTTTCTACTTATAAAAGTCACAAAAAATTACTAATTGTACAGAGAACTTTATCAGGAAAATGCCCACTGCTCTGGGATAGATGTCATTCCTGGTTTCTCCAAAGGTTTTTGAAACTCAATCTTTACTTCTTTTTTTTTTTTTTAAAGATAATTAGGAAATAGTTTTATATACATCCTCTTCTATTACTAATTGTGCTGGAACTGCGGAGGGAGGTATGGAGGTGGGTAGAAGGAGGACTAAACGACTCTTTGCAAAAAAATAAAATAAAATCTTTTGTCTTGTCTTTTTTTCTTTTAAGCCTTAGCCAAGTTTCAAGTTTGGTTCCAATGTGAAGTGAGGATGAAATCTGTTATGAGATTCTACACTCCCCCACAAGTATAGAATGGTAAGTTTATTTTCAAAATAGTGCTAAGTAAAAATTACACAAATTCAAAATGAATTGATGAGCCAATATTAGCTTTCTTTAAATCTTACTATCATTTGATCCCTTTGATAATATTTTTCAAACCAATTTGCTACAAATGCAGTATAAGTGCCTTGAATCATGTAACCTCAGTTAGGGGACAAAGTTTTAAAGCAAATGTTCTACATTATTTCCACAAAAATCCACTTGGATGAAGACACTGTCATTGACTAGAAAAAAAAATACGAAGTCAGAATTGTACACACCAGGAACTCAGTAGCTCGTATTAGTTTCTTTTTCCCCAGGACTTGGGAATTTGGGGGCAGACAATTCAAAATCATGTGCTACAAGACAGAAAAATCATTACCCTATCAACAAGTTTCAGAAGTCTTTTGTAGGATGATGGTGACCAGCAAACTCTCAAATGTTAAACTTATGCATGAAATAACCAGATTGCAAACATCATCATTATAAATTTTTTTTCTTCAGGGAACAACGTAAATCAAGAATTATTTATTCTTAAGATAAATACTATTTGCTTCCTTCTGTCAAAAACTAGAAGTAAAAAGACTTCAAATTTCTATCAACTGACAAAGCAACTGGCTTTCATTTAGATCTGTTTCTTTACAGCTTGCTCATCATTATTTACTTCATTATTCTTTAAATGCCCTAAATCCATGCAAGAGGATCTTTGCTTCTTTTAAATATCTCTATGCATCCACTGCTAAATAGAATACCTTGTGAGTATTTAATAAATTATTGTTAATTCCAGACTTGGTTAGGAGAAAATACTGGAGTCATAAGAAAGTATTCTTTGAAAAGTAAATTTTGCTGATAGCATAATTTTAATCATTTAACGCCTCCATTGCATGTACAACAACTTCTCTTTGCAAATCTTAGTTTCTCAAGGTATCTTTTCATTGTAATGTGAATGGGAGGAAAAAAAGAATTACTCTAGCTTTAGAAATTTACTTTTAAAGCACATACAAAACCTCTCTTAGGGTTGAAAGCATTGGCTATGCTCTGGAAATCAACCCAGCTCCTTTCAGACAAGGGATACTTGAGCCCTTTATTCTTTTGCCCAGAAAAGGCATCCTAATTAAAGGAATAAATTAAATGCACCAGAGAAGGCCAAAAAAAAAAAAAATCAAGAAGAAAAGCACCCACCAGGGTGTCTAGAGAAAAACACAAGGTTCATTTCACATGTTTGTGTTAGGCACCATCAAGTTTAAAACAAACTCCAGGGGAACAGCTGTTTTTGAGAAATGTGAACAGCTCCTACCTTCATTTCAATGACAGTCTGGAGAGCCTTCGTCTTGGCTGGCTCTGGCTGAAGTTGGCTTCTTCGGTGTAATTCCTGGGGAGGAACACGATAGAAATAAGCCTGACGGTTCATCCTTCCGTTATACCATGACCTTTACACAGGTACCACTCAGCCCACCAAGTCCAGGCTCGCTGTGTACAGACATAAACAAGCCACAGGTGCCTCTTCCCCCACCCTCTTTAGCATCCCTCCTGCCTGGAGCCTGCGTTGCGGTGAAAAGCTCCTGGCACATGCGCTATTTCTGAAACTTCCATCAATAATTAATGTCAACTGTGACAAAGCCAGCAAGTAATCATAGTCCAAATACTGTTCAACACTGGGGCTGTTGCCCAGCCATCAAATCATAGTTTAGTAAATTACATTACTCCGTGCTCCCAATACAAACACAGCAAGGAAACGGAGGAAAGAAAATGACTAACGTAGTTGCAAATCTGCTGCACGGGTGGCATTTTGCTACTGAAGTAGGTTTGAAATGAGCAATTTAAAACATTTTCAGTACAACTGTGTCACTTTTTGGAGTGAATTGGTCTGATGAAACCCTATGAATCTCTTGCTTCCTAATTTACAGTTTCAGTCCTTGTTCAAATCACATCTGTATGTGATATGCTTATGCATTCATGATGCCAAGAAATTAAAACTGGCATTAATATCAACAGTGTTAGAGGGGAGAAAAAATGGTTAAATCCAGATGTAGACCCAGTAACTTCTTTAGGTAAAAAGCAAAAAAAATTACAATTTTAAGCTTCAAGGCTTACTTTTTACATGCCTCTTCTCAAAAAGAAATTAAAAAAGAGTCTGTCAAAACTTTGAAAGATTGATTTGGCAGAAGAGAAGAGATAAGGTTTGTTCAGTTCATGCTTTGATTTCCTTAATGATAATTATCAACACTTTTATGAAAGTAGGCCATGACAGGAGTAAACAAAAGTGCTCATGCATGTCCACACTGCTGATACAATTACTCACCTACAATTACTCACCTAAGTGAGTAATTGCACCTATGGAGCAATTCCATTAAGACTTATTTGACTTATAAGTCACCTATGGATAATTCCATAAGATTTATTTGCTTCCTGAAAAGTCATTTAAAGTCGACATGGAGTAGTTTTAGGTCTTTACATTCCATTGGACCGCCAACATTTCAAAAAACAGGAAAGAAAAACCTTGGGTGTTAA
Organism: Lagenorhynchus albirostris; assembly: GCF_949774975.1. Lineage (NCBI taxonomy): Eukaryota > Metazoa > Chordata > Mammalia > Artiodactyla > Delphinidae > Lagenorhynchus > Lagenorhynchus albirostris. The sequence goes on along the minus strand of NC_083104.1, from coordinate 33,018,400 downwards.
AGAAGAGGACCAACATAATTTCTGGCTTTATCTAAGTAAAGACATTAAAATTAACCCTACGTCCACCACTACCATCTACTATCATCACCATTTCATTAAGATAGAACATATTTATGTAAAAATTGTCAGAATAACACAATTGCACACAAAAAGATAGTCCTTCCCTGGATTCCAAGATAAGAAAACAGGCAACCTTTCACCCATGTCCTATTACATTGTTCTTATTTTCCAGCAGTCCAAGAAGACTTGGTCAAGGGCCAAGGTGCATAAGTCTAGAGATCAGTACTGGGGAAGTACTACTACAGCTCTGCACTGTAGCATATCTTCTTCTCAAAGTCATCACTGGCACACAAAACTACTTCTCAGACTTCAATCTGAGCAGAACTAGAATTAGTGCTTCCTCACTGTTCAAAATGGCCTCAACATCAGTTAGGACATTTTTGCCCCTAACGTATTTCTGGAAGGGATGAGGTCAGGTATTACTGACTCCAGTTCCAGCACACCACCGGGCACCTCACATAAGGACTTCAGGCTAAAAAACAGAGCTATTTAGCCCTCAACATAACTTCCAAGATTGTTGGAGTTCACTAGACCAATAAAATCTTATAGATGACAAAACAGAAAGTAAGTCACTTGTTAGAGTTGTTCCACAGTAAGTGGTAGGAGTAACACATTTCATAGGTCACCAATTCTGATACCATGTGGCATCAAAAACATCTTAATGAAAAAAGCTGAGAATGAAATTCATAATTTCATACCATAGCCAGTCAAGTTCCAGAATAAAAATCATATGATAATTTGAGGAGAGAGGTTAAGATTGTATAAAACAAAAATAATCATGAAGCAACTAACCAACACAACAAAAATAAAACCATAGGGTAAAGACATGTGCCATTATAATTTCTGCCAAGCATGAAAAGATTTTTAAGAGCAACCATGCAATGACAAAGCTAAACTTGTAGCAATAGTTTTGCAAAAATGAAAACAGAGCTCTCTTTGCTATAATTATACGAGTTCTATTATAATATAAACCAGCTCAAAATCCAGATTGGGCCCTCACCCTCTCTGTCACTCCTTAAAAAAATAAAATCTCCAATTACCCAAGAAGTGCAATATTCCTACCCTAACTACATTATATTTCAATCAATTCTTGCTTCACAGTTTCTGAGGATCACCTTAATTCTTAAGGTGTCAGGTAAGTGAAGATTATAAGCCACCTGCAGACTTTAGGGATTGTCTGAAAGTCCCATCTCAGACACTTTATCCATCTCTGAGATTCAGGATCATTAAAATGCACACCCTGACTGCGGTAGAGAGGACCAGTTGCCCAACAAAGATTTGTGTGCCTCTTCATCAGTGTAGAGCTATTGCTAGGAAGTACCACCACCAACACCCTTGTATCCAGGTGAGACCATGTGACCTATTTCTGGCCAGTGGAATGTGGGTAAAAATGAAGAACTCAAGTCCATAAAAACCTCCTACCCTGTCCTCAACTCTCCCTCTTTTCCTGTCTGCTGACTAGAAGTAAAGGACTCCAAGACCCAAGAAGATGGCAGAACCCCAAGATAAAAGGAACCTGGGTTCCTGAAATGCCATGTGAAAAGTCTGCTGAACACCCACACTGGATGGTGGAGCACAGGAAAAATAAATTTCTATTAAGTTAGTCTCTGCGCTTTCAGGCTTTATCCGTAGAGATCCCAGGGCTCTCTGCTTTAACTACTGCAATGGCTGGAAGGAAAAATAATACCTACCTAGTCCTGTATTGTTTGTTGCTTTTGAATCACAAAAGTGATGTTAACGTGTGAGTGCTTGCCAAAGTTTTCTAAACTGAGAGTAAGATGAGTTGGTTGCTGGTGCTCCAACTATCCTTAACCATCTGAAAGATGCACCCATTAGGCACTGATCTTAAATAACTAAAGAATTTCCCCAGCAGCATGTGGTGGAGGGAGGCGAGAGGACAAGATTTAACTTACTCTAGAAGTTTTTAAATGACAGTATTAAACCATCAAGTGAAGTGGTTCTATGCTTTTCTGGGTCACTGATCTCTGTAAGAATCAGACGGAAGCTGTGGATTATCTCCAGAAATGGACACAAAAGCACGCATAAACAAATTTTATACCATTACCACTGGTTCAGAACGCCTGTTCCAACACCCAAGAAGTTCATCTTTGAAACAGACTACAGGCTAAAAGCCACTTATTGAGATGAAAGAGAACCGCATGGGGAGTGGGGAGCCAGGACCCTGTCCAGACCCAGCCTGAGACCTTGGTCATGCCCCTTCCCCTCTCTGATCAGTAAAATAAGCAGTTTTATGAGTGAGTTTCTAATGGCCCTTCCAGCTCTGAGAACACCCAGATTTTTAATAGCAGCTGATTCTGAAAAGCTGATCTCTGGCTGATATTTCTAATCACACTCATTCTCCATTTCAAAAACAGAATAAAAATAAAAGAAGAAGATTGGATATCTCATTGCAACACTGATACCGAGGTTCTTTTTCTATAATCTAATGACTAGGTTGGCCTGAGCTGGTCTAACACTGCCAGCTCCTCCAGCTGTTCAGCATGGAAATATACCAAGACCCCAGAATTTTGAGCATGAAATCTCAAGTGGTTCATCAGGATGACATTACTTGGCAGTTAATGAGAATCTGAAGTCTAGTGAGTTAATCTGGATGGACACTAGCATACAAGATGAGCTTGACAGAATAATGTTTGCACATACCATATACTTTCTCCAGTAGACCAAAAAAAAAAAAAAATCAAAACTTAACTTTCTCTCTAAAGGTAATTTACTATTTTTATCTGGCCTTTCCACCTTACCGTTCTGGTACTCTACTGCTATGTAACAAATCACCCCAAATTTTAGTGGTGTCCAACCACCACCATTTTATTATGCTCATGAATTCTGGGTCAGGAATTCATAAAGGATAGAGTAAGGAAGGCTTGTTTCTAAAGCATGGTGTCAGAGGGCTGGAACAGCTGGGGCTGGTGGATCCACTTCCAAGATGGCTTCTCCACCCATATGTCTAGGGCCTTGGCTGAAAAATAACTTGAAGTCTAGGTTTAGCTGGAATTCTCAATCTGATCAACTATATATGGCCTCTCCATGTGACTTGGGCTTCCTCACAGCATGGCAGCCTCAGGGTACTCCCACCTCCTACATTGAGGTGTAAAGATTCCAAGACCAAGTGTTCCAGCAAATAAGCCAGAAACTGCATGGCCTTTTATTATGTAACCTCAGAAGTCCCATAGCATCACTTCTGCAATGTTATGTTGATTAAAGCAGTCACAAGCCTGCTCAGATTTCAAGGAAGAGTGCCAAAGATTCTGAAGCCATATTTTTAAATTGCCTCTTTTAAGGAACAAAACCAATTGGAGAAACCAACAGGAAAGAAACACTATAATCTCAGCAACAACTCAGGTCAGTCTTAAGATACAGCAGAGTTTCATATATTCAAAAAATAATTTGATGCAAGGGATATAGGAAATACAGCAGTAAACCAAATAGACAAACATCTCAGTCCTCATGTGTTTTTTCATTTCAAATTCCAATTGGAGAGAGGCACAACAATTTAAAAAGGTGACTAAACCAGTTTGTCATAAGTGCTGTGAAGGAAAATAAGTCATGAAGGTGGAGTGGGACATTTGGGAGCTGAGGGATTGATAGCCATTTTAAATAGGGTGATTAGGGAAAGCTTCAGGAAAAGGTGACATCTGAACAAAGATCTAAAGGAAATGAAGGAACCAGTTGTGCAGATATTCCAGGCAGAGGGAATAGTAAATATTTACGTACATGGCTAGAGCTGCATAAGGGATGGGGGAAGTAGTTGGTCGGAGAAGTCCAGGGGTGGGGGATGATGGGAAGATAGGTATACATTTGGAGTCCACTGTAGGGATACTGGTTTTACTCTGAGAAAAATGGGGATCCACTGGAAGGTTCTGAGGAAAGACAAACCATGATACGGATATGATGCACATTCATAAAGGATTACTTCAGCTATTGGACTGAAGTATGGTTTTGGATTGAGGAGGGAGGTAAGAGAAGAACCATAGGGCCTAGTAAGAAGAAACTAGAATAACCCCGACAAGGGATGACAGAACCTTGGACCACAGTGGAGGCAATGGGAAGGAACTCAGTTTGGATGTGCTTTGAAGGTGAGGCTCACTTGACTTCTTGATAGATGGCCTGGGATTAGAGAAAGAGACAAGTAAAGGATGGCTTCAAGGCTTTTAGCCTGAGCAATACGAAGAATGGAGGTGGAATACCAACATAGGCAAGAGTGGGGAGAAGTGGGAGTTATGGGAATCAAGAGTTTGGTTTTGCCTGTGTTAAGTTTGTGATGCTATTAGACATTCAAGTGGAGATGCTGAGTAGGCGGTTTAATAGATGAGTTGGATGTGAGGGGAGAAGTAAAAGCTACAATTACAAATTTCAAATCGGTGAATAGATAGCATTTAAAGCAATGAGCCTAGATAAAACCAACTAGGGACTAAGCATAGAGAGGAGAGGAGAAATCAGAGGACTGAGCCCAGGGGCAATCCAACATTAAGGGGTCTGAGAAGTGAGGAGGAAGCAGCAAAGGAGACTGAGAAGAAATAGAGGTAGGAAAAGAACCAGGAGAGTAGCATCCTGGAAATCAAGTGAAGCAAATAAGCCCAGGATGCAGGAATGACCACCTTATCAATTGCTGCTGAGCAGTTAATAGGATGAAGCCAGAGGAAAGACCACAGGACTTAGCAACAAGCAGGGCATTAATAACCTTGACTATCCAGTAGGTGGATAGTGTGAGTGAAAGTCTGACTGGAATGTGCTGTGGGAGAATGGAAGGAAAAAAGACCTTCGGGCTACTATATTTGCTCAGGCTGCTATATTGCACAATGATTTACTGATCATTTCTTTCATCAAAACTCTGTTTTAGATTTGTACACCCATGTTCATAGCAGCATTATCAGAAAAGCCAAAAGGTGGAAGCAACTGAAGTGTCCATCAACAGATGGATGAATAATCAAATGTGGTGTATACATACAAGGTATTACTCAGCTTTAAAGGAAGGAAATTCTAAAACTTGCTACAACATGGATAAAACTCAAGGACATTATGCTTAGTGAAATAAAGCAGTCACAAAAAGACAAATATTGTATGGTTGATAGGAGGCATCTAGAGTACTCAAAACCATAGAAACAGAAAGTAGAATGATTACTGCCAGGGGCTGAGAGCAGGGGGAAATGGAGAGTTGTTTAATGGGTACAGAGTTTCGATTTTGCAAAATGAAAAAGTTCTCAAGACTGGTTGCATAACAGTGTGAATATACTTAACACTACTGAACTGTACACTTAAGAATGGTTAAGGTAGTAAATTTTATGTTGTGTGTATTCATCACAATTAAAAAAAAATTTTTTAACAATATATAACAGAAACTGTTTAAGTTCCACAACCTTCACCACTTCCATTCTGCTAAAGAGAAACCATCATCTAAAGTTGGTGTCTTTCTCATGCATGTTCTGTGCTTTTATTACATATGTATGTCCTCATAAATAGTAAAATCTAACAACAGAGTACATTGTTTTCTCATTTACATAAATGACAGCTGTCCATATTGCACAAAGCTTTTGCATTTTGGTTTTTACCTCAACAATATTTATGTTTTTAGAATTTATGTGAGGAAATAAGTGTTCTCTATTCTTTTTTTCTATTACAAACAATTTTGTAGTAAACCTCCTAGTACGTGAAAAAAAACCTTTTTTTGGTACCTTTACTCTTAAGTGCCCAATAATTCTGTTCTTTATGAAACATTCTGTTTTTCTGCTTGAAATAATCCTCTACCCTTTTCATCTCTTGTATCTGTAGGGGTCAGCAAACTATAGCCCACCATCAGTTCTGGTAAATAAAGTTTTATTGAAACACTACTATATCCATTCACTTTCATATTGTCTATGGTTGCTTTCATTTCATTTCATGGCAGAGTTGAATAGTTATAACAGAGACAATATGGACTCACAAAGCAAGAAATATCTACTACCTGGCCTTGTACATAAAGTTTGTCAACCCCTGGTCTAGAATATCTTCAATAATCAATCTAGCCATCTCCTTGTGTGGTAATTTAAAATATGTCCACAAATTTTGTATATTCCCTTTATAAGGTGAAGCCTAAATATCTTCCCCTTGGCTGTGGACTGGACTTAATAACTCAGTTCTAACAAAGAGAATACAGTAGAAGTAACATGTGTGACTTCTGAGGCTTGGTCATAAAAGACATTATGGCATCCTTCTTGCTCACATTCTTGGACCACTTGTTCTGGGAGAAGCCAGCTGCCACATCATGAAGACATTCAAGCTCTAAAGAGAGGCCCATATGACATGAAACTGAGGCCTCCTGCCAACAGTCATGTGAATAAGCCATTGTAGAAGTGGACTGTCCAGCCTCGGTGAAGCCTTCAGATGCCTGTGGCCCTACCCAACAGCTTGACTGCAACCTCTTGAGGTACTCTGGGCCAGAACCACTGAGCTAAGTGACTCCTATATTCCAGACCCACAGAGTCTATGAGATAATAAGCATTTGCTGTATTAAGACACTAAGTGTTTGGGGTAATTTATTTTAAAGCCGTAGATTACAAATATGTCACAGAAGAGCCATTACCTGACCCCCCAGACTAGTCTACATCCTCCTCCACCCTCATTTAGACTTTCATAGCACTGTGTACCTTTTCTTCCTATCATTGGATATGGCTGCAATTAATAGCTTCGTGTCTGTATTTACCACTGAGTGGTAAATTCCATAAGCATAGGGACCCTGTATGTCCATTATACTCCCAGTAACTAACATAGTACCTGCCAAGAGTAAGTGCTCAATTAATATAGACACATTGAATGAAACAGTACAATTGATATTATAAGCCTGGTGGTTCTAGAATACCTTTGGACCAAAAGGAGTCTGATGTGAAGGATGATAATAGCTAATGGATACTTATACACTGCTGTGTGCTAAGCACTCTTCTAAGCACTTTATAAATAGTAACTTGTTTAATCATCACAATAACCTCCTTAGGTAGGTACTATTATTATCACCATTTTTTCACACCAAGAAATGGAAGCATAGAGAAGTTATAACTTGCCCAGTCTACTGAACTGCACTGCTGGGATTTATGCCAGGAAGTCTGGTTCCAGGGTCTCTGCTTCTAACCACCACGCTTACTGCCCATGTTTCACCACTTGGCTTTGATTTGATATTTAAAGGTGACACCTTTATCTCCACTGGCTTCTTTCATTGTAGCCACCTGCATAATATTCCTTTGATTCAGTCTTCCATTTCTCAATCTTTTCTTGAGTACTTGAAAACATACAGAAACTTACTCTCAATAACAGTTGTCTGGTACTGATATCCATATTAGATATTAAAACAAATGGCAAACATGGTTAGGCACAGAGAAGTGGATAAAAAACAGTTACTTTCAAATATTAACATCATTCTCAATGTTTGAAAGATCAAGTACTAAAAAATAACTATGTAAAAGATTTAAGTGATATAATTAGTAAGACTGAATTAATAGACAATTCTATTTTGGATCCTATAGATTTCCATTTCAAGATTCCATGGAATATTTAAACAGATTGATCACATACCAGACCACCAAGAAAAATCTCAAATGGATTCCAAAAGTTAGAAGTGATATAGGACACATCCTTTGCCCACATAATAAAACAATAACAAAAGTTAAAAATGAAACCTCACTATTTGGAAAGCTCTTAAAAGTTTTAAAATTCATCCACTACCGTTAAACGGATCCTGTCCACTCCGTCTACTAGGTGTGTGACCTTAGGCAAGTGCCTGAATGTTTTCTGATCCTCAGGATGGTGAAGTTGAGTTGAGGTAAGCATATGTGTAGTGCTTGGCTGGGCTGGCACTCAGCACACTCTCAATCACTGAAACTCATCCTTATTTTTCTTGTTGCCCCTGAATGGTTATTAGTATTCCTGAAAGTATATTACAGAATGAAGCCTGGCAGAATGCCTTCCCTGCCACTTGTTCTGTGATCTGATACTGGCTATCGTCGCCACTGGGTCTGCCTGAATAATTCAAGGAATACTGAAGGACCACTATGTGCCAGGTAAAACACAGAATATACCTGCCTTACACTCCGGTGCAAGCATTCTCAGTGGAAGTGATATCATGCCTAGAGGTTTCGGGAGATGGTGAGTTGCACAGTGCTGTTGGAGTGGAGAGAGTGATGAAGAGGGTGCTGGGAGATGAGGCCCAAGAGGTCAGGACTAGGAAAAGGACAGGCTGTGTAAGGCCATTTAGGTCCTCATGAAGATCTTGGTCTTATACAGAAGACTTCAAATTCCAGAGAGATGGGAAAGCAGTTTCAATGGAAATATGTAAAAATGATATAAGCTTGCTGTTTTTTTTAATTGGGGTAGAGTTATTTTACAATGTTGTGTTAGTTTCTACTGTACAGCGAAGTAAACTTACTGTTAACTTATTTTTTTAGTCTTCACAAAAAATGGATATTTGGGAACATAAGACCATACCATCTGAATCTCTGCACATACACAATTCCCTTAATTTGTTTTGATATATAACTGACTTTTTGCTAAATCTGCATTAAAGATGGTTTGACAGATTTATCTTGTTCCTTTGGACACTATGATCCTGGGAACAATAGAAAGTAATAGAATGAGATGCCAGCTTTCAAATATTTGGCCAGTGGTGTTAGCGATGTCCAAAGTTTTTTGGGATAAAGTTTGTCCCAAATAAACTAAATAATAAAGTTTAGTTATTTAATTCAATAATTACTAAGGACCTAACACGTAATAAACAATACAGAGATATCAAAGATAAATGTAACAGGGAGGGGCAAGATAAGGGGTAGGGTGTTAAGGAGTACAAACTACAAAGAATAAAATAAATAAGCTACAAGGACATACTGTGCAGCACAGGGAGTATAGCCGATTTTTATAATAACTATAAATGGAGTATGACCTTTAAAAATTGTGAATCACTATGTCGCATACACGCAACTTATATGATATTGTAAATCAACTACACCTCAATAAAATAAAACTTTAAAAATTATTCAAAAAAATAAAAAATAATTTAAAATAAGATAGATGTAGCACAGTGACTATGAAACATGTCAGGTCTCAAGGAACTTGACTATCTAGTGGAAGAGGGAATACATAACTAGATTACCAGACCACAATGATAGCAGCCACCATTTACAGAATGCTTACCATATGCCAAGCTCCATGCCTCCCATCTAGCTCCTGGGTGAATCTGCATAACACCCCTATAGGTAGGAGTTACCACCCCCATGACAAAGCTGCAAACACTCAAACTCAGAGAGTTAAATAATATGCCCAAGATCACAGAACTAGTAAACTTGAGAGTGTGACCAAGGTATCTGACTCTTAAACGCACACCCTTAATTACTAACGTAACACCAGGTTTAGATTGCTATTTGTGTTTCCTTCACGCTCTGCAAATGTCTAGGGTTTTAACAGCTAACTGAACCTGACTTTTGGTTTGTTTTTCAGTCCCCTGTTAGGCCCTCACCAGTTTTGAACAATATGCTAATGGGAGAGAATGAGAGGTAAGCATCCAGGCCTGATGAGGGAAGGACTATGGAAAGCTTCATGGAAAAGTACAGGTGGGTGGTTAGTCTTTAACCATTTTTGGACTCCAACAGAAATCTACCAGAGGACTCTTTCTGAGCTGAAATACTTCTCCTTGAACCTTATATACAATGGCCTTTGTTCTACTCATTTGGGAACATGAGGAAAACAGGATCCACCTCTCCCATGATGAGAGCTTCTCTGTCCAAAGTCTTTCTTACTAAGCGGTCATTATTCTATCCACTATGTCTTATATGGCACAATGTTGGGTGCTCTCAGCAGCATCCTGGTCATTCACCTCTACCCGTGTACCTGATCTCATCTGATCTTGGAAGTTAAGCAAGCTTTGGGCCTGGTTAGTACTTGAATGGGAGAGCACCTGAGCACAACGGATGCGATAGGTTTTTAGCGTGGAACCAAGAACCACAGAGGATTGTTTCCAGGCCTTGAAACCTAGTGAAGTTTGCCCTGCTGGATTTTGAAACTGCCTTGGACCTAGTAGCTCCCTTTTACCTTCCATTTCTCCCTTGTTTAACCTGGAACGTCTGTAACTTATCCTATGCCTAACCTATCATTGTCTACTGGAAGCAGATAAATTGTTTTAGTTTCATACGTCCCCTGATGGAGAGGAATTGTGCCTCAGGAGTTGTACATAATAGGTTATACCAAGAGCCTCATCCGTACATAATTTTAGACGATTTAGATGATGGGAATTTTGAACTGATGAGATTTGGGGACTCTGAGTTGATGTTGTAATGGGATGAGACCTTTGAGACTTTGGGATGGAGCAAATGTATTTTTTATTTGGGAGGGACGTGAATCTGTAAGGGGCAGAGGGCAAACTACAGTCAGCAGAATAACACCCACTAACAAAGATGTCCACTCATTTCCAAAACCTGTGAATACATTATATTACATGGCAAAAGGGGCTTTCCAGATGTAACTAAGGTTATAGATATTAAGATAGGAATCTTAATATCTATATTAAGATATCTGGGTGGGCCCAATCTAATCACATGAGCTCTTTCAAAGCTCAGAACTTATTCTGACTGAGGCAGAAGACAGAAGTAGCAGATGGGGAAGCCAGAGAGACTGCTAAGCATGAGAAAGTTTCAATGTGCCACTGTTGGTTCTGAGATATAGGGGCCATGTGAAAGGACCAGAAGGGGCCTCCAAGGAATGAGGATGGTCCCCAGTTAATAGCCAACAAGGAAATGGGGACCTTGGTTCTACAAACACAAGGAAGTAGATTTGACCAACAACCTAAACAAGCTTGGAAGCACATTGATCTCAAGAACCTCTAGAAAAGAGCACACTTTGGTTTTGGTCTCATGAGAGTCAAAGCAAAAAATCCAATTGAGCCATGATGTACCAGAACTGCTGATCTATGAGCTAATAAAAAAGTTGTGCTAAATGTGTGCTAATTTTTTATGGCAGCAATAGAAACTAATATAGTGTGGTTAATCTTTTACTAACCTTTGGAATCCCCTATTAGACAGTTCTTTCCACACTGAGGTGGCATACATGGCTCTGAAGCTTCTATATACAGACGTTTGTTCTACTCTTTCAAGGAGAAAAGAACAAATCAGGTTCCTCTTCCATGGTGACAGGTTCTTATCCCATGATGACAGCTTCTCAGTCCAAAGTCTTTCTTACTAAAGAGTCCTATTCTACACACTGTTTCTTATATGACACAGTGTCAGGTGATCTCAGCAGTACCCAGGTCATTTACCTTAGTCCATTTCTATATCTTAGGTCAGATTCCTAAGAGGTATAGTCTGAGACAGGGACTTTTATGTAAGTGATTTCTTAAGGGAGAGTTCAGAGGGGAACCCATAAGAGAGGGAGGAAACCCATATGAAGTAGAGAAGAAAGTTGAGCAAGGATTTGTTGTATACGAAGTCTAGCCTGATCCAGGCCAAGATGGTAGAGGAGGAAAACCCTGAACTCACCTCTTCCCATGAACACACCAAAATTACAACTACTTACAGAGCAAGTGTCTATGAGAACCACCTGAAGACTAGAAGAAAAGATGTTCCACAACTAAATATATATATATATATATATATATATATATATATATAAAAAGAGGGAAGCACAATGAAAGTACGAGGGGCAGAGACATGGTTAGTCAGGACCCACAATCCCAGGGAGGCAACCCACAAATGGGAAAAAGATCACAATGCTAGAAGACCTCCCGAAGGAACAAGGTGTCCAAACCCCACACTGGGCTCCTACACTGGGAAGACAAACCTGCAGAATGTCTGCCTTCGTAAACCAGTGGGGCTTATGTTTGGGAGAGATGGAGGGTTATGGAAAACAGACTCAGCTCTCAGAGGGCATGAGCAAAATCTCACACACTTCAAGTCCCAGCACAGAAGCAGTAGTCTGGAATCCTCCCTCTAGCCTATTAGCATTGGGGTCTTACCCAGCCACCAGTAAGCTGGCACCAGCTCTATGACCCACAGTCTGTGCACCTAGACACACCAGGACCTGGCCTCGCCCACTAGCGGGCCAGCAACAGCACCAGGGCCCCCAGGTTTCACACCCAACCACGTGGGGGCCCGCTCCACCCACCAGAAGTCTGGCACCAACACCAGGCTCCAAAGGCCATGCAACCAATGGCACAGAAAACCTACCCTGCCCACTGGCGGACCCACAGCCACCACATAAGGCAAGGCCTTGTAGCCAACCGAGCCAGGGGCCCACCCCGTCTACCAGCATGATGAGTAAGTTGGCTCTGACAAAACAGAAGGTACTGGACCTCATAGGATGTCTTCCACATTTCTGCTACATTTCTCCAAGATTGAGAAATGTAACAAACCTACCTCAGACACAGAAATAAACACGGAGAATTAGGCAAATTGAGGAGACAATGAAATATGTTCCAAATAAAGGATCAAGACAAAGCCAGAAAAAATAAACTGAAAAAGTGGAGATATGCAATCTATCCAATAAAGAGTTCAAGGTAATTCTTAAAAAGGGGAAGAATAATGGATGAACACAGTGAGAATGTCAATAGAGTTTAAAGATATAAAGAAGAACCAAACAGAGCTGACAAATACAATGAATGAAGTTTTAAAATATACTAGACAAGGGCTTCCCTGATGGCGCAGTGGTTAATAATCCTCCTGCCAATACAGGGGACACAGATTCAAGCCCTGGTCCGGGAAGATCCCACATGCCGCGGAGCAACTAAGCCCATGAGCCACAACTACTGAGCCTGCTCTCTAGAGCCCGCGAGCCACAACTACTGAGCCCACATGCCACAACTACTGAAGCCTGTGTGCCTAAAGCCCGTGCTCCACAGCAAGTGAAGCCACCGCAACGAAAAGCCTGCGCACCACAACGAAGAGTAGCCCCCGCCCGCCTCAACCAGAGAAAAGCCCATGCACAGCAACGAAGACCCAATGCAGCCAAAAATAAGATAAATAAAAATAAAATAAAATAAAATATACTAGATGAACTCAACAGTAGATTAAATGATACAGAGGAATGGATCAGCAATCTGCAAGACAAAGTAGTGGAAATCACCCAAGCTGAACAGAAGAAAGAATCAAAGAAATGATAGTTTGAGAAAATATCAAACATACTAACATTAGCCTTATAGGGGTCCCAGAAGGAGAAGAGTTAAGAGGAAGGGGCAGAGAAATTATTTGAAGAAATAATAGCTGAAAACGTCCCCAACCTGGGAAAGGAAACACATCCAAGTCCAGGAAGCAGAGACAGTCCCAAACAAGATGAGCCCAAAGAGGGCCACATCAAGACACATCATATTTAAAATGGCAAAAATTAAAGTGAGAATCTTAAAAGCAGCAAGAGAAAAGCAATTAGTTATGTACAAGGGAACTCCCATAAGGCTATCACCTGATGTTTCAACAGAAGCTTTGCGGATCAGAAGGGAGTGGCACAATATATCCAAAGTGATGAAAGGAAAACCCCTACAACCAAGAATACACTACTTGGCAAGGTTATCATTCAGATTTGTAGAAGAGATAAAAGGTTTTACAGATAAGCAAAACCTAAGAGTTTAGCACCACTGAACCAACTTTACAAGAAACGTTAAGTGGACTTCTTTAAGTGGAAAAGAAAAGGCTACAATTAGAAATATAAAAATTATGAAAGAAAAAATCTCACTGGTAAAAGCAAACATACAGTAAAGGTAGTAGATCAACCACTTATAAAGCTAGTAGGAAAGCAAAAAGACAAAAGTAGCAAAAAACATTTATATCCACAATAAGTAGTTAAGTGATACACAAAATAAAAAGATATAAAATATGATGTCAGAAACATTAAATGTGGTTGGGAGGAACACAGGGTTGTTGGAACACATTCAAACTAAAGAGATCATCAACTTAAAATAACCCCATATAAACTGTTTTATATGAACCTCATGGTGACCACAAAGCAAAAAACTATAATAGAAACACACACAAAAAGAGAAAGGAATCCAAACACTTAAGATAGTGATCAAGTCACAAGGGAAGAGAGCAAAATAAGTGTAAGAAAACTAAAAAGAACACAAAAACAACTAGAAAACAATCAACAAAATGGCAATAAGTACGTACCTATCAAGAATTACTTTAAATTGTAAATGGACTACATTTGCCAATCAAAAGACAGAGTGGGTGAATGGATAAAAACAAGACCCATCTATATGCTGCCTACAAGAGATTCACTTCAGAGCTAAATACACACAGAGACTGAAAGTGAGAGGATGGAAGAAAGTATTCCATGCAAATGTAAACAAAAGGAAAGCTGCGGTAGCTATACTTATATCAGACAAAACAGACTTTAAAGCAAGTATTGTAACAAGAGACAAAGAAGGGCATTGCATAATGATAAAAGGATCAATCCAACAAGAAGAAACACCAATTGTAAATATATACGCACTGAACACAGGAGCACCTAAATACATAAAGCAAATATTGACAGAGATAAAAAGAGAAATTGACGGTAATACCATAGTTAGTAGGGAACTTTAGCACCCTACTTACCTCAATGGACAGATCATCCAGACAATCAGTGAGAAAACCCTGATCTTAAATGATACATCAGATGGAATTAACAGACACATAAAGAACATTTCAACCAAAAACAGCAGAAAAACATTCTTTTCAAGTGCACATGGAACATTCTCCAGGATAGATCACAGGCTAAGCCACAAAACAAATCTCAATGAATTTAAAAAGACTGAAATCATATCAAGCATGTTTCCTGACCACAATGGTATAAGATTAGAAATAAACTACAGGGAAAAAACTGCAAAAAACACAAACACAAAACACTATGCTACTAAACAACCAGTGCGTCCTGAAGCAAAGAGGAAATGAAAACACAATGGTCCAAAATGAATGGGTTGCAAAAGCAAATCTAAGAGGGAAATTTAAAACAATACAGACCTACCTCAGGAAACAAGAAAAATTTCATATCAACAATCTAACCTTATGCCTAAAGGAACTAGAAAAAGGACACACAACACCCAAAGTTAGTAGAAGGAAGGAAATAATAAAGATCAGAGCAGAAGCCAATGAAATAGAGACTAAGAAAAACATAGAAAAAAAATCAATAAAACTAAGAATTAGTTCTTAGAAAACATAAAATTGATAAAAATTGATAAACCTTTAGCCAGACTCATCAAGAAAAAAATGAAAGAGGCCCAAATAAATAAAATTGGAAGTGAAAGAGAGTGAGAGGCTTCAGCAGCCATGGCTCCCAACGTGCCCGCAGCCAAATGGGCCCAAGAGTGTCCTAAAGGCAGCCGGTCTGTGCTGCTGGGGCCGCCCAGAGCCAGCAAGGGTACCCAGGCACCCAAATTCGCTGAAAGCTTCTGTGTCTGCCATTTGGCTACTGGAGACGTTCTGAAGGCCATAGTGGCTTCTGGCTCAGAGCTGGGAAAAAAGCTGAAGGCAACGATAGATGCCAGGAAACTGGTGAGAGATGGAATGGTCGTGGAGTGCATTGAGAAAAATTTGGAGACCCCTCCATGCAAAAAATGGTTTTCTTCTAGACGGCTTCCCTTGAACTGTGGGGCAGGCAGAAATGCTTGATCACCTCATGGAAAAGAGGAAACAGAAGCTTGATTCTGTGACTGAATTCAGCATTCCAGACTCTCTGCTGATCTGGAGAATCACAGGATGACAGATTCACCCCCAGAGTGGCCATTCCTACCACAAGGAGTTCAACTTCCCAAGGGAGCCCATGAAAGATGACATCACAGGGGAACCCTTGGTCCACCGATCAGATGATAATGAGAAGGCCTTAAAAATCTGCCTGGAGGCCTACCACACTCAGACAACCCCACTGGTTTACTACAGTAAACGGGGGATCCACTCTACCACTGATTCATCCCAGACCCCCGATGTCATGTCTGTAAGCATCCTAGCAGCCTTCTCCAAAGCTACATCCTAGTAACAGAAGGCCAAGGCTGCACCACTGCTCATCACTCCACGGCATGATCCCTGCTCTTAGATACTGGGCAGAGGGCAGGGGTGGTCAGGGTAAGGATGGAGAGGGAGGAGTGGTGAGGGGTCAAGAGGAGAATGGGAAGAGCAGCAGTGCTGCAGTGAAGCGATTTCTTTTACATGGAGTAGAAGTCTCAAAAAGTATAAGCAAAGGGAAAAATTAATTTTTTAAAACACTGACTGGAGGGTATAAATAGAAACAGGGAGAGGCAGTATTATTTCTAAGGAATCACGTTGGCATTTACTCCAGACTGGTGACAGTATTTTTTAAAGCCAGTGCCTTAAGACCTCAGCTTTTATGGGAACCTCATGCCAGCCCAGGAACGCAGGAAATCACACTGTTGTCCTGTCTGTCCTGTAGCTTGGAACAGGGCAGGAGTTAACTACTAACCCTGGCTCCCCATACCATGAGATCAAAAAGTCATCTCCCCATTTGAAAGAGATATGGAGTGTGTACATGGGAGCAGTGGCTCAGCACATCAGGTTTACTGGAGTCGTGGGGCAGGTGGGGCAGCTGGTCTCACTCCCCTCCCAACTTATCACTGATTTACCAGCCCACCTGCTCTCGTGGGTAAGCTCTTGGCAGCCACCCAGCATATGCCACATTCCTACACTCTTGCCTTCCTCCACCCATGTCGTGTGAAAGAACCCTTTTTAATAAATAAGCAAGTGTCCTAAGCAACATTCTCCAAAGACTGTCCTTTCCATCCTCAAATCCTGTGACTGGGATCACTCAACAGCACTGTGATGTATTATTTTCAATGAGGTGCCTTTCTTAACTATGTTAAAAGTTTGTAAAAAAAAAAAAAAAAAGAAAGAAAGGAAGTAGGGAAGGGAGGGAGGGAGGGAGCGAGGAATGAAAGACAAGTTACAACCGACACCACAGAAATCCAAAGGATTAAGAGACTACTATAAACAGTCAGATGCCAAAAAAATGGATAACCTAGAAGAAGTGGATAAATTCCTAGAAACATACAATCTCCAAAGATGGCATCAGGAAGAAATAAAAAAATATGAACAGATTACCAGTAATGAAACTGAATCAGTTACTTCTAAAACAAAATCCCAAGAAACAAAAGTCGGGACAAGACAGCTTCACAGGTGAATTCTACCAAGCATTTAAAGGTGAGCTGACACGTATCCTAGTCAGATTACTCCAAAAGATTAAGAGGAAGGAATGCTTCTGAACTCATTCTACAAGGCCAGCATCACTGTGATACCAAAGACAGACAAAGATTTTCACAAAGAAAGAAAATTATAGGCCAATATCATTGATGGACATACATGCAAAAATCCTCAATGAAATATTAGCAAACAGAATTCAGCAGTGCATTAAAAGGATCATACACCATAATCAAGAGAGATTTATCCCAGGGATGCAACAATGGTTTAATATCCTCAAATTAATCAATGTGGTACACCACATTAACAAACTGAAGACTAAAAATCATATGATCATCTCAATAGATGCAGAAAAAACATGACAAAATTCAACATCTATTTATGGTAACAACTCTCAACAAAGTGGGTATAGAGGGAACATATCTCAATGTAAGAAAGTCTATATATGACAAACCCACAGCCAACATCATACTCAACAGAGAAAAGCTGAAAGCATTCCCTTTAATTGAGGAACAAGACAAGGATGCCCACTCTTGCCACTTTTATTCAACATAGTATCAGGAGTCTTAGTTAAGCAAGACACATAATACTGAAAATCCTAGCCACAGGAATCAGAAAAAGAAATAAAAGGAACCCAAATTACAAAGAAAGAAGTAAAACTGTCACCATTTGCAGATGACATGATAATATATACAGAAAATCTTAAATCCAAAAAACTATGAGAACTAATAAATGAATTCAGTAAAATTGCAGGATACAAAATATATAGAAATCTGTTGCATTTGTATTCATTAACAAACTCTCAGAAAGAAAAAGTAATAAAACAACCTCACTTACAATTTCATCAAAAAGAATAAAATACCTTGGAATAAACCTAGAAAAGGAGGTAAAAGATTTGTCCTTAGAAGACTGTAAGACAGGGATGAGAGAAATTGATTATGACTCAAGCAGATGGAAAGATATGCCACACTCATGGACTGTACTGAATATTGTTAAAATGACCATACTATTCAAGCAATCTACAGATTCAGTGCAATCCCTATCAAAATTCCAATGCATTTTTCAAAGAACTAGAACAAATAATCCTAAAATTTATATGGAAACACAAAAGACCCTGAAGAGCCAAAGCAATCTTGAGAAAGAAGAACAAAGTTAGAAGTATCATGCTCCCTAATTGCAACCTACATCTACAAAGCTACAGTAATCAAAACAGTATCATACGGATACCAGAACAGACATGTAAATCAATGGAACATAATAGAGAGTGCAGAAATAAACCCATGCTTATATGGTCAATTAATTTATGACAAAGGAAGCAAAAGTATACAATGGGGAAAAGACAGCCTTGTAAATGATGTGGGGAAAACTGGACAGCTACATACAAACTAATCAAACTGGACTACTTTCTCACACCATATACAAAAATAAACTCAAAACGGATTGAAGGCTTAAATATAAGACCTGATATCATAAAACTCCAAGAGGAAAATATAAGCAGTACACTATTTGACATCTATCTTAGCAGTATTTTTTTTTTTTTGCTTTGTCTCCTCAGACAAGGAAGACAAAAACAAAAATAAGCAAATAGGACTACATTAAACTAAATGCTTCTGCACAGAAAAGGACACTACCAAGAGAACATAAACGGGACCTCCCTGGTGGCCCAGTGGGTAAAACTCTATGCTCCCAATGCAGGGGGACCGGGTTCGATCCCTGTTTGGGGAACTAAGAGTTCACATGCATGCTGCAACTAAGAGTCTGCATGCCTCAACTAAGAAGCCCACATGCCACAACTAAAAAGCCGGCATGCGGGGGGTTCCAAGATAGCAGACGAGTAGGAGGACGGATGCATCAGGAATACATCTAAAGATTCAACAGTTCTCACAGAACACCAGCAGAACACTAGCAGAAGACCCTGGACACCAGAAAGGACTATAAAGATCCCCACATAACTGGGTAGGACAAAAGAAAGAAGGGAGGAGGAGGAGGGGAGGAAGTGGGACAGGACCTGCACCATGGGGGTGGAGGGGAGAAATGAAGCAGGGGAGAGATTTCCACATCCGGGGAAGCCCCCTCACCGACAGCAAAATAGGCTGGGACAGAAGGGAAACATTTGAGGCTGTCAGAGGAGGTTGAAGCAACCGATCTGTGGCAGACGAGCCACCACAGTCCTGCGTGCCCCAGGCAGGGACGTGTGTCCACCAGTGCACACAGGGGCTGGGAGCTGGTGCGTGGTGATTAGAGAGCAAACCTGGGGCGACGACTGCTGCTGGCTGTGGGGAGATGGCCTGAGGGGACGGGAGGGAGGAAATCCACAACAGGGAATGCCTATGAAGGAAAACCAGACTGCGATGGAAGCAGGGCACTACTGCTGAGTCACACGGAGCCACCACTGTAGCCTCTGTCTCTCCACAAACCGGCACCTGCAGCCAGGCAATAAAAAAAGTCCTACCAGGGCTGACCTTCACGCGTCTGCTGCTGGGCACTAAAAGAAACCCGGCCAGGGCTGGCCCTCGCATGCCTACCACCAGGCACTAGAAAAAGCCTAGCCAGGGCTGGCCTTCAGCAACTTCCACCAGGCACTAGAAAAGGCTCCCACTAGGGTCCTATCTCTTGAGCCCATGGCCGCTGGCTTCCTTGCACACCTGGCACCGCCAGGGCTCCCATGATCCAAGGAGCCATACCACCTCCACGCCCTGTCCTCACCAGGGCAGACCCAAGTGCTCCAGGGCAGCCTTGGTAGCAAACTCCTGTGGGTGGCCCACATGCAGAGGTGGGGATAAAACCACAGACAAACCCCAGGGGTGGGGTGACTAAGGAAGAGGAGCGAAAATCTTTCCATCAGTTGTACAACCTGCAGGTTAAATCCCCGTCATCAGCTAGGGAGACCCTGCGTGTACAGAATATCTGAGCGGACGAGTGTTCCCACAAATGAAAACAGTCTAGCTCTAGCAGCTGTGGACTTTGGGGGCAAGCACATGTGGGAATAGGGCCAGATCAGACTCCAAGCTGTCTCCACAGGCCCACAGCAGATCCAGAGACCAGCCTAGGCACTGGAGGGCCTCGTGGGGAGGCAGAGGTGGGCTGTGGCTCACAGTGGGGGCAAAGACACTGACAGCTGAGACCCCAGGAAAACATTATTACTACTATTATGTTTTGGTTTGTTCTGTTGCTAGTTCTGTTTTTTGGGTTTTTTTTTTAATTTTTATTTTTATGTAGTCCTTGGGGATTTTTTTAAACATATTTTTTATCTTTTTATATATTTTTACTTTGCTTTTCTGTTCTGTTTTTTCCTTTTTTAATATATTTTTAATCTTTTATATTTCTATTTTTACTTTGTTCTTCTGTTGTCCTGTGGTTTTTTTCCCTTTTCCTTTTTTTTTTTTCCTTTTAATCACTTTTGTCTGTTTCTTCTGTTTTCGTTGCTTTATTCTTCAGCTGGCACTCTGCTTTGGTTTTGTTTTTTGTTCTCTGTTTTTGTTAGTTTTGTTTTTAATTGTTTGATTTCATTTTGGGGTTCTTTTGTCTGTGTGGTGTTCTCTTCTTTTTTGTTTTCTTTGGTTGTTTTTGTTTCTTTTGGGTGTGTTTCTTTGTTTCCGTTCTTCAATCTTTGATTTTGCTTTTACCATTTGTCTGGGGTTTTGTTTGTCTTTTTTTTTTCTTATTCTTTAATCCCCTTTATTGCCATGACAAGTAGCTTGCAGGGTTGTGGCTTCCCGACCAGAAGTTGGGCCTGAGCCTCTGGGGTGGGAGCACTGAGTCCAGGATGCTGGACCACCAGAGAATTCCTGGCCCCAGAGAATATTACAGTGAGAGCTCTCACAGAGGCCTCCATCCAAATCCAAGACCCAGTTCCAGCCAACCGCCTACAGCCCCCACCACTAGACACCTCATGCCAAACAACAAGCAAGACAGGAACACAAACCCACCCATCAGCAGACAGGCTGCCTAAAGTCATACTAAGCTCACAGAAAACCCAAAACACACCACCTGACATGGTCCTGCCCATCAGAGGGAAAAGACTCAGCTCCACCCTCCAAAATGCAGGAACCAGTCCCTCCCACCTGGAAGCCTACACAAGTCACTGGACCAACTTCACTTACTGGGGGCAGAGACCAGAAGCAAGAGGAACTATGACCCTGCAGCCTGGGGAAAAGAGACCTCAAACCAGTAAGTTAGAAAAAATGAGAAGACACAGAAATATCTTGCAGATGAAGGAACAAGGTAAAAACCCCCAAAACCAAATAAATGAAGAGGAAATAGGCAATCTACCTGAAAAAGAATTCAGAGTAATGATAGTAAAGATGATCCAGAATCTCAGAAATAGAATGGAGGCACGGATGGAGAAGATGCAAGATATGTTTAACAAGGACCTAGAAGAACTAAAGAACAAACAATCAGTGATGAACAACACAATAAATGAAATGAAAAATACACTAGAAGGTATCAGCAGCAGAATAACTAAGGCAGAAGAACGGATGAGTGAACTGGAAGATAGAATGGGGGCAATAACTGCCGAGGAGCACAATAAAGAAAAAAGGATGAAAAGAAATGAGGACAGTCTCAGAGACCTCTGGGACAACATTAAGTGCAGCAACATTTGAATTATAGGGGTCCCAGAAGAAGAAGAGAAAAAGAAAGGGACTGAGAAAATATGTGAAGAGATTATAATCAAAAACATCCTTAACAAGGGAAAGGAAATAGTCAATCAAGTCCAGGAAACACAGAGAGTCCCATACAGCATAAACCCAAGGAGAAACACACCAAGACACATATTAATCAAACTAACAAAAACTAAACACAAAGAAAAAATATTAAAAGCAGCAAGGGAAAAACAAGAAATAACATACAAGGGAATTCTCATAAGGTCAACAGCTGATCTTTCAGCAGAAACTCTGCAGGCCAGAAGGGAGTGCAGGATATATTAAAAGTGATGAAAGGGAAAAAACTACAACCAAGATTATTCTACCCAGCAAGGATCTCATTCAGATTTGATGAAGAAATCAAAAGCTTTTCAATCAAGCAAAAGTTAAGAGAATTCAGCACCACCAAACCAGCTTTACAACAAATGCTAAAGGATCTTCTCTAGGCAGGAAACACAAGAGAAGGAAAAGACATACAGAAACAAACCCCAAACAATTCAGAATATGGTAATAAGAACATACATATCAGTAATTACCTTAAATGTAAATGGATTAAATGCTCCAACCAAAAGACACAGACTGGCTGAATGGATACAAAAACAAGACCTGTATATATCCTGTCTACAAGAGACCCACTTCAGGCCTAGGGACACATACAGACTGAAAGTGGTGGGATGGAAAAAGATATTCCATGCAAATGGAAATCAAAAACAACACTGGACTAGCAATTCCCATATCAGACAAAATAGACTTTAAAGAATGTTACAAGACACAAGGAAGGACACTCCATAATGATTAAGGCATCAGTCCAAGAGGAAGACATAACAATTGTAAATATTTATTCACTCAGCACAGGAGCACCTGAATACATAAGGCAAATACTAACAGCCATAAAAGGGGAAGTCAACAGTAACACAATTATAGTGGGGGACTTTAACACCCCACTTACACCAATGGACAGATCAGACAAAAAGTTAATAAGGAAACACAAGCCTTAAATGACACATTAGACCAGATGGACTTAACTGGTATCTTTAGGACATTCCATCCAAAAACAGCAGAATACACTTTCTTCTCAAGTTCACATGGAACATTCTCCAGGACAGATCATATTTTGGGCCACAAATAAAGCCTCAGTAAATTTAAGAAAACTGAAATCGTATCAAGCATCTTTTCTGACCACAATGCTATGAGATTTGATGCCAATTACAGGGGAAAAAAACCTGCAGAAAACACAAACACATGGAGGCTAAACCGTATGCTACAAGATAACCAAGAGATCACTGAAAAAATCAAAGAGGAAATCAAAAAAATACAGAAACAAATGACAACAAAAACACTATGACCCAAAACCTATGTGATGCAACAAAAGCAGTTCTAAGAGGGAAATTTATAGCAATACAATCTTACCTCAAGAAACGAGAAAATTCTCAAACAACCTAACCTTACACCTAAAGCAATAAGAGAAAGAAGAGCAACAACAACAACAAAACCCAAAGTTAGTAGAAGGAAAGGAATCATACAGACCAGAGCAGAAACTAATGAAAAACAAATGAAGAAAACAATAGCAAAGATCAATAAAACTAAAAGGTGGTTCTTTGAGAAGATAAACAAAACTGATAAACCATCAGCCAGACTCATCAAGAAAAAAAGAGAGAAGACTCAAATTAATAAAATTAGAAATGAAAAAGGAGAAGTTACAACTGACACCGCAGAAATACAAAGGATCATAAGAGACTACTATAAGCAACTATATGCCAATAAGATGGACAACCTGGAAGAAATGGACAAATTCTTAGAAAAGTACAACCTTCCAAGACTGAACCAGGAAGAAATAGAAAATATGAATAGACCAATCACAAGCAATGAAATTGAAACTGTGATTAAAAATCTTCCAACAAACAAAAGCCCAGGACCAGATGGATTCACAGGCGAATTCTATCAAACATTTAAAGAAGAGCTAACATCTATCCTTGTCAAACTCTTCCAAAAAATTGCAGCGAGAAGAACACTCCCAAACTCATTCTACGAGGCCACCATCACCCTGATACCAAAACCAAAAATATCAAGAAAAAAAGAAAACAGTGCACACCAATGTCACTGATGAACATAGATGCAAAAGTCCTCAACAAAATACTAGCAAACAGAATCCAACAACACATTAAAAGGATCATACACCATGACCAAGTGGGATTTATCCCAGGGATGCAAAGATTCTTCACTACATGCAAATAAATCAATGTGATACACCATATGAACAAACTGAAGGATAAAAACCATATGATAATCTCAGTAGCTGGAAAAGCTTTTGACAAAATTCAAAACCCATCTATGATAAAAACTCTCCAGAAAGTAGGCATAGAGGGAACCTACTTCAACACAATAAAGGCCAAATATGACAAACCCACAGCAAACATCATTCTCAATGGTGGAAAACTGAAACCATTTCCTGTAATATCAGAACAAAACAAGGGTCCCACTCTCATCACTATTATTCAACATAGTTTTGGAAGTCCTAGCCATGGCAATCAGAGAAGAAAAAGAAATAAAAGGAATACAAATTGGAAAAGAAGTAAAACTGTCACTGTTTGCAGATGACATGATACTATACATAGAGTCCTAAAGATGAACCAGAAAACTACTAGAGCTGATCAATGAATTTGGTGAAGTAGCAGGATACAAAATTAATGCACAGAAATCTCTCACATTCATATACACTAACAACGAAAGATCAGAAAGAGAAATTAAGAATCCCAGTTATCACTGCAACCAAAAGAATAAAATACCTAGTAATAACCTACCTAAGGAGGCAAAAGACCTCTATTCAGAAAACTGTAAGACACTGATGAAAGAAATAAAAGATGACACAAACAGATGGAGAGATATACCATGTTCTTGGATTGGAAGAATGAACATTGTGAAAATGACTATACTACCCAAAGTAATCTACAGGTTCAATGCAATCCTATCAAATTACCAATGGTATTTTTCACAGAACTAGAACAATTTACAAATTGTATGGAAACACAAAAGACCCCAAATAACCAAAACCATCTTGAGAAAGAAAAATGGAGCTGGAGGAATCTGGCTCCCTGACTTCAGACTATACTACAAAGCTACAGTAATCAAGACAATATGGTACTGGCACAAAAGCAGAAATACAGATCAATGGAACAGGACAGAAAGCCCAGAGATAAACCCACACACATACAGTCACCTTATCTTTGACAAAAGAGGCAAGAATATACAATGGAGAAAAGACAGCCTCTTCAATGAATAGTGCTGGGAAAACTGGATAGCTACATGTAAAATAATGAAATTAGAACACTTCCTAATACCAAAACAAAACTCAAAAATAAACTCAAAATGAATTAAAGACCTAAATGTAAGGCCAGACACTATAAAACTCTTAGAAGAAAACATAGGAAGAACACTCTTTGACATAAATCTCAGCAAGATCCTTTTTGACCCACCTCGTAGGGTAATGAAAATAAAAACAAAAATAAATAAATGGGACCTAATGAAACTTAAAAGCTTTTGCACAGCAAAGGAAACCATAAACAAGACGAAAAGACAACCCTCAGAATGGGAGAAAATATTTGCAAACGAAGCAACAGAGAAAGGATTAATCTCCAAAATATACAAAAAGCTCATGCAGTCAATAACAAAAAAAACAAACAACCCAATCAAAAAATGGGCAGAATGGAACTCCCTGGTGGCACAGTGGTTAAGAATCTGCCTGCCAATGCAGGGGACATGGGTTTGATCCCTGGTCCAGGACGATCCCACATGCCATGGAGTAACTAAGCCTGTGTGTCACACTACTGAGCCTGAGCTCTAGAGCCCGTGAGCCACAACTATTGACCTCGCGTGCCACAACTACTGAAGCTCACACGCCTAGAGCCCATGCTCCACAACAAGAGAAGCCACCACAGTGAAGAGTAGCCCCCACTCGACTCAACTAGAGAAAGCCTGCACGCAGCAACGAAGACCCAATGCAGTCAAAACTGAAAATAAGTAAATAAAAAAATTTTTTTTAAAAGGGCAGAAGACCTAAATAGACACTTCTCCAAAGAAGACCTAGAGATGGCCAACAAACACATGAAAAGATGTTCAACATCACTAATTAGAGAAATGCAAATCAAAACTACCATGAGGCATCACCTCATACCAGTCAGAATGGCCATCATCAAAAAATCTACAAACAGTAAGTGCTGGAGACAGTGTGGAAAAAATGGAACCCTCTTGCACTGTTGGTGGGAATGTAAATTGATTCAGCCATTGTGGAGAACAGTATGGAGGTTCCTTACAAAACTAAAAACAGAACTACGTTATGACCCAGCAATCCCACTACTGGGCATTATACCCTGAGAAAAACATAATTCAAAAAGATACATGTACCACAATGTTCACTGCAGCACTATTTACAATAGCCAGGACATGGCAGCAACCTAAATGTCCATCGACAGATGGATGGATAAAGAAGATGTGGCACATGTATACAATGGAATATTACTCAGCCATGAAGAGGAATGAAATTGAGTTATTTGTAGTGAGATGGATGGAACTAGAGTCTGTCATAGAGAGTGAAGTAAGTCAGGAGGAGAAAAACAAATACTGTATGCTAACACATATATATGGAATCTAAAATAACGGTACTGATCAACCTAGTGGCAGGGCAGCAATAAACACACAGGCATAGAGAATGGACTTGAGGACACAGGGGCAGAAGAGGAAGCTGGGAGAAGTGAGAGAGTAGCACTGACATATATACACTACCAAATGTAAAACAGAGAACTAGTGGGAAGCGCCTGCATAGCACAGGGAGATCAGCTCAGTGCTTCGTGACCACCTAGAGGGGTGGGATAGGGAGGGTGGGAGGGAGGCTCCAGAGGGAGGGGATATGGGGATATATATACGTATAGCTAATTTACTTTGTTGTACAGCAGAAACTAACACAACATTGTAAAGCAATTATACTTCAATAAACATGTGAAAAAAAAAAAGACACACACACCCCAATGTTCATTGAAGTCCTATTTACAACAGCTAGGACATGGAAACAACCTAAATGTCCATTAACAGAGGAATGGATACAGAAGGTGTGATACATATATACAATAGAATATTACTCAGCCATAAAAATGGAATGAAATTGTGTCATCTGTAGTGAGGTGGATGGACCTAGAATCTGTCAGAGTGAAGTAAGCCAGAAAAAGGAAAAACAAATATCGTATATTAACGCATATATATGGAATCTAGAAAAATTATACTGATGAACCTATTTGCAGTGCAGGAGAAGAGGCACAGATGTAGAGAATGGAGTTGTGGACACAGGGTGGGAAGGAGAGGGTGGGATGAACTGAGAGAGTAGCACTGACATATATACGCTATCATGTGTAAAATAGTAGCTAGTGGGAAGCTGCTGTATAGCACAGGGAGCTCAGCTCGGTGCTCTGTGATGACCTAGAGAGGTGGGATGGGTGGGAGGCTCCAGAGGGAGGGGATATATGTACACATATAGCTGATTCACTCTGTTCTGTTAGCAGAAACTAACACAGTATTGTAAAACAATTATACTCTAATTAAAAAAAAAAAAAGCCCACATGCTGCAGTGAAGATCCCATGTGCCCCAACTAAGACCCAGCACAGCCAAAATAAATAATACATAAACAAATAACTATTAAAAAAAAAAAAGAAAACATAAAGGCTGCCTACTGAATGGGAGAAGATATTTGCACATGATATATCTGATAAGGGATTAATATCCAAAATATACAAAGAACTCGTACAATCCAACATCAAAAAACAACCTGATTTAAAACTGGGCAGAGGACCTGAATAGACGTTTTTCCAAAGAAGACAGGCAGATGGCCAACAGACACATGAAAAGATACTCAACATCACTAACCATCAGAGAAATACAAATGAAAACCACAAGGAGGTATCACCTCACTCCTGTCAGAATGGCTATCAACAAAAAGAAAACAAATAACAAGCATTGGTGAGAATGTGAAGAAAAGGAAACCCTTGTGCACTGTTGGTGGAATTGTAAACTGACGCATCCACTGTGGAAAACGATATGGAGGTCCCTCAAAAAATTAAAAATAGAACTGCCATATGATCCGGCAATTTTACTTTTGGATATTTACCCCCTCACACACAAAAAGCAAAAACACTAATTCAGAAAGATATATACACCCCAATGTTCACTGCAACTTTATTTACAATAGTCAGGATATGAAAGCAACCTGCGTCCATCAATAGATGAATGGATAAAGAAGATGTGGTATAAATATACAATGAAATGTTAGCCAAAAAAAGTGACATCTTGCCATCTGCAACAACATGGATGGACCTGGAAGGTATTGTGCTAAGTGAAATAAGTCATACAGAGATGATCTCGTACGATCTCACTTATATGTGCAATCCAAAACACAAAGCAAACGAAAAGAGACATAGGTACAGAGAATATGGTTGCCAGAGGGGAGGTGGGTAGGAGTAGAAGTGAAACAGGTGAAGGGAATTAAAAAGCATAGACCTCCAGCTATAAAATAAGCCACAGGGACGGAGCACACAGCAAAAGGAATATGATCAATAATATTGTAATAGCTTTGTATGAGGACGGATGCTTACCAGATTTATTGTGGTGATCATTTCATAGTGTATGCAAATGTCAAATTACTATGTCGTACACCTGAAACCGAATATCATATTGTGCTATATCTTATTTTTTTAAAAAAGAAAGAAAATTAAGCCTAAGCCTGCAGGAGCTCTGGGGAGTCCCCTCTGCCCCAGAATTTACCCCACTTGACTCCAGGAAGCTGAGCTTCTGTAACTCTGCTCTAGTCACTGCATGGGGGCTACCTGGACACTTCTGGACAGGAGGAAGTATGGCAACTCTAACCACATGAAGGCACACCTCTAGGAAAGATCACAGGTATGAGTCTTGGCAGCAGCACCCACAGCTACTGGAAGATGGGCACACCTGCCCAGTAAATGGGAGGCCAGGGGGTCTGAGCCAGGCAGAATTAGCATCTGCTATAGTCCATGATTCAGAGGTCGTGCACAGAACTCCAGCTTTGGTGTGAACCAGCACAGAGTGAGTAGGGCTGGATTCCATTTCTTCTATTCTAGATAACTGGCTTTAAAACTTTCATTTTAACAGTAAAAGTTTTTTTTGTTCCCAAACAAAATTCTACATCACACACAGACGATAAAATTGAGCATCTAGTATGTTTCAGACAGCGTGACAGATCCTAGAGATAGGGAGGAAGTAAAACAGATTTGTCCCTGCCATCATGAGGCTTACTGTCTGGTAAGAGAGACAGAAGAAATAGGAAAAGAAACAAACTAAAAACCGCAAATATATACAGAAGGTAAGTGCTGTACCAACAACAGCAATAAATGGATGCTGAGATGGAGATAATGGGGGAGGGAAATTTACGATCCAGAGCCATGCTGAACATGTGGTCAAATTTCTAATTCTTTAGCTCTGAACTGTAGTATCAGTTAAGGTACTTTATTTTTCCCTGTTATCATCCCCCTTAAATTTCTTTTTTTTAAAAACATCTTTATTGGAGTATAATTGCTTTACAATGGTGTGTTAGTTTCTGCTTTATAACAAAGTGAATCAGCTATACATATACATATATTCCCAAATATCCTCCCTCTTGCGTCTCCCTCCCACCCTCCCTATCCCACCCCTCTAGGTGGTCACAAAGCACCGAGCTGATCTCCCTGTGCTATGCGGCTGCTTCCCACTAGCCACCCCTTAACTTTAATCTAGTGATCAGGGAAGAACTCCCACAGTGGGAAACATTCAAGCTAAGAAAGACCTGGAGGATGAGCAGGAGCCAGCCATGCAAACACCTGTTGGGAGAGTGGTTCAAGAAGAGAACAAAGAAGTGGAAGAAAGTGGATCTATTGTGACTGATGGGGTGGGAGGAGAGGAAAGGCCTGGAGCCCACCCACTCCATTGCAGGGATCCCTAAAGCACCTTCTGGGAACTCCAGGCCACCTTAAAATGTCATTTGAGAGCCATAATTCTGGGTATCATACTTCTGGTCACAGATTCTAAAACTGGATTGAAGAAAGTCACTGGTTTTCTGTCCAGTTACCCTCAGGGACCACCCATCATTCCACATTCTTGGATCTTTATACACTTTTTGTCATGTCCCTTTCTTTCTCAAGTACTTGGAGAAGGCGTGGGGGAGGGAGGGCCTGGCTTGCTTCACAGCTCTAACCAGAGGGCCCATTTTAGAGATGCCAGCAGGGGATGGCATATGAATCAACAGCGTGTTCCCTGCACACCCCCACGGTCCAGATGGCTGCATGTCACAGGAGGAGAGGGCGGCTCCTCCGCAGAAGACTTCCCTGGCTGGAAACACACGCCATACTTTGGACCACGAAGGGAACACACTGTGGTAGTGGTGGTGACATTTTTACAAGAAAAGGACACAGTATTTCTTTTGCAACATTTTCATTTCAAACACCCATCTGTAGTAAAACCTTATAGTGTAAGATACTGAGGGCTCATAGAATCGGAAAGCACCATAGGAACTAGCTGGTGCAGCTTCTCACTCACAGTGTGAATCTCTTCCTATCCCTGATGTG
This sequence comes from Lagenorhynchus albirostris, assembly GCF_949774975.1. Lineage (NCBI taxonomy): Eukaryota > Metazoa > Chordata > Mammalia > Artiodactyla > Delphinidae > Lagenorhynchus > Lagenorhynchus albirostris. The sequence continues at coordinate 32,987,943 of NC_083104.1, read as the reverse complement.
GGTCACTGAGCTGAAGTTTGAAATTTTTACATCTGGGCAGTCACAACTCCATGAAGCAACTCTGATAGTTGGAAAGTTTTCTTTACATATGTTAACTCAAAATCTGCTCCCTCTGACTCTCCTCCATCTGGTGTGGTTCTTCATTACACAGAATTTAATAACACCCATGCTGGCCATTCATCGAGGTCTTGACATTTCCCAAGCACTGTGCTAAGTACATGACATAAAATACCTCATCTCACCCTCAACCCAAACTTGGGAGATAAGCACAAATCTTATCCTCACTTGTCATGAGGAAACCCAAGCCTCAGAGAGGATAATGGAGCAACCCAAGATCAGACCACTGAGAAGCAAAGCTGAGATTCTGACCCACAGCTATCATTCTTTAAAAGCTCAGCCAACTCTTGACATGCAACTTCCACAGAACAAACCTAGCTCCTTTTCATAAGAAGGCACCCCGAGTAAGGGAAGCCAGGCCACGTCTATCTCTTATGGAATTTTCTTCTCTACCTGAAATATCTCCAGGTCCTTTGGCCATTCTTGGTAGAACGTAAGAGCCCAAATAAGAACCACCCTGATGACCCTTCCCTGGAAAAGCTCCAGCTTCTAATCTCATTCCTAAAACATGGTGCCAAGAACTGGCCATTCCACACGCAAGCAATCTGACAATGGCAGAGTCCATCCAGCCTTATCCATCTTCTAAAGCAGCCAAAAATTAGTCAGCCATTTCAGCCACTGTGAGCTGTTTTGCATCAAGCAAAGATGCTCCTGAATCAGAAATGGTGTGACACTGTCCCATGTGGGACAAGGTAGGCTCACATGAATGAGCCCAGGGCCAATTCCCCCCACCCCCAAGAGAAGTGCCCTAGACACAGGTGTTCCTTGGCTTCCCCTGTGGGACTTGCAAACATTTGGCTTTCAGGCATCACAGATGGAGCCTTTTAAACCACCATGCATGCACTCAATCAGAATTTTAGGGTTTCAGATGGTGAACAAAACCTGTTGGTGCTGCTTGCAAGTCAACCCTAAATCTGCTCCAAATCCTCACCATCTAGTCTTTCTCTGCAGCAGATTCTGTGCAACTCTAGAATGTTTTATTGCATTTGCCTTTGTTATTGTATTAAAACTAGTGGAAAACTGAAACAAAAGGACTGACATAAGTGACAACAAGCACAAATCAAAGAACTGAGGCAGGTGGCACTCGTGCACATCTCAAAATGGCTCATCTCTAGCGTGAATCGGACACTTTAGCCAGGCAACTCCCTTTCAAGTATGAGGCTGAGTAACAAAATTATTAATACTGCCAGAGATTCCTAATGACTGTACCTGAAAAAAAATTTTGAGATTTTAGAATTTTTTTCATATCTCTAAGAAGAGTAGTCTCTTCCTCCTGTAAAACATATAAATAACTGTTTTTGGACATCTGATTGCAAACACTTCAGGCTTTACCACCAACCAGCTGTAATATCTCAGATAGGATGGAGACCTCTCTGTGCCTTATGGCCTCATCTATAAATGGGAACAAGAACTGCACCCGTCCCATTTGTTACAAGGATGAAATAAGCTAACAGGTATAAAGCCAGTATGCAGTGGTGCCTAGAAGGGTACCTGGAACATAGTTCAATAAATGTTGGCTATTTAACATTTATTTAATGGTACGACCCACTCCTCATGACCATCTGGAGTTTGGAGGGCATTAGGACAAGCCAATGCAGGAAGGGCAGGAAGGGCAGGAAAGGCAGGAAGCTGGAAAAGGGGCATGTACCCTGGGAGGGGACAGGAATGGTCACAAGAATAGGATGCCCCCAAGATGGCAGATGGTCCCTTTGGAAAAGTGTAACAGGTGAGAAGCAGCCTAGGCAGAAAGGCAATGATGGGTCACATGTGGAGTTCATTCACAGGCAGAGCTGGTAAATGGGAGGCCGTTGCAGAGGGCTTGTTGAGCAAGCTGGCAGCAAGGTGAAACCAAGAGGCAAGCTGTACTCCTCAGGAGGTACAGAGGAAAAAAACCAGGGCCCAGTCTGAGAGCTACACAGCAAACTGTCTGAGGGCACACACTGAGTAGTTACCTAACCCCTAGCACACAGCACACCCTCTAGCACATGGCCCAAACAAGAGCACCTAACATCCATTACCAAGCACCTCTCACACAGCCCTCAACCACAACTCCCCGAAGTCCTGTGATTATCCTCACTTTACAGATGAGGGGTCTAAGGCCCAGAGAGATAAAATGTCTAGGCTAAGTGCTCAGATAAGGGAGAGACAGATGGATGGGTAGATGAAGTAAATTGACAACATGGTCTCAAACCTAAGGCAGAAGCCATTTCCCAGAAAGAAGCTACACATCACCCTCTGATTTCATGCCCCACCATAACCGCCCCAATATCCCGCCATTACGGTCACATTCATCCATCCACACTCCTCCCAACATAGTCCCCAGGTTGTCCTTTCTATCATACACCCTTCATTCATTGCAGTCTCTCAAAGGCAGAGTTCAAATCCCATGTACTGCAGGAGGCTACACACACACACACACACACACACACACACACACACACACACACACACACGTATTAATTCTTCCTTCTTGTCCTGCACTTTGCTTTTATTTCCGTAAGAACGCAGATAACAATAGCTAACATTTTAGAGTAGTTTCCATGTACTAGGTACTGTGCTAAACTGTACATGTTCTGTATCCTTCAATCTTCAGAATTTTTTCCATTTCACAGGCAAGGAAACCGAGGAACTGAGTGGCCTACAATAATACTGTTCAGATTCAATTCCTTGCCTGTGCTCTTAGCCATTATTACCTAGCTCTCCGCAATATTCTTTCTGCATGTGTATGTATATGTCTTCCGGGGGGCCCTGGGAAAGTGGAGAACCAATTCCCAACATAACTCCACAGTGCCTGCCCACTGCTGATACTCACCACTGTTTGCTAAGTCTAGTTGACTTCCTTAACTTGGGGACTTCAAGGAAGCTGGATCATCGGGAACTATTTCGATAACTGAGGAAATGGGGGCTGGCAGAGAAGGGGGGCCATGAGCACAGAGAGGAGAGGGGCAATGTGAGGGACGAGCAAGCCACACTGATGTGTCCAGAAAAATAACAACAGCTGCTGTTTACTGAACCCCTACTTGGGCAGGCCCCCTGCCAACTGCTGACAGGCATTACTGCATTTCTAATCCTCGCAGGGTAACCCGCATTATTCCCCTTGTAAAATGCAGATCTGGAAACTGAGGCACTCACCTGAAGTACCTAGCTTGGAGCAAAGGAGACAGGCCTTGAACTGACACTTAACTCTGATGTCCGCATGTCCCACTACAGCTGGTAAGCAGCTTTGGGTGGAGGGGGCGTACATTTAAAAAAGAAATGCTGATCATAAGAGCCACCGCCAAAAGTGCGGAGTGGTTTTGGGAGGGTTTGGTTGGGGGGGTGAGGGCGGGGTTCACATAATGCTTGCGGAAAAAGTGAAATTTACCTGTAATCCCAGTATCCCAGAGATGAGTGCCATCAACAGTCTGCCATAAACTTGCTTTCCAGACCTGTTCTCCATGAATGTGTATAAATGTGATATGTTGAGGGGGGGGGCGGTGTGTTCTCTTTAATTAAAACAGGACAGTACTATACATTGTGGGAAACAGCAGAAAAAGGTAAAGTATATTAAAAATACAGCCCATCCTCAAAGGAGTCTAGACAACCACATCCAGTCAGGCAGTTCCCATCTAAATTCACTGCTGAGTGACAAGACAGATGACTTCCCTCCTTCCTTGCTTAAGACTAAAACTTCTTGAGATCAGATATTGAGAAGATATAATGGAAGTTGAATAAACTGCTCTAAAACAATCAAGCTGTCCACAAAGACACAATTGGAGTTTCGCTTCTAAAAACTGTACTGGTATAATTTTCCTGTTGGCCATTCCCTTGAAATAATAATTGAACTAGTGAGTCCATTCCTCATAAACACTTTCATCATCTTTGGCTTGACGACGCCTAGCTACCAAGCCACAGATAAAAGTTTCTTCAAGATAGTAAATCATGAGCCATATGTTAGAAATTACCCTTCCTCCCCTGTAAATGGGACTATACCCACCACCCTTTGTCCTTTCCAAAACAGTGGAAGGGATTTTTGGCAGCCAGACTCACATTAGAATCCCTGGGAATAACACTGCTAATCCCCAACACGACCCTTTGAAGCTTCAGAGTCATATTTCACAATGGTATTTTCACAATGTCTGTGGAGATCATGTTTATAAAAACAGATTCAAAACAATGAAAAAGGATAACTGGAAACTGAGCTCCAGTCACCTATGTGAGAAAAGCTCTTGGCATTGGCTGTGCCTGTGCCTGAGACAAGCATCGTCATGAGAGAGAGCACAGTGTCATGATGGAAATCCCAGCTCTGTAGACTAATGGCCTGGATTCAGATCCTGGCTCCACTAATCTCCAGCTCCATGACCTTGACCAAGTAACTTAACCTCTCTGTGTCTCAGCTTCAGTATCTGTAAAATAGGAATGGTAATAGTACTTGCTTCACATGGTTATTAGAATTAAATGCAATAATACGAAAGCTTCTAAACTTTTCGATTGCAATTTTCTGAAATACACTTTAGTATAGGCTTCCTACTACAGGAAGCAACTTGAGTGATAAGTTGAGTCAAGGTTTCTAGAGGCCATGCCTGGAAGTGGTATATTCACTTTTGCTCTTGTTCCATTGGCCAAAACTTAGTCACATGGCCAAACATGTAAGGGCATCTGGGAAATGCAGTCCAGCTGTGTACCCATGAAGAAATGGGGAATGCAATGCTGGTGGCAACAGCAGTTTATAACAACATGGATTTAACAGAAAGTTTCATGAAACAATTCCTCTACTTACTAAACATGAGAAACTCTGATTCGATTCCACTCTGCTCTATTCTAATATTTTTTATTTAAAACATGTTTGTCATGACCCAATTAGTTGATTTTCAAAATCCACTAGTATTTCACAATTCACCGTTTGCTCAGTAAGTATTGTTATTGACAATGGTGGTGACAGCAACAGTGAACAAAAGGACAAACTAGATACTTTCAAATTTTTCAGAAAATTCTTGGCATTTGGGTTCACAAGACTTTACAACAAAGACATGCTTGGGTTCTGACTTCAGGTATTAGGAACCTGAAACATGCACCTAGAAACACTCATCAATTTCTAGAGCGCAGGCTGCCTGAGGAAAACATACTTACAATTATACGTTGTAGAAACTAACAGAAATAAACACACGTGTGTGTGTGTGTGTGTGTGTGTGTACATACAGATGAAAAACGACCACTAGAAAGAGATCAAAGAAAACATAAAGAAGAAGGGGCCATGACAAGAGATTTGTACTCTCTGAATACACAACAGCAAGCACAGAGACCAGAGTAAGCACAGGCATTACTTTATCAAAAAGTGTACAAGTGATACATCAGGTCTTGCTCTTCATATCCTTGCCCTATATATTCCCCACAACTTGTGCATAAGTTAGTACAATGTACTTCCCTGGCCTTCTAATGTGCTAAGGGATTTGAAACTTCCTCTCAACCTCCATGGGGAGGCTATGTAAGGGCTCAAGAAGAGTGTGACTTGATCAAACGTTCATTTCCAGTAGATATCTTAGGATATACTGGAGCTGACCTGACCTGAAGCAGGGAGACCCACAAGGAAGCTGCTGTAGTGATAGGTCAGAGAAGACAGTGACCTGAGTTAAGGCAGAGATGGTAGGTAGAGGAAGAAGGGCCCTGAGTCAAAGGATACACAGAGGTTCAAAGTGGTAGGTTTTACTGACTGACTTGGAAATAAGAAAAATCTCCCAAGGAAGATGCACAGGTTTCTAACTTGGACAACTGAGCAGATGAAAGTGTGCCATTGGCTTGAGATGAGGAACACAGAAAGAGAACTAGAGAATTTGATGAATTCAAGTTTTGTACAAGTTATGTTTGAGACACCTGGGGCTCAGTCAAAAGGTGCCCAGGTGGCATTGGAAATGTAGGCTACAGGTGAAGTAAGAATGTTGTGAAGACCCAGATTTAGGAACTACCAGCAAATGAATGATGGTTAAAGTCAGGGGGTAACTGTGGGACTGGATCTAGGCTATAAAGACTCCACAGGCCAAACCACAACCCCCAGCAACATCAGCCCTCTGTACAACAGAAGGTGGCGGGTGGCAGAGAAAATGGCAATGACCTTAGGTGCTCACTAGAGAGAACAGGCAATAGCATAAAACCCAAGTGAACTTGGACTCTGACACAGTTTCTTTATTCATTCAACAGGTGTTCATTCAACATGTGTTTATCGACAGGTGTTTATGTACTATATGACAGGCACAGTGCCAGGGACTGAAGAAATCATGATACACAAGACAGACATAGTATCTACCTGTGGTCTAGTGGGCAAGAAAGCTAAAAATAAGGAAGCAAATTTTAAAAATTAAATAGGGAATGCTATGAAGGAAACAGGGTGACGAGAGAATATCATAGAAGGGGAAGGACCTACTTGGATTACAAGGTCAAAGAAGGTGGTATTTAAACAGAGGTATTTAAACAGAGACCTCAATAGGTGGTATTTAAACAGAGACTTCAAGGATGAGAAAGAACCCGATAGGGGGAAAGGAAGCAAACGGAACTGGGTTTTAGACAAAGGCAAAGGAAAGATATTGGATGTTTGAAAAACTGACAAATCAGTGTTCTGGAGCTTGGAAAGCAAGGGGCATCATTAATAAGGATTAGATCATGCGAAGGAATTTAGACTTCACAGTAAAAGTCATAGAGAGCTATTGAAGGTTTTTAAGCAGGAGAATAACATGATATGACATGTACTTTTAAGAGTATCATTCTTGCTGCCATGTAGAAAAAGGATGAAGGAGGAACTGTGGACTCAGGGATACCAGAAAAGAAGTGAACAATGATAGTGGCCTAGTCCAGGGGGTTAGATGGGGACATGGACAGGAGTCAAATGGCTGTGAAATATAAGTGGAGGTATAATCATCAGTACTTGATTATAAATAGGATGTAGTGGGTGAGAGGAACAATCAAGGATAATTCCTAAATTTCCAGCTTGAGCAACTGAGTGGACTGGGTATCTATCTCTCAAGGTTGTTGTAAGGGATGAACAATATATCGTGTACATCACTCAGCACCAAGGCCAGCACACAAATAGAATTACCACTTCCTCTGTGTCCCTTCTGTTCCATGTAGAGACTTCGCCCATGGAAGTTTATTATTTGGAAGTTTATCATTATTTATTATTTGAACTATATGAAAATGCTCATACTCATTTTTTTTTTTTTTTTTTACTTAAAACACATGGGATGGAGTCATTTGGGGGTCAGTCTTCTCTTCTTAAGAGAACTGTATGTAAACCAAAACTTTATTCCAGGAGTATGAGAAATCAGCATGAACCAAGCTCTTTTTTCCTTAATTTTCTTTTCCTTTGTAAGGAACTAGGCATAGAATTAGTAAAAGAGAACATAAAGCAATTCTAAGCATCTCTTAAAACACAAGCCCAGCTAAGTATCCCTTCCCAACACTCCATAATCCTCTATCTATCCATACACAGCCCAGCCACCAGGGGAGGATTGATCAAAGCCATTTGCTGCAGTGGGTACAACAGGTTATACCCTAAGTAGAAACCCAGATTGTTAAGTGACTTCTTTAAAAAAAAAAAAAACAGTAAGACAATATCTAACCACGAGGCGCATACATTTTGCTATCAGCAAAGAATAAAGAGTTAAGAATATGCTCTTACGCACAATAAATTCGTTCTCATGGAACAACTTCTTTACAACACTAGGAGCGTTAAGTCTTAATATGTTTCTAGAGAATTCCTCTTTGTTTCTAGAAGCCGGTTCTCTAGACCACTTTCAGAAAGGGTGCTTTATTAACATGCTTGGCTACACAAGAAGCAAATGTTGCCATTAACTCAGAGTCAGATTGCAAAAACATAACTTCTTCCAATGCCTGGATCAAAACAGCCATCAGAACATTGGTTTGGCCATCTTTGTATTCCACCATTAGGCAGAATACCACAGGACATCTGAGTGGAACAGGAGGATTTAGCCTGTTGGCAATACCCGAAGTCTGCAATCACTTTCCCTAATAACCACTTGTAACCAAGACTGCCCTCAGGTGAAAACTCCATTTTCCATTTTGAAAGCCTCAAGATACCTTATCCATGAACTGCAGTGCGTTTTAGGGGGATATAAAAATGTCTTACCTTGAGGATGAAAATTGGTTTCTCTTAGTTATCCAAAAGACATTATACACTCTTATAAATAGCTGTAACAGTAAATTAAAATGACAAAATCTGATTATAATGAGTTTGTGTCTCTAGAAAGCCTCCCAAAATGTCCTGATTGAGGAACTCATATACAATTGTACTGCAATCTAGAATAAAGGACGATGGTTGGCAACCACAGCAGAGAATTCTGAGCATCACTAAACTCAAGCTCTTAAAAGGCAGCCAAGCCTATGCTACTAATTGCTTTGGAAAAATAAAACGCACTCCATGACCACTGACACTGAAGTCACACGTGCCTTAGGTCCAAAGATTCTTGGGCCTTCCAGCTAAGACAGCCCTTGGGCAAAAGACAAGTTTGTATTGCACCTGGGCTCACATTTCCTGAAAGACAGTTTCTTTGTGCAGCTGAAACCTAAACCTCGTTGGGAAAACATTTCTGCCCATTACCAGCTTATCAGAGTCTATCAAGAATGAGATCACCCAGCATCTCCTCCTTGACTTGATTAAACTATTATTAAGTTCCCGAGAGACGGACAGTGGCCTGAGAGCCTCTGACCTTAAAGTAACTCTAAGAGCTATTTGTGGAAGATGAAGAAGGCCAGATTTTTCTGATCACTTTTCTATTTCTTGACCGCTGGCTTAAAAGGGGTACAGGTAAATGCTACTCAACCTAATTAGGACAAAAGGAAGGATTATTTCTTACTTGAGAAAAGCCCAATTATCAAATTATGGTATACTCTCTAATTATATATAATTTTACAGCAACTTCTTTAAAATCTGCATAAAGTCTTTTCTTAAATGACTTAATAAATAAAATACCAACTGAAAATCTTCCAGATATGATGAAAAGGCACATTCTCCTATCCATATTGTGTTTATGACAGGTCATGGATTCAGCATCCCCTAATTCATTCCAATTACTTTGTGACTATTCTCCCCCCAAAACAAGCACATTAAGAAAAGCAAACACAAGGGACAAACTGAAAGCTTGGGAACAGGAATTATAATACTTATTTATAATGAGCTTGGTAAGGGCTAAGTAAATGCCATCTCATAACAAGCTCATAGACTAACCCAAAGAACAGCCTTATGTAGAGGACCTGATGGGAGGTATTTTTTTATTGTCTTGGGGAAATTCACAAGACAGCCTTGAGTGTAGTAGTCAGACTGCTCTAAGTTCCATGAGGGCAGGAGTTCCTTGCCTTGCTCACACCAGGGTACTCCATCTCCCAACACAGGGCCTGCCACAGAGCAGGCATGCAAAACGTATTTGTGGACTGGATGCATGATTTAATTTTACTTTTGCTCTGCTAACTCTATTTAAGGTCTCATTTTCATTAAGAGACACACAAACATTTGTAGTTAATTCCCCTGAAGTTTTTAATGTGACATATACATTTAATTAGATGCATATTTAGAAAGCACTGAAAAATCTTCCAGTGACATCAATATGACATAACACTGCCCCCAACAGAGTCACTTATACTCAGCAAGAAAACTTTTTTTTGAAGAATGGTGTGTATGTGTGTGTGTATCTCATTATGAAGCCACAAAGTTGGATTCAGGTTGTCTTTGAATGGTTTCTTCAAAAGTATTTTCACATAAACTCTTTTAACACTTCATAAAAAAAAAAACAGCTTGTCTTAACATAACTGCTTGTCTTGTATAGAATATCCATGTCTTAGAACAAAATAAAACAAATAGACCCAATCCTTACTATCTGTCATCCAGATATCAACACCTTCTTCATTGAAGAAATTAGCAGGGAATACGCTCTCAGATTTTATTTTTCAATCCACAGACAACGAAATACTTGATTAGAGCAAGCAAGAGCCTGTGTTCCATAATTGTGTATGACAATACCTATGATTACTATGGAAATTTTCCTCATTAAGCCCATCTCCAAATTGTTTCCCCAAGTCCAGGGTGCTCTCTTAGAAAAAGGCAGTATCTTTCCACAAAGTGAGTCACTGAAGAACATTGCATTCTGAGCAGGATCCCAGTTACTCCAGCATCTGATTAATGTCTGTCCAAACTCTGGACCAGTAACAAGACCCTCTGTAACTCAGCTAACCACCTAACAACCCACATCATTAGGGCCCATTATCTTTTACAATGTTGATTTTTGGTATCCAAGGGCTGTGGTTCAGACAGACTATTTAAAGGCATTAAAATAACAACAGTCTTGCCAGCTGTGGGCAATGCCACCAAAACTACCATCAGGTCACAAGGCCAGATGCAAAAGATGCCAAGAACAAGACTAAGGCAGAGGGAACACTCACTTAAGAAAACAAATCCATTTGCGTTCCCAAAGGAGAGCACTGGGCAGCAAATCCAATGGGTGTGGAGAATCAATAGCTGGTAATATAGATGGTGGTACCTCAAGTTGCTTGCCTAATTCTGTTTAGTTGTCCCTTAAACTTTATCTGCTTTCTTGTCAAATTTTATCTTGGTCAAGGTTTAAAACTTTTAAATATTGGATAAATTTTATCTCCTTTATTCTGGGCCTGAGACTCAAGTCTACAAAAAAATCACATATGTAGCTTCGTATAGCAACTGCCATTCACTGGTCTTTTTTCAAGTTAACCTGTGACTATAAGCTCATTATGAAATAGGTACCATTTTTGAGCACTCTCTACTTGTCAGGCACCGTTAAGGATTCTGCCTGTATTATTTAATCTTGTAACAGTAATTTCTGTTCTACAAATGGGGAGAAGGATCGAGGAATGCTAAATAACTTTCTCAAAGCCACACAACCAGAAAAGGGCAGAGCCAGGGTTTGAACCCAGGTCTTGCTGACACCAGGATTCAGCTTCTAACCCATTCAACTACACTGCCTCCAAAGCTTTTGGGTCTTAGAATTTACACCAGACATTCTCAACCAGTAGTTCCCAATTTTTCCAAGGATAAAGACACCTTTCCAATAATAAAACAGCATTTCATAAGTTAGTGTAGAATGAAGAGCTTAGCATAGAATCTGACACATACTAAGCACCCAAGAAATGTTAGGTGTGGTATCATCATTAGCATTATTATGAAGGACCTCAAGATACTAACTGCACTTTTAGGATACACTGATGACGCTAATGAGTAAATTAATTTCATATCCATTATAACAGCATCTACATTCATTTGGGAAAAAAAGTACTATATACACTATTGTATATATAATTTCATCCCCAAAATATATGATATAATTTTCTGAGTACAAAAAAAATACCCATAGCACATACATATAGGCAGACCTTGTAACACAAACACACACACCCCCAGATTCGGAACTCCTCTTAAGGTCCCAGCTTTTCACTGAGTGGCATTCCAGAATCCTCTAGCTGTCTTCTTCCTCCCTTTCATAAACAGTGTTATCAATAATACCCTACACCTCCAAAGGCACCCCAAATGGATTTTCACATCATTCATATCTTTACTTAATTTCACCACTTTTAACATGTCTAAGTCCTTGCCTAGGCTGGGATTTAAATAGATGCAACATAGCTAGATACGTCAGCCTATACCCAAATTATAATAATTTCTCCTATATACCAATAATAATTTAGTTAAATAACCAGAAGAACTAGATGGAGATAAGCAAAATGAAGGGTGACTTCAAGGAGAGAGGTAAAGCATTTAGAATATGAGAAACAGGAGATAGGAGAATTATCATCAGCTGCAGTTCTCTCTGCTATTAAAAAAAAACGCTCAAGATGTTTGGTGCAGACATCTCTATAGCAATAAAATGTCTATTTCATAGGGATTCAAGACTGGGATTATTTTCAATAACATTTTCCCCTGATTATAAAATTAATACATATTATTTTTGAAAATAGGAAAACTATAGAATAGTTCAAGAAAAAAAGTAACCACTATGCCCCTACCCACACATAACTATTAACAATATTCTGGATTTCCACCCAGTCTCTTATCTATGGGTTTTTTAATTTTTTCAACTATTTACAAATGTTTATATCTCTGTAGTTATTTATAAAATACAAATGGGATCATATGATATATTAAGCTTATATTCTGCCTTTTTCATTTATGTCCTGAGGTATTTCCCACTAACTATTTTTCAAAAATATTATATGTGGGCTTCCGTGGTGGCGCAGTGGTGGAGAGTCCGCCTGCCGATGCAGGGGACACGGGTTTGTGCCCCGGTCCGGGAAGATCCCACATGCCAAGGAGCGGCTGGGCCAGTGAGCCATGGCCGCTAAGCCTGCGCGTCCGGAGCCTGTGCTCCACAACGGGAGAGGCCACAACAGTGAGAGGCCTGCGTACCGCAAAAAAAAATATATTATATGTAATGGCATTAGAATATTCCATCTCATAGGCTTAAAGTATCTTAAAGATCACAATTACCTTTTTTTTACATCTTTATTGGAGTATAATTGCTTTACAATGGTGTGTTAGTTTCTGCTTTATAACAAAGTGAATCACTTATACATATACATATGTTCCCATATCTCTTACCTCTTGCATCTCCCTCCTTCCCACCCTCCCTATCCCACCCCCCTAGGTGGTCACAAAGCACCGAGCTAATCTCCCTATGCTATGCGGCTGCTTCCCACTGGCTATCTATTTTAGGTTTGGTAATGTATGTATGTCCATGCCACTCTCTCGCTTTGTCACAGCTTACCCTTCCCCCTCCCCATATCCTCAAGTCCATTCTCTAGTAGAACACAGGGTTGGGAGAAGGTAAATTTTCTCAGGAAAAAAAAGCTTTTAAAAATGATTTTTATGGGGCTTCCCTGGTGGCGCAGTGGTTGAGAGTCCGCCTGCCGATGCAGAGGACATGGGTTCGTGCCCTGGTCCGGGAGGATTCCACATGCCGTGGAGCAGCTGGGCCCGTGAGCCATGGCCGCTGAGCCTGCGCCTCCGGAGCGTATGCTCCGCAGCGGGAGAGGCCACAACAGTGAGAGGCCCGCGTACAGGAAAGGAAAAAAAAAAGGTTTTTATGGTGTTCAGTTACTTGGTAAACAGCAAACAAAAGGACACATCCCAGTGTAGACACCATGAGATTAAGGACATATCTATCTTGTCCATGCCATGATATCTTCAGGACCAAGAAGATTCCCTGGCACAATATTTATTTAAAGGGAGGAAGAAGAACGGGTGGTTAGGCATTAGAGTTTGGAGGATATACTTAGAGAGTTGTACACTTGGGGTTTCTAGAAAACTCAGTTCCTCAATGGCTGTGAGCCTCCTCTAGATTAAATGGAGATCAAGAAGTGAAAGGCTGGCACACATAACAATGTTTTACTGTTCATAGATGGCATTTTTACTAAGTGTAAACTGCTTCCACTTTTGCAGCATGCAAACTAGCTGGCAACAGTGCAAAGTCAATTGTGGTAATTTGATCCCCAAAATGCATAACGGTTTATCAGATCCAGACAATGTGGGAATAAACTGACGCATCTTCAAGCAGATTTTCCAATCAATTACTTCTGGGACATCTGCTTCTACATCTGCTTGGGCAGGGTAGAATTTCCATGATTCAGCCTATCAAATCATAAAGATACCAGAGGGATCACCACAAATATATCACTAATTGTTGCCAGGAATACTACGTTTGTCCTTAGTATTCCAAAATTCATAAAGATGGTAATTCCAAAATTCATAAAGAGATTCTGAACAAATATTTTAAAAATAAGACTGTTGGCCACAAGTTAATTCTAGCAAGTTCTGCTTGAGTCAACAGGTCAGAAATTCAATACACCTGCTGTTTTACCTATACTTTCTTAAATTCTAGTTTTAAAGCAGTGTTTTACTATATGATATCATTTTGCAGATGTAATGGCAAACAGTGCTAAGTAAGATATTATAAATCCCTAACGATCGAGTCGCTAACAAGAAAGATCAACAGGTGAGGAAGGTGGAAATTTGTGCTGTTCTTCACACTTAAAATCTTTCTTTGTCCTTAGGCTATGGTCAGGAGCTGGTAACTTTTCGGAAGTTGCCTCATTGGCAAAGAACACACTGGTGCCTCATTAGAAACAGGCAAATGGTAGCTTCTAAGCTCTCCAGCAGGAAAGAAAATACAGAGTGTAAAAAAGTATAGCTCAGCTAGTGATATGGGGTGGGGGACAGCTCTATAGTTAAGGGGCACATCCATTAGATAAAGCAAAGAACTCGGACACTGAAAAGAACACTGGGGCCCCTCTTCAGAAACTGAAGTTAAAACAACTTCAACTGACATTGCCAGAGGAACCAGGGGCTAGAATAGGCAGGCTAGGAAATTGTGGACAGCCACAGCCACTGGCCCCTTTAGGAACTCAGGCTCAGAAAATGGGGTGCATGGTGATGGAGCACAGCCCCAGAGTCCACAGAGCCCTTCACCCAGTTCCCACAGAGCAGCCAGGGTGTCAAACTTGAAGACTCCTCTCCCCTTCAAAGGCTCCCCACTACCCAACGGATCAAGTCCACGCATTCGAAGCTTTTTGCCACCATCCTTCACACCTCACCACTCTTCCTTCACACCACTCCCCTCCCTCTCTCACTAGCTTCAGAGCTCAGCTGATTTCAGCTTCTGGAGAACATCATTCGAGAATCTTCCCTGTCTTGAATCTTCTCCCCTGCTCTGCTTCCCTCCTATGCACTTCTCCCCTCTCTACCTGCTTCCAGTTTCTAATCAGGTCTCCAAGATGCCTTGCTTGGCCTCCCAGACTAAATTGTGGTCTCCTAGTATCAGTGCACTTCTCCTTGATTTCACTCCTCATCACGGAAATTTCCTATGAGGTGCCTTTAGACAAACTATAAGTTCCATGAGGATGTAGAACATTTTTGTCCATTCACCATTCTAATTTCTAGCAAAGCATGCAGCACATAACCAGTGCTCAGTAAATATTCATTTAAAAGTGGACAGATGAACTATGTTGTTCCTCTTTCAAAGGGACTCACAAGGACGACCACGGTCTTGCCTGGTGAAGTTAGCCCCGAAGTCCTCTCAAAAGTAGACACGAGGGCTTCCCTGGTGGTGCAGCGGTTGAAAGTCCGCCTGCCGATGCAGGGGACACGGGTTCATGCCCCGGTCCGGGAGGATCCCACATGCCGTGGAGCGGCTGGGCCCGTGAGCCATGGCCACTGAGCCTGCGCATCCGGAGCCTGTGCTCCGCAATGGGAGAGGCCACAGCAGTGAGCGGCCTGCGTACCGCAAAAAAAAAAAAAAAAAAACAAAAGTAGACAAGAAACAAGGGTCTACCTGGGGGCCAGCTCAACTTGGCTGCTCACTCTTACCATAGTGAGTGAGCAGTTTCAATAAGTCCTAGTATCATCCTCCTCATTATTAACCTATAAACAAGCACCGGTTCCAAGCTTCAGAGAATTCTCAAATGAGTTAACCATGAAAAACACAGTTGAAATTTCCATGAAGTCATGGCATTAAGTTCATTCAGACAAAAGGGTGCTGCTCTGTGGAATTGAGGGGCAGCCTATTTCCCTTCTTACTTCATCCTTGACAACATAGTACAGTATAAAAGCATATACTTTAAACACAAACAAATCCCAAGCACAAACTTTAAGGGCACTTTTACGATCAACAGATATTTTCCTAATATCATCAATGGTACATATGTAAACACATACTCTAGTAAACTAAACTGCAAGTGAAGTTCCTGATCTAATTTCTTTCTCCTAATTAACTGACAATAGTTTTCTTTTGTGCAAAAGTGAGCTACCTGGGGGCTGATAAATCAGACACTTGAGAAGTTGGCAAGGGATTCTAGTCAGTTGCCATGGAGATGTGCATTTCTGATGTTTCCTTTAATAAAAGTTATTATCTACAGGAAAATAATTTGTTGAACCTATCTAATTGAAAAGAAGGAAACATGCCCCAAATGGCTTTCATATTTATGACTCAAAATCTGTTTTTAAGCCCAGAGAATGCATATATAATACAGCTAAGCTGTTTCTACATAATTTAATTACTGGCCTGACAGCATATTCTTGAGGGAATCCATATAGGTGTGCTTTGTTCTAAATATTATGTTTTATGCTCTAAAATGAATAATGCATCCACACTGTAGGTGTGGGCTTCTACTTTGTGCTTAAGTTACACTATCAGGCATTCTTTAGGAAATTCCACAACTGAAGACTCAAAATTGAATTAAGCTAAGTAAACTGTCAAGGCCAGAAATCACCATTAAATGAAGAAATCTTGGATAAACCTCTGTGCCTTTTCAGTAAATGCTATTTTGTTTATGTCTCATCTTTCAGATTTGCATGTTATAAAAACCATAACATCAACATGAAAATTACTTGACCAACTGGAGTCATTCTTAATATTCAATTAACATTTAATGGAGGACACCTTATACCCGTATTTGAACATCTACAATACAACAAGAACTGATACATACTGATTCTTTAATCTTCATAGCAACCCTACAAATTAGATGTTCCTAGCTCCATTTTGTAGAAGTTGAAACCAAGAAACAAAAATCTTGGCCCGTGCATTCTTAACAGCGATGATATTGCCACCAACGGACAAAAATTGGTTATTAGGTGATGAGAAAAACTTAGATATTACAATGGTTGGTGGCCATCCAAAGGCCAACCCTACCCCCTGAAAATTTTATTCCCTAGTATTTAATTTCTCTCATTAGGGAGAATTAATTTAATTTTTCTTCCTAGGTGTGCAATGAAAAAAAACAAAAAAGTTTGAGAAATGCTGACCTAACCTCTACCAAGTGATGGATCCATTCATTTATTAAGTGATATTTGGGGACTGTCTATGAGCTAGGCACTGTGCAGGGGCTAAGTATACAGTGGTGAACAAAACAGACATGGACCCTGGAGTTCCCAAAGCTTACAGCCCTAAGGGGGATACAAATATAAACCAAATAGCCACACAACATACCATTCCAGACCACAAAGAGTGCTCTGACAGAAAAATATGCGAACATGACTGAAAGGTCAGAAACTGCCTCTTTACAGAAGTGGCTTTAGGCTGAAACCTGAAGGCCAAGAAAGCTCAACTGAGGCAAACAACAGTGAAAAACAGTGCTGGGTCTAGAGAACCAGACAGAAAGACTGTGATGCCTTGAAAACAAGGTGGTAAGAGAATTCCTGCTCCCTGATTTGAGAGACACTTTAATAGCTTAGTTTCAATTAGCCCACAGAGCGTGAGCACAAGGTTAAAATCACAGTTTTATGGCTAATAATCTTGGGCAGTTTATTTCATCTTGTTGAACCTCCATTTTGGCAAGTGAAAATAAAGATAACATTGTCCACACATGGCTGTTATGAGGATTTAAATGGAAATTATTTATGGCAAGTGCCTGGCACATGGAAAGAGCATAAAAGAGTTGGTTGTGGAAGGGCTTCCCTGGTGGCGCAGTGGTTGAGAGTCCGCCTGCCGATGCAGGGGACACGGGTTCGTACCCTGGTCTGGGAAGATCCCACATGCCGCGGAGCGGCTGGGCCGGTGAGCCATGGCCGCTGAGCCTGCGCGTCCGGAGCCTGTGCTCCACAACGGGAGAGGCCACAACAGTGAGAGGCCCGCGTACCGCAAATAAAAAAAAAAAAAAAAAGAATTGGTTGTGTATTATGATTGTTTATAATTATTATAATCAGAGTAACACAACAAACAAAAGTAGACTCCTCTGGATGACACAAAGAACAAAACAAAGTCTAGTCTTGATTTGGAGGTGCTAGTAATTGCCTACCTACTTATCCCCTGCAATACCTTCAACTGTAATTACAAAACTTTCTGCAGACAAGATTAGCTGCAGACACACATAGGGACTTTCCAAGCATGGTCATTTTCACATTTCAGCACTATCCCTAAGTTTTGCTACATCATGCTACTCTGCATTTAACATATTTTCTAACAGAGTAATCCCATGAAATGCTCTATGAAAAACAGGTTGCAAGGGCAAACGCAATGTAGGTCAACTGGGTTTTGCATGACAAGCCATAAATTGATGACTGAAGTAGAAATGTATTGAAAGGTTATGGGGCAGCTCACAGGATCACGGGGAGGGATGGAGAACCAGGCTGAGATGCCTTGCAGCTAGGATCACAACCCAAAGCACCACCATTGCATCTGACTTGGCTGTCCCAACCATCACCACACACTGACAGCTGCATGTTCCACTGGCTCCACTGCAATTGCCCGTAGACCCTGGGTGCTTCAGATTTTACCATTGCCACAAAAGTGTCACTACTTCCTGTTCAAATTCCAGAACAAATGCATGTGACTGGCTGAGTCAAGGTCACTTGCTTGAGGGATAGGTGCATGGAAACTTGAAAAGTAAGCATTTGGTATTTTCCACTTCTCTGGGGGAGTTAAATTCTGCTTCTTATCAAGACTCCTATGGTGGAGAAATCCCTCCACCAAATATGGAAACAATGTTATGAAACTGAGAGAAAAAAATGAATGTCCACTTTATGCATATGCTCTGAACAAATATCTGTCAGAGATATCCACTGAGGTAAGGAACTTCAAAAGTCCATAATTTAATTTGGCAATTTGGCATCTGTTACTAAGATTCTCTTTTTTTCTCTGCTTTGTGTCAAGCTAACATTAGGTACTGACTAAGCATTAGCAAGTTAAGTGCCAATAGCACAGAAGCCACCCACTTCTGCAAAACTAGAGAGTGAATTTAAACAATGTTATTCTGCCTGCTTTGGTTAAAGAAGTCAAGGGATGTCATTTCAGAGCCCAACAAAAGTTATCAGCTCATCGAAAAAACAACAGTAACTCTTGTTTTTTGAGCACCTACTATGCAGCACACCCTGGAGAAGATTAAGCGCTTTACATGGAGTTCTGGTTCAGCAGCTTTGCAACCTCCTACAGAAGAGAAAACCAAAGACCATACCTACAGGTTACAGCCTTGCCCAAAGCCACACTCAATTCCAAGGTATGCTACTGACATCCATGGAAATATCCCATCATGTTTGCACAAAACCTAAGAAGCATTTCAAAATTCCTGAAACAATCTACACAACAGTACAATGAGATGCCCTGGCATCTTCCGAGTAAAAAGTAAAAATCGAGGACACAAGAAGTTATGAAGAATCATGAAAGAAGTTTAGATAATTCACTCACTGGTGCAAGGAGAGATACCATTTTACTGTCATTCACTGTCCAGAGCATATTAAAATGTTTTTAGTAGTCAAAGACAGTGTTACTAACAACCCATCATGGAACTTGAAATGCTCAAAATTATTAGCATGAGCCCAAGTGGTGAGCCCAAATGAAAATACTCTGTGCTGAGAATGGCAGATAATACAAAAGGTATCGTAGGTTATTGGAAGGACATAGCAGTTTATGGTCATAGATTACAGCCTCTGTTTCCATATTTGTGAGAAATGTCTACAACGCATAGTCTGAACGCAGGGTCTTCAGTTCTCTTAGCTCTAACCATACTACTTTCCTCTTAGTTTCCTATACAAATAATTTCTCTCTTTCCCTGACTTTTTGCGGATGATGTCACTCTGCATGGAACACCAGAGGCACAAACACCACACCACCACCACCACCTGCTCCTTCCACCTGACTCCACTGGCCAACTGCAATTCCTCCCTCAATTCTCAGCTGCAACATCGCTTACTTGCGAAGCCCTTACCAGACCATTTAAAATAAGCTTAAGTGCCCTTGCATAACCCTCCCCACATGCTCTGTCCTTCCCCTTTCTGAACCATCACCACACTTTTAACTACTTACCCAGTTTTGGGCTCCCCCTAGAATGGAGGGTCAGAGGTCAGGCACCAACCTGATCTTCTTCAGCAACAAATTCTCTAACAATAAACTGCTCAACAAATGTTAAACAGATGAACAGATGAATGAATGAACGAACAAATGAACAAATAGCTGCTATAGCTCGAGGTAAAATACATCACAGTCATATTGTTTCTACGGCCTAAATAACCATACAAAAGCCCCATGGTTGTGACATGTCAAATGGGAAAAAAGGAGACCTATAGACAGACTCATTCAAGCCTGACCAAGCTTCAGGTTACACACAAAGCTTTCCTCCGTCTTGGGAACAACCAGTTCCCAGAACAAGTTGGCTTCTACTTGAAGCCATCATACTTCTCCTCTCCCTCATCTTCCCAGTGAAAAGCCACATCCCAGCTAGGGTGCCTTTTGCCATGCCAGCAATGAAGACACACACTGCCCCCCCCCACAGACCAAGCTCGGAATTTAATTCATTCCCTCCCAGATGCAAGGCAGTTGTCTATGTCGACAAATGGAGCTCTGTGGCATCTGAACTGTCCTCACCTCTTCACATTTCATTTTTCAAAGGAATCTTTGTGCCTAAAATGAACATCCTGGAAACCAGAAATAGAGAATCCAAGTAGGTCAGTATGAATGATCCCATTTGAGGAGATTCCTTTGCTGGGAGGGCAAGGCTTGTCAGCGTTGTGGTGGGACCCCTGTTAACCACTGTCCCCATTTCACATCACACCGACTGAATTATGCCTCTTAGATGGAAAAACATTCTCCCCAAAACCAAGATGGCACACAAACTGAAGGCAACATTTGCTAGAAAATGGTGACCATGTTTGTCAAATAGAGAGGGGACAAATTAATAGAGAACAACAAACTCAAGGGCTACCAAAGAAAAACAGCTGAAAAATGACAACCAACAGTTGACTTGGCAGGGTAACCACACTATTTCTGCTGATACTTTAGCCCTGCAATTTATGTAAATCTACCCTTTTTTTCAATCCGCTGCTTCTTGGCACCTGCACTTTAGCTACTGAAGCTCTGTTTGGCATCTCTCTGTAGTAACTAATCATGTCCCAGCCCTGGTGGTCAACCAGAGGGTAAATTTGTTATCAAAGGGTCCTCACTCCTCGAGAGACCATTTCTATGTTAAAATTTATTTGCAATGCTCCCTATCCACCAAATACAGTTTTAAAAACATTCTACAAAACATCATCTTTGAAAGTTGAAGCCTGCCAAAATACATGTTAATTCACCCACATGCTTCTGCATTCTATTTTTAGATAACTTTACATCAATACGAAAGATACATATAGCAACAAAGAAGAAGAATGAAAAGTGATATATAGATTTAAAGTTTTGTATGTTCCCTATATGTCAATTAGATTTACTAAATAATAATATTTTTAGAGTCAGATCAGCAAAAATGCACAGGTTTAGCACAGCCAAGGCTGACCACAGTATGGAAAAAAAAGCCCTCTCAAATCCTATTGGTGTCTAAATGAGCACAATTCATTTATAAGGTAATGTGGCAAAATCTTAATTGACTGGCCCACCAATCCTACTGCTAGGAATTTACCCAATGAATATATTTACACAAGAAACTTAGTGTTTATGTAAAAGGGTGTCTAAGGTAGCACTATTTATGATCAAAAAAAGTCCAAATGTAGAATAAGGAGGAAACAAAATAGATTTTTTTTTTTTTTTAAGAATCAGAAATTCTTAGAGCTACACCTTGGGTGAGGGGCAAGGAGTTTTTCATAGTTATAGGAACAGGGATGGTAACAGAAACAGAGCAGGAAAGGAGTGTCCTTGTTTATTATTACAAGGAAGTACTGCCACAGCTATTTATCCTTCTTCGTGGTGTTTGAGAAATTTAACTATAGAAATTTGAGCTACTTTGAAATTATTGTTGTAGTTGCAAGACAGAGACACTATGTAAAGCCTGAACTAAGTAGGCTTTCTTAAAAAGTAAACACACATGCACAGAGGTTTTTTTTTTTAATTGAGGCATAGTTTATATACAATATTATATAAGTTTCAGGTGTACAACATAGTGATTCATAATTTTTAAAGGTTATACTCCATTTAAAGTTATAAAACATTGGCTATTTTCCCTGTGCTGTACAATATATCCTTGTAGCTTATTTATTTTATATATCGTAGTTTGTACCTCTTAACCCCCTACCCTTGTCTTGCCCCTCTCCACTTCCTTCTCCCCACTGCTAAGCACTAGTTTGTTCTCTGTATCTGTAAATCTGTTTGTTATATTCACTAGTTTGTTTTATTTTTTAGATTCCACATATAAGTGGTAATATACAGTATTTGTCTTTCTCTGTTTGACTTATTTCACTAAGCATTATACCCTTCAAGCCCATCCATGTTGTTGAAAATGGCAAAATTTTCATTCTTTTGTATGGCTAAGTAGTATTCCATTGTGTGTGTGTGTGTGTGTGTGTGTGTGTGTGTCTATACACACACACATAAACATTGGAGTGCATGTATCTTTTCTCATTAGTGTTTTCCTTTTCTTTAGATATATACCCAGGATTGGAATTGCTGGATCATATGGTAGTTCTATTTTCAGTTTTTTTTTTAAGGTTTTTTTTTTTTGATGTGGACCATTTTTAATCTTTATTGAATTTGTTACAATATTGCTTTTGTTTTATGTTTTGGTTTTTTGGCCGCGAGGCATGTGGGATCTTAGCTCCCTGACCAGGGACCGAACCCACACCACCTGCATTGGAAGGCAAAGTCTTAACCACTAGACTGCCAGGGAAGTCCCCTATTTTTAGTTTTTTGAGGAATCACCATACTGTTTTCTACAGTGGTTGTACCGATTTACAATCCTACCAATAGTGTACAAGGGTTCCCTTTTCTGCACATCCTCACCAACATTTGTTATTTGTGGTCTTTTTGATGATAGCCATTGTGACAGGTGTGAGGTGATAGCTCATTGACACACACTGGTTTTAATATGCAAGTATACCCAAGGTTTACAAACCCTTTCTTACTCTACAAATACACATGTATTCTACATCCCAACAATTTGGAAGCCCTTCACACATCATTCTCTTCTACCTTTTACCCCATGGGAGACTCAGAGATACTAATAAAAATAAGAGAGACTTTGTACACCCACTATGAGCCAGGCACCTGCTAAGGGCTTTACATGGCCACCAACACAATGGCTGACAGCTCCCCACCCCTGCCAGAGAATTAACTCTCTCACTTGGCATATATTTCCTATTATCACCTCATTTCTTGGCCTCTGGTGGGAGGGAATCTGCACGCTTTCTTTTCACTTTTCCCAATCTGTCCCTTGTTTATCCTGTTAATCTCCCCGCAGGCAACTCCTTTCTCGCGAACACCAGCTCTTTTTCCATTCTTCCACCCTCACTTCAGCCTTCCATCCCCTACCTAGGTTCTTCAGCAAAACCTCCCTCTTAAGATTTGGTCCCCTCTTTCTGCATGCCCCCTCTTTTTTTCCCATTTGTTAACTGCTCCAAGAGGAGGTCCTGAAACTGTCAGCATACTTAGGACGGGGAAAAAAGTGTTATCTGACATCCAGAAGCTGGCCTGGCACTCACAGTGAGGTCGTGTTAATCTCCTGTTGGACACAAACCACCTCACAGAACACTGACTTCAGACAAGGTTACTCTGAGACCATGATAAAGTGAGACAAAACAAAACCACGTCACAATTTTGTCTAAGCACAGACGGTAATAAGGACACTGTGCCACCAACATAATACCAAACACCCCCTTGGTTATAACGAGCGACTGCTGCTTACTTACCAATGATGATTTTATCTTCCATCTAGTCTGCCCTTCCTATATATAAGATTTATTGAGCTACTCAGTCATAGAATTGTGCCCACTTTCTCACAGCCTCCAATCTAGAGCAAAACCTTCTTCCCTGAATCACTCAACCCAAGCCCAAATCCTATAATAGGTTTCTTCTAACACCCTATTACTGAGACTCCGCATTTTCCCATAATGCACGTTCTCTCTCACTGCAACAAGTAATAGATCCAAAATGGTCAACAAGTGTGCTCTTGCTGGTCACTGGCTGGATGGCACTGACACTAACATGAAAGGAAACAAAGTCTAGGTTCTGAAAGAAAATGGGATGTCATCTTACTGATGCTTCCAGCCCATCAACAGCCACTCACCCCCAACTCACAGGGCTCTGGCCAGAACTTCAGCTCCTCAGATCCAGCATTCTGCCGCCCCAAGCACTAGCACTTATGAAAAACGAGAACTATGCCTCATGCAATCTATCATTTTTCTATTTATTAAACTACTATTGCAACTGAGATGCTATTCTTCTGCTCCAAGATACATATTATCTACTTATAAAAAAATTCTGTGACCTACATTTTACTTATGATTTTTCCTATGAGCAACTGTCAAGTTAGAGAAAATACCTCCAGCCAATGTGCAAAGAAGACTTTTTCGGTTTTGTCTTGTTTTAAATTAATTCTCTGCAATTTCCCTGGGTCAGGAATCCTGTTTTGTTTACCATCATCTCCCCAGCACCTAGCACCATGTATAGAACATAATAGAGGCTCAACATATTTGCTAACATTTTGTAGTTGCATAAAATTTAAAGTACATGGAAACTGGTTATTTTTTAAAAAGACAGGAAAGAGATGTGAAAAGGCGAAAGTCTGCAGAGATGAGAAGATAGCTGGAAGCACTATGGGTATGTGAGAAGGGTCTCCAGCCCACTCCCAAGCTACTTTCCCAGCTGGTGGTCAGGGAGGAAGAGCATACAAACAATCCCATCTAGAATTCCTAGGCTCATAGGCTCTCTTATCCATCTCAACTCCTAACATCTTTTTGGTAACCTCCACGTACTTGTGGAGGACTCATCCAAACTCCCTGGCCGTTTGTTTTTGACTTCCTCACCTCCGATTATCTTTCAGTTTGCCTTGTTGCAACATGCTCACAATTACTCTCAAAACCTTGTCAACACCAAAAACTAACCCCTATTTATGCTAATATCCTACCCTTTAATTTCACCTTCCATCCTCCATCTTTCTTGCTTGACTACTTCCACCTCATCCTGCTCTCCAATGCATGGATCCCACTGCGTCATCATCAGCCCTCCCTGGTCATTTCCTCACTTGCCCTGCTTACATTCCAAGTTGCTCATCATAACTACTCCTTTCTTCTCAACCACAGCATTCACCCCATTCTTAATTTTATGTACATACATGGTGTGTTCCGATACAAGATGTATTTTCACGAAATCAATCAGCTCAGATGTGACTGGTGAACAGGTGAATGAATTCAGTATAATGTGGAAGCTGTGTTGGTTCATAAGCAATTTTTCTGAGGCAATGGGGAGTAAGAATACAGGAGTAGATTTACAACCTCCTACAGGAAATAAAGGAAGTAAGTGTCAGCTTGACTAAAGCCTTTTCAGCTCTATTTTTAAAAATTAAACAAAAACAAAAACAAAAACACCTCCTGCATGTTCTCCTCCCTCCCCAGAGTCACACCGCAGCCGTAACTGGCTCTCCGGTTGTAGCAAGTTGAACTTCCTCCTCTGCCCTCCTTAACAGAAGCCTCGCCAAAAAAATCTGAAACAGCCTCCAGCTGGACCTAGATGCCTGCTTGGGCTGTGTATGTTTTCCTGGTGGGGTGCGGAGGAGGGATGCCAATTATTGTTTTTGCCAGTGCTTTGGTTACAAATGTACATAGATATTGAACAGTCTGTACCAATCCTATTTTTCCCCTAAGTCCTAATACTTTTACTGCATGATTTTACAGAATGCCATTTTCAAGACTGCATGTATTTTATTTTAATACTTAAAAATATATGTAACAGGGCTTCCCTGGTGGCGCGGTGGTTGAGAGTCCACCTGCCGATGCAGGGGACGTGGGCTCGTGCCCCGGTCCGGGAGGATCCCACATGCCGCAGAGCGGCTGGGCCCATGAGCCATGGCCTCTGGGCCTGCACGTCCGGAGCCTGTGCTCCGCAACGGGAGAGGCCACAACAGTGGGAGGCCCGTGTACCGCTAAAAAAAAATATATATATATATATATATATATGTAACATATTTATTTAGAATATATTTATCAAGTGCCTACCATGTTCCAGGCATTGTTTCTGTTTATTGAAAATACAGTAGTGAACAAAACAGATCCAAAAAAGTCCCTGCCTTTCTTGAGCCTAACATACTAATAGATAGATACTTTTTAGTGGGACAACTGGTAGAGATGTTCTTGTGTTTATTTCTCACCAGTTCTCCCACTGCACTGTAAATTCCATGAGGCAAGGTCTGTCCTCTGTCCAGCCCCAAGCACAGTGTTGTACACACAAAAGGCGCTTCTACCATTCTTTAGACACTTGGAAGGCATGTTCAGCGAAGCTTCAAATTTTACAAGTAAAAAAGGTGGTTTCAGAGAAATGACAATAGCCTCCCAAGTCACAGTGTCTGTTGAGTATCAAGCTGAATAGAATTGGGGTCTCCAGGTTCCCCTCTAGGAATTTAAAGTACAAAGCAAACTGTAAGAACTAAGGGTACTTGAGTACAATACTTAAGTACAAAGTCTGAAGATTTTAGTCTTTGCTCAGAGAATCATCTAAGAAAAACCAAAAACAGTAACAACAAACTAAAACAATCAAGGAAGATGTGACAGTCCTTGCCAATTTTTCCAGAAGGTCCCTAGTTATAATGCTTATTAATAACTTAAGCAGAACACAGGACATTGACTGAGACATCTCCAATGATAAACAGAAAATGAGAATAAGCTCCATCGCTTTAAAATAGGAATTGAAAGGATGATAAAGACAATTTCAAACCCAGTAGTGGTTGAATAAGGCAAGTCAGCATCCATATAGCATTATAGTAAAGTGCTTTTAAAATTATCCAAATTATTATAGAGTAGTAGGATACTCCCTGGGGATCCTTGAATTCAAAGTCATTACGCAGGAAAAAGAAAGAACTTTATAAATTATGTATGCCAAAATTATGTATGTCAGAAAATATTACCTTCTTTATAGAACTAACTATAGTTAATATTTGTGTTTTTTAAGCATTTTACTGTTAAAGTAGGAAAAAAAGGTAAACTAAAGATTGTGTCATAAAAGTAAAATACTACTAATGGCAT
Source organism: Lagenorhynchus albirostris (assembly GCF_949774975.1). Lineage (NCBI taxonomy): Eukaryota > Metazoa > Chordata > Mammalia > Artiodactyla > Delphinidae > Lagenorhynchus > Lagenorhynchus albirostris. Next base: position 32,960,894 of record NC_083104.1, on the reverse strand, counting down.
TCAAATGCTCTTTGCCACTTCTCCCAGCATCTCCAGGATATGTGCCACCTCTTACATAGATTACTGTAATAATTCTTAGGCATATTTCACCCAAGTGATAATAACAAAATTAAGATAACAACAACATGTGTCCGGTGCTAAGGAAAGCACTATGACATGTGCTGTGTTTAACTTCTCTTAATCCTCACAATAACCCTAAGAAGTAGGAACTACTACTACTCTCATTTTAAAGCTGTAGAAACCGAAGCTTAAGCATATTTAAGTTACTTAGAATTCAAAGCAGGAAAGTGTGATTCCAGGGTTCATGTCTTTAACACTGTACTATATACCTATTTGCAGCTTCTACTCTAAATTCTAATTTAGCTCTCTAAAGCATAGTGCTTCAATACTTTGAATGACTCCTTCCATATGAAGAAAAAATTATTTTACTGAGCATTCAAAGCCCTTCCTGCCCTGACCCCAAATCTATCTTTCAAGGACTGTCTCTCACACTTCAATCACTGAACTGAGTATTTTTTTCCTTAATATATAAACAGATTTCCCAAACCCTTCATCTGTGTGCACACTCTTCTCTTAGGAATGTCCCACCAGTTCATCTCTTCCCATCAAAAACCAACCCATTGGGCTTCCCTGGTGGCGCGGTGGTTAAGAATCCGCCTGCCAATGCAGGGGAGACGGGTTCGAGCCCTGGTCCAGGAAGATCCCACAGGCCGCGGAGCAACTAAGCCTGTGCACTGCAACTACTGAGCCTGCACTCTACAGCCCGCAAGCCACAGCTACTGAGCCCACACGCCACAACTACTGAAGCCTGCACGCCTAGACCCCGTGCTCCAAAGCAAGAGAAGCGACTGCAATAAGAAGCCCATTGATACAACTAGAGAAAGCCTGCATGCAGCAACGAAGACCCAACGCAGCCAAAAATAAATTTTGACAATAAATAAATTAAACAAAAAAAAAACCCAACCCATTACCCAAGACCAAGCTCAAAAGCCACCACCTCTGTGGCATTCCTTCAACCAACTGTGCACATGCTATAGCATCTGATTGGCTGCCCTGTATTTGAACATTCCAGTCAAAACTCCACGAGAGTCCATGACGTAATTGTACATAATGCATTATAAAGTAAAGTGGTTGAACTTGAGGCAATTATGCAGAGGTTACAGTTATGACACATTTATTTGCATTAACATATTTCTGTCTTCTTTTGAGTCATAGAAAAATAGGTCAGGTCTGACAGGCTGAATTTTAACAGTCAATCACCACCATTAGCCATTCTCTTCAAGAACAATATTATTCAAATTGTCAACAGTGACTTTAATAAGACACATGGCCTAGTTACTATGCATCAGACCATCTCCCTCATTGAATGCTTAAATAAGAAAGGAAAAGCATTCTAAATAAATTCTCTCTTCAGTTGCCGCTAAAAATAGCTTTTGGCCACACAATATAAGCACTATACAATTTACATTAGAAAAAATTCTTTATAGAATATAAGATCTAGACATATTTCTTAATTGTAAGCCAAAACAATCCAAAATAAGAAACAAAAATCCCTTCTGAACTAGATACATGAGATTTAAAAGACTAGTTTTGCTACAGTCTCCCAAAGCAAGCAGGGTTCCTCTCAGAGGGCTTTCTTTTAACGATCTAGAATTTCTCTTTTTATCGTTCAGAAAACATCCTCCTATGCTCCAATGGCCTCCATTCCAGAGGAGCTATGTACAATTGTCGGCTCAGTTGATGCCTGGGACTTCATCCACGTGCACAATCCCGTTGGGGCACAAGCAGAGGTAACAAACTCAACCAGCAACTCAAAGAGAAAAGTGAAATGGCCAGGGCCATGATATGGCTCTGCCATCCTTCATCACATCACAAAGAGAACCCCTACCCATCAGCAGTGCTTGCAACCAACATTCACACTGGGGAACTTGAAAGCACGTGGAACAAGATGAGAAGGATGAGGAGGCATTTAGGATAAAATTTACCCTGCAGAATACAGTTGGAGTTTATCGATGAAATTGCCAAGATGGGAAAGGAACAAATACATCCTGACAACCTTGCTGCCTGTCAATGAGAGATACTTATCCAAAGACACACCATGGTAGTAAATGCTACTTCTCTGAAATGCAGTGTTAACAAGCCTTCCTTTGGTAGCAGTCTTGGGTTTGAAACCTGGCTTACCAGGTGTGAGGTCTTGGGAAACTTACTCTCCTTGACCTTCAATTCCCTCATCTATAAAATAAAAACACTACCTCTCCCAGCAGTCTGGGGATTGAGACAGCATTTAGAAAGCAGACAGCACGGTGCATACCACATAGTAAATGCCAGTAAGTTATGGTTCCTGCTATTATCATTTGATTTTTATTATCTGAAGGTATTAAAACAAAGACTATCTGTCTAAAACTGTGCTGCCAATACAACATTTGTTAACGATGGAAATGTTCTATAGCTGTGCTGTCCACTTTGGTAGTTACTAGCCACATGTGGCTCTGAGCACTAGAAATATGGCTAGTCCAATGGAGAAACTGAATTAATTTTACTTAACTTTAATTAATTTAAATATAAACAGTCCCATGTGGATAGTGTCTACTGTATTGAATAGCATGCGTTTAGAATAATTAAAATACCACTTTCATTTGAAGGGAAAATGACCTAGCCCAATGGCTCTAAAATTTCAACTGGTAGGCCACTATCAGCCGTCAAGTTTTCAACAGTCCATAGCAAAACAAACTAAAAAATTAAGTTTCATGAATTTTTCATAAAGCTAAATGCATTCCATTTAAAGGACTATTGCTCCTTCTGAGATTGGATGCTCACTGTAAATTTTTATGAAATTTAGCCATTCATTCAACAATTGTAAGTCCTTTCTATATGCCAGGCATTATTCTGGGGATACAGCGTAAATAAAACATTTTCCTCCTTCATTCTAGTGGAGGAAGACAAACACACACACAAACACACACACACACAGCGTACACACAGAAGTCTACAAAGAAAAATAAAGCACAAAAAGGTAATAGAGAGTAGAACAGGGGAAGGGAAAAGGTCAGGGAAGCCCTTTCTCATACTGTGGCACTTGAGGAAGTATCTAAAACAGGTGAAGGAGCTAGTCATGCACTGAAGAAAAAGCATTCCAGGCAAAAGACACAGTTAGTACAAAGGCCCAGAAGCAAAAACAAACTTGGTATATCCGAGAGAGTTTAGTATGGCTTAAGAGGGTAAGTTATAGAAAATGAGGTTAGGGTATTTATCAGAACCAGATTACATAGGACATGGTTGGACACTGTAAGGATTTTTTTTTTTAGAAAATTTTAATTTTGGAATAATTTTAGATTTGTAGAATAATGATAGTTCACAGAGCAGATCTCTCAGCCAGTTTCCCCAAATGTCAAACATCTCACACAACTGTGGTACACTTGTCAAAACAGAAAATAGCATTAGTACAATAGAATTAATTAAACCCCAGATTTTATTCATATTTCACCACTTCTCCCACTAATGTCTTTTTCTGTACCAGGATCCAATCCAGGACACCACACTACATTTAAACATGTCTCCTTAGTCCTTTCTGCTCTGTGACAGTTTCTCAGTCCTTCCTTGTTTGTCATGTCCTTGAAGTGTAAAGAACACTGACCAGGTATTTTGTAGATTATCCCTCAATATGGGTTTCTCTGATGTTTCCCTTGTGTTTAGTCTAGGGTTATGGGTTTGGGGAAGAATACCACAGAGATGAACTGCCCTTGTCATCATATCCTATCAGGTGATGATATGATAGCCACATGATTTATTACTGGTGAAGGAGTCTTGGCTTTTATTCTGAATGAGATGGGAGCCATGGGAGAGTTTTGAGCAAAGGACGGACATAGCCACACTTTTAAAAGGATCATTCTTGAGCTGTGTTGAGAAGAGTTCGTTAAGAGGCAATAAGCATGGAAAGCAATTAGGAGATTATTGAATGATTCAGGTGAGAGATGACTTTGGTGGCTTAGGCTAGGATTGTGGCAGCTGACGTGGTAAAAAGGGGTTGAGTTCTAAATATATACTGAAAGGAGAACCAACAAAATTTGCTCATGAATTGGATATGAGATGTGAGAGACAGGCCAAAAGATAATGAAAAGATTTCTGTCCTGAACATCAGATGGGAAACACTGAAAGAAGACCAAGGGAATGGGGGGAATTAAGAATCTAAGTTGGACTCACTGCATTTGCAATGCCTATGAGACATATAAGCAGAGAGGTGGAGTAGCGATTGAACAGATGATTCTAGAATTCAAAGGTGATGCTGAGGTCAAAGATATAAATTTGAGAACCATCAATAAACTGATGGTATCTAAAGCCATAAACTGGATGAGCTCACCCAGGGGCTGAGTGTTGAGAAAAGAGAAAAAGTCTGACATGAAAAATCACGAAGCTAGGGCTTCCCTGGTGGCGCAGTGGTTAAGAATCCGCCTGCCAATGCAGGGGACACGGGTTGGAGCCCTGGTCTGGGAAGATCCCACATGCTGCAGAGCAACTAAGCCTGTGTGCCACAACTACTGAGCCTGCGCTCTAGACCCTGCAAGCCACAACTACTGAGCCCACGTGCCACAATTACTGAAGTCTGCGCACCTAGAGCCCGTGCTTCCCAACAAGAGAAGACACCACAATGAGAAGCCCGCGCACCGCAACGAAGAGTAGCCCCTGCTCGCTGCAACTAGAGGGAGCCCGCGCACAGCAACGAAGACCCAACGCAGCCAAAACTAAAATAAATAAAAATAAAATAAAATTTTTAAATGACGAAGGTAGTTGATGATAGCCGTCTTTTTTTTTTCAATTTCCTAAATTGGAAAAATTAAAAGCTGGCAACTCTATAGCCATCTTCAAAGGTTTGGTGGTATACATATAAACAATTGTACATATATTTACTTATTTTACTGTATCTCATTTTTTTCACTCCAAAGTCCTGAGAGAGAACCATAAGTCTAAGTAATATCTCCAGCTCCCTTTGCTATCTTTAGTTTTTCAAAGGTTTTCCTGGAAGGCACTATTTTTTGTGGACTGGAAAATTACCGGATTTTACTTTGGAGAAAAGAGGAGGTATGGTTTTAAGGGCTTCAAGAGCATGGATCCTGTGGTAGGAGAGAGGCCCAGAGGGCAGCAATTACTTGGTGCTGTCCCCAGGCCCGGTGACACTGGTGAGGCGGTGTGTGGGGTAGTTAAGATCAGAGACTTTGGAAGGGGGCATGGGTATGCCCCAGCTTAGCCACTTATTAGCTACAGGACCTTGAATGAGTGGCTGCCCTCCCTGAGCCTCTGCTTGCTTCTCAGCATAACAGGGCTCTTCTTCTAACATACTGAAGCCCTAAGCACAGCACCATATCCAAGATTTTTGGCCAGCTGCAGTTTTGGTGCAATGCTGTCCAAGACAGAACAAAGATAAATCGTCCTATAAGCAAATCTCTTTCAATTAGGGAAGGAGGTGTGAGAGAAATAATGTCACAAGCAACCATTTTAAACTTTTTTTTTTTTTTTTTTTTTTTTGCGGTACGCGGGCCTCTCACTGTTGTGGCCTCTCCCATTGTGCAGCACAGGCTCCGGACGCGCAGGCTCAGTGGCCATGGCTCACAGGCCCAGCCACTCCATGGCATGTGGGATCTTCCCGGACCGGGACATGAACCCGTGTCCCCTGCATCGGCAGGCGGACTCTCAACCACTGTGCCACCAGGGAAGCCCCTATAACAATTTTTTAAATGCCTGTATCTACCAGCTGCCTTCCTAATGAAGCATAAATCTTTCAGATATAGCATTGAGGTTTGCAATTCCCAAATTCTAAATGAACGAATGAAATCTCAGGATGATGACTTTTTCAGAGGAAGTTCAGAAAAGGAGCTAAAGAGAAAACCAAGGTTTATTCCAGATCTTACATATCAAGTATAAGCATGAGGTGGGACAATTTCTAATATGTTTTTCCCTATCTTCTTAAGCAGTGATTATCAAGCTTCAGTGTGAATCAGAATCACCTGGAGAACTTGTTAAACTGTGGATTGCTAGGTCCAACCTCAGAGTTTGATTCAGTAGGTCTGGGAGGTCTGGGGTGGTCCCAGAAACTCTGAATTCCTAACAAGTTCTTAACTGATGCCAATGCTGCTTGTCTGAAGACCACTCTCTGATAACCACCGCTCTAAAGAATGTCCGTTATGTCAAAGCCATATCTGAGAAGATTTGTGTGGACACTAATCTCTTTTATTTACTTCCAGCAGGGCAATGACTGATGGCCAACGGTGCCTGAAAGATTTTACCATATGATTTGCAAATCCAGTCCTAGATATTTACTGTGTGAATCATTTTCCAACCATCCAGAACTTCCAGGAATTCATGGACACCAAACCACACACTTCTGAAAGCCTTCCCTAAAAGGCAAGCTTAAGAAAAGCCCAGAGGATATGAAGTAAAGACACTCAAAAATGAATTCAACAATTACTTCATAGCAACACTGTCAAACTTTGACATAACCAAAGGCCATATGAAATATACTAGAAATTGACTACAGCAAAACCTAAGACAGCCCAGCCGAAGTCCAGGAAAAAACATTTTAATAACTCTTACTACTTCTTTTAAAAACTATACCATGATTGAGGACTAGTAAGAAAAAGAGAGTTCAGTTAAAATTGCTCTACATTATTAAATACAAATAAAAATTCAGAATTATGCCATCTACTCCACAAGATTTACATTAATAATTTAATGAAGAAAATACTTAGTGAAAAGCATATTCTGGACAAGGCGCTGTTGGAATGAAATACACCCCCCTGCACTTATCCCCAGACTCAAGGATGTCCATGTCATGAGCTGATGAGTGTTACAACAGAAAAAAACATATATTTATACCATACTGAACACAGAGGTAAAACAGACCATTACACGGGGGAAATCAGTCCTGGACTTGTAAGAATGGAAGGGCATCCCAGGTGAGAACATGGAAAACACCAAGTTCTAGAAAGAGAGACAGCTCAGGGATTACCGGGGGAAGGCTGTAAAATGTGCCAAAAGTGGAAGATGCCCTTGGGAGTATAGCAATGGGTGAGGCTATTAAAGCGGGAGGGAGACCCCCAAAGGCAACCCATAAGAAAGAATGTGGCCTTTGCCACACATTTAACAAGCAGTAAATGAATAAAGTTTCACCCAATACAGGAAACAGAGCATCCCTGTCAGAACGCAGAATTTAGGCATAAATGTAGTAATAGTAATAGCAGATGTCAAGTATGAAAACTTTCTTGAGATTCATACAAAGTGATAGAAAAGGTAACCAACAGAAATCAAATCTTTGATTGCAAATATCCTTACTCTTTTCTCATAATCAGGCAGGATTGGGGGAATTGTCCCCAGTTGAGGCTCTATGCGCTGCCTTACAAAGGATTCAATACAGCACCCCCTATTGAAAATCACTGCCAGAAACCAGAAAACTGCTTAATATTCTCTAATATCAGTAGGAATGGCAATGAAAACTTAGAGGTTGAAGAAACTGCAGTTCAAGGGCAGGCAAACCTGGGTGTCAGGTTCCATGGTATGTGCCTTTGTTCCCACCTGTGTAGTCTGCTTGCACATGGTATGTCTTCAGAGGTAAGATCCAGGGATTCCATGACAGCAGGACAAAGGAGGCAGGTGTGGTGGAAAACATGAAGCCTGTTTACAGAGTCCAACATACAAAGCAACTGGACCTGTTTGAAATTATTTATCTACAAATTTTATTCTAGCAAGAAATGAACATAAAAGGGCCAAGGGAAAAAGAAAGTACATTCTAATGTGGTTCTCAAGGAGCCATCTTCACAGCTACCACGTGGTCCAGGCTACTGCTCTTGTTCACTTCGGGACTACAACAGTTTCCTAGTGCCCAGTGGGCTTGGGACAGTCTGCGTTAACATTGTCCAAGTAGTAAAGCACCTCCTCTCACTCTCAGAAATGTCCCGGTTTGGATGATGTATGGTCACTCTATTTCTCATTTATTCTCACCTAACTTCAATCCTTTTTCCACATCACAGGCAAAATGATACTTGCTACACTACTACAGTCCTTGATTCCTTCCCAGCTTAAAACCTTTCCTTTGATCCCACTATGTTGGCATCCAAGGCCTACACTGCTAGGCTCATTCCTGCACCTTTCCTTCTATCATCCCCAGAATTCTTCAGTTCCTCAAGGATGCTGGAGACTTCTGCCTTGGGCTCTCATACATGCTGTTCCTGCTACCAGGAATGCTCCCCCATCATCTCCCTTTCCCTGCTAATTCCCAGTCAGCATGTGGAGCTCAACCCAAAAATCACTTCCTCAGGAAAGCCCTCCCTGACCACCTTTTCAAACTATGCATTTTCCCTTCCCCTTATAACACCACATGTGCAACTAAATACTTGTGTGTGTAGTTGTTTAATATCTGTCTTCATAGTGCCTGAGGGCAGGAACTATGATGGGGTTTGCTCACCATTGAATCCCCAGTGCCTAGAATAATGTCCTCCTCATAGTAGGTGCTCAATTAATATTACTGAATAAATGAATTCACTTATCAGATCACGTCATAATTTTTGATGTGGAACATAATTTGTAAACAGACTTCATTTCATTCATTGGTGATGTAATTTCCTATTGCTGCTCTTACAAATTATTAAAAACTTAATGGCTTAAAATAGCACAAATCTTTTATCTTATAGTTCTAGAGACAGGAAGTCCAAAATGGATCTCACGAGTCACAATCAAGGTGTCAGCAGGACCATATTCCTTCTGAACACTCTAGGGGAGAATCCCTGCCTTTGTCTTTTCAAGCTTTTAGAGGCGTCCATGCATTCCTTGGCTCCTAGGCACATTCCATCTCCAAAGCCAGTAATGACATTACTCTAATATCTTCCTCTATCATCACATCTCCTTCTCTGACTCTCTCTTGCCTCTCTCTTTCACTTATAAGGATCTTTGTGATTATCTTAGGCTCACCTGGATAGTCCAGGATAATCACCCCAACTCAAGATCCTTAATTTAATCACATCTGCAAGATCCTTTTGCCATGTAAAGCAACATAGTCAACAGGTTTCAGGGATTAGGATGTCCACATATTTGGGGGGGCCATTCTGCCTACAATTGGTTTTAAATGTACTTATTTCCCTATAAGAATACTAACAACAATAACAGAAATGAGAATCTATTACAGTTCTATATCTTAGAGAATCACTATGAAAACTCATCTATAGACAAGGCAAAGAAGAGCAGCATGAAAATAATCACGATTCATTCTTTTCTTGGAATAATTTCTCATGACCAGCTCAGATGATTTGCTCAATTCAAAGCAACTGTGTTAATAGCCAAATGTGAAACGGGCTTTTTCATAAACTCAACTGGGTAACTGGAGGGCACAGAATTTAATTCAGTTAAACTTCGTAAGTTTTATACCAACACTCCAAAAATGTAATTCCATGAGATAGACTCTTACTAACATCAAAGGTCTTGATACACAGTTCTTAACAATTTATGGACCATAAACCTTGGAATTTACAGGATATTCAGACGGTTTAGAGTATTAAGACAAAATGGTTTCAGCTAGGATATAGACACCATGACAAGTAGTAGCAACAGCGTTTTCCTCTATTGTCTTGAAACAATTGATTCTTCCTGATCTCCTTTAGGGTTTACAGGGGGAACAACTGCCTTCACAAAGAGCCTCTCCTGTCCAGATTCCTTTGGTCTATACCACCTCTCCCCCTTCTCAGGGAACCAAGCATACTCAAGGCCACACACTGCATTCTTCTAAGATCTGGTCTCTTTCCTTAAACCCACCATATACCGAGTTATATCCAGAAGAGTTCCTCCCATCCAGGCATTTGCTTATCCATGAAGAAAAGCAAGCTGGATTTCATTCAAGAGCCATATTCCCTGACTCTTATCACTTACATTTGGCTTTTCCCCTGCTTTTAATTTATTTTCACCTTATGCATACACTAATCATTCAACAAATATTACTAAGTGCCTACTCAATAGCAAACTGAGTATTAAGTTGTAATAGTGAAAAAGACAGGCATGGCTTCTGTCCACATGGAGCTTACATTCTATTGGCGAGACAAATTAAACTAATAATTATACTAACGATTGTAATAGTGACACTTGCTATGGAAAAAATCACAGAAATCACAAAATGGCTACATGTGGGCAAAATCTGACCAAGAATTTCAGATAGCTGCTAACTTAAAAAATGATAATAAGGAAATTTCACAGTGAAATAAGCATTTTCTGTTACTCTGAAAAACTGGCTAGAACTGAGCAACAGCTGTCCTTTTTTGATATGGCACATGGTTTCTGGTTTTCCACAGTCCTCAGCACTCCCTTACGTCTCCCCGACACTGAGCCCAAGTTCTATCACCATCTGTCATCACATTTATGCTGCTATTTTTTCTACAGACCTGTGTTACTAGCCACGTGATTATCTAATTTTAAGTTTTAATTAATTAAAAGTTAAATAGTAACTAACCGTTTAGGTCCATAGTTACACTAGTCACATTAAGGGCTCAATAGCCACATGCTGCTAGTAGATACCATCATAAACCAGGCAGATATAGAACACTTCCATAATCACAGGAGGTTCTGCTATCAACAGTCCATTTCATTCTTTACATCACATACTTGGCTCCTATAGGCATACCAGTCTGCAAGTCCTACTATAAGACGATATGAAACCGTTTGAAAATGAGAACCAAAGTGAATCTGGGAATTCAAGGAAGACTCCCCTGTGGAAGTGACCACAAAGCTGGGATCTGAAAGACAAATGACGTTGCCAACTCACGTGCCAACATTAGTTGATTAAAGATACTTGGAGAGAAAGTGATCTAGGCAGAAAGAACAATGCATAAGGGAATATAAGGTGGGAATTTATCTTTATGGAAATCTTTCCTGATGATCTTGGCTCACTAAATGTCTCCTTACTAAAAAAAAAAAAATCCTTGGTTAGCACATATCCAAACAGTAAAGGGTTACATATAAATTCAGAGCTTCAGATAATAGTGCCATACTTTTTTTTTCAAGTATCCCTTGAGAAATGATCTCCATTTGAAGGGCACATACCCAGAAAATCAACTTTTCTTCCTCTCCATTTCAGGATGATAATTTCCAATTCTGAAACTATCAAGGCCCTAAATGTGAAGGCCATCTGCTGAGCAGACCGTTTCCCTGGGAACAGCAAATGTTCTTCTTGCGTGGATTCCACTGTAATATTTTTCCTTTCTAAAGGACAGTGACTTTGCTGTGGAGGAAGGCATCCTCAATTTTTTTTAGAACCTGCATCTTCCGGGAAAATGATGTGCTTTGTGAGTTGTTTCAGATCCCATGCTACGAAAAGCTAGGTTTTTGCTAACAGCTTCTCAAGTCCTAGGGTCTATTTATTACTTGAGGCATTTTTGGATCCTTGGTGGTAAGAATAGGGAAACAGGTCTGATCTTTCCATGAAAGGAGACCTTATTTTCTGGTTCCACGCAGCCAACCTCTACTAAGTGACAACCTTTCCAAAGCTTAATTAGTTCTGTTTAAGAACAGAGAGAAAAATTATAGATGACTAACTACTGCCCTAAAAGCCCAGGAATACAACAGACATGTAAACATGCTTAATCCCTCCAATCAATGCAAAAACAGACACATGTTACAGGTGCTAAATGAACAACCAACACACACGTTGGTAAAAACATCAAGGCAAGTCAACATATAAAGCCTACAGGAGAACCATCTCTCATACAGTTCTTCCACTGACCTCTCACAGGACATCCAAATGCAGTTTTTGAGGCAAAAACAAACCCAACTTGCTACTTCCCGGCCTAAGCCATTCTGCCCACTCCCAGATCCTTGAGACCAGCAAGATTTAAGATTTTATTCCCATCAGCAGACTCCCAAACCCACAAAATACCTGCCTGTACCTAAAGCTACATTTTATACTTCATTAACCTGGTATTTTTCCAGCGTCAGTGGGAATCTCCATCACACCACCAGATGACGGCATCACCCTTCCTGGACTCCACATGTGTTTATTGCAAGAAGAAATAAAAATCCTCCATACTCAAACCCTTCCAGTTGGCCTGTCTAATACTTGCTTGTACTTTCATCTTTACTGTGAAGCAACCTTGTTAAAAACTTTATTTTTCAGGTGCCACCATGGATAAATCAGTCTTTTGATCAGGGAGAAAGCATATGCGAAACTGGGAAAGGACACATTTTCCTTTTTCTGGGAAGGTTTTGAGGTTGTCAGTCACTGTAAAAATCTTTTCTTGGGAATGCTGTCCACATCTGCAAACTGTTCCTATAACATCTACGTAGAAATCGATTTAAGAATATAGCTTTGCTCTGTGATAAACAATCTTCCTCAGAAAACACCAACCCTGGCCTCCTCAGCTGAACTATAAAGTCACGTTTCTTTCTTTTTTCTATGACAGGACAGAAGTGATTCACACACCTGAATTCCCTAAAAAATGGAAAATTTCACAAAGGAGAGCATTTTGATCACTTTTCTTTCTTTTGAAGTCAGGATGTACACGTGAGTTTCAAGGGTTCCTTAGCACAAAGAAAACTTAGCAGGGGATAATGATAATGTGAATAATATATCATTTAAATCACTTCTGCCTTTGCATTTTTTCCTTTTTTTTCACTCTATCAGAAGCAAGCACGTGTGTAAATTCTAAAGTAGATGGCACAAATGTATAGTTTCTGAAGAACATATCATCATGCTTGCACCACTAGTTAGCTGTGTAATGTTATCCCAACCCTTGCCTTCTCTTAGACCTAGGCCAGAGGGGTCCTTCTCCTGGGCCACACACTATAGAGGATCCCACACAGGACAACTCTCAAAATGTAATTTTTTTCTTTTAAGTCTCATAAGAAAGTTTTGTATATTTTTTTATTTGGTGACTGCCTGAACCAACAAGAGGGACTTGTTAGCTGACTTTGGCCTGCAGACCAGAGGATGCTGAGCTGAAAGCCCATGGCAGGGTGAACCACAGCCTCTGCCACTGGGAACCAAGAACAAAATGGATGTCCAGATATACTGAATCCCCCAGATAACTCTGTTCTCTCCCTTCCCCTTGTTCAAAGGATGTGGTCTCAGAGGTACTCAGAACCCCCTAGAAATGGAGAATCAGACAAGTGGGGCCTGGAGGTAGAGAACAGGCCAACCCACCTCCTACCCTGTCCTGCTGCAGCAGATCCATGCTGCCACACAGGCTCACAGGCCACAGAGCTGGCCCCGGAAAGACTGAGGCTCCTGCAGTCTCCAGGCACTGGGCTGAAGCTCCCAGGAGAAAAGGCAGGCATAGCTTAATTAGACCTTTAGCATATTTAGCTATTTGGGTCTGTGGGGCTCCATTACCATTTTCCCTGGGTCCACTAATGGTAGGTAGGGCAGCCTGCCTCTGGCTCCTTGACTAAAAATAAGAGAATTCAATTAAACTGCTCTACAGTTTAGACCTGCTCTAAAAAGTCATTATATTTTTCACTTAAGTACTTTAAGGTAAAGCCAGGTAAAAACTGCAATTCAAGGTGTCAGAAATAAATAAGATTTATTTTTCCAGAGTTATTCCAAGAAGAAATCGTTGAATGAATTGCAGCTTCTGGCTTGCCCTTTCCTACCTCTCATGCCCTATAAAAAGAATGTCATTAAGTAAAACTACGGTTTGAAATGCTTTGGGTTACACACACACAAAAGTACCACAATTACCACACTGTAAAATTCTGCATGTGGTATAAGAATCACAGTTACTCTCTCTCTTTCTAATGATCAATTGCCAATTAACATTTAACCACCTTCCTGCACCGAAGACCTTTTCTAAAACACACAAGAGGAAAAAAACATGGACAGGTTATTTCAAGACTCAGCATTCAAATAATAAGTTTTGAGAGAACAAATAAATGAAAGCCATGTCAAAAGGAACCAAAGACTACAAACACTGAGAAGTGTTTACTATTTTTACTTAGGAGCAATGACTAAAAAATATTTAGAGATGTCAGCTGTGAAATACTAATCTGAATTTTAATTTTTCTGATTTGTTTATACTAATTACAAAGACAGATGTGCTTACTATGCACACTGCTTAGCCCATAAGCACTGTATGAGAAACAGTTTTCCCCTTCTTATCAGAGGCATAAATAATGTTTCTGTATTATGTCTTATTCCCATATATCATGGAACTGGTTGAAATGTATCTCTGGCTACTGTAAATCATAAATACAGTTAAGCAGAACCTCCTCCTTGAATGTAGAAAACAAGTACATAGCAATGAAATCTAGAGCTATACAGTATTTGAGTGTGAGTTCCTTCACAGTCCATTTTAATTGATTTATACAGACAGGAAAGAGGGGGAACATTAAACCTTTTACAAACCTTCCCAAGCTCTCCTAATTAGGCCAGTCCTGCCTAAAGAACTTCATAGTTTTAGAAAATCTGAGAGCAATGAAATAAAAAATGAGATAAATTAGGGAAAAACACACATATTCCAACACCTGTTCTCAAATTCTGTGCTTCTAACAAAGGGAAAGTTATAGGTAATAGGCACAGTTCTGTGACCAGGTTCCTTACTGGGCCACAGAAAGGTATTTCTGAAATTTTGATCCATATTTTACCTTTATGAAGGAAATCTGTGAAACAAGCCAAAATCATTAAAGAGCACAGAAAAAGCCATGCTTGACATGAGAGTTTATTTAACAGAACATTATCTGAGACATGTAAAGTAACCAATCTCTGTCAGGATTTAAGGTATCCGTTTAAAAAAAAGAAATAGGCATTTCCAATCTTTATTTAAAATGTTCTCAGAACCTTTGTGTCTAGTAGGCACCTGAGTAAATGTTAAAGTGAAAACTAAAATATCTAAAGGAAGTGACCCTGTTCTAGATTCTAAGCCATCATCGATTATCTGACACATCTTAATTTATACCTGCAAAGAAAGGAATATTTTGTAACACCATCAACTGGGAGCTGCATCCCAATTTCAGAGATACTAAAGTGTAAAAACAAGTCATTAAAACACAGAAAATACAACAAATCATTAAACTTGTAAAAACTATAATGAATTTGTCTATAATGATCACTTCGCAAATATTTGTAAAATATATGAAAACACAAACGACTTTACAATTTTGATAGGAAAGTGGAATGAAGAAAATTTCGATACGTGTTCACATAGACAAAAAGTCCCCCTTCATCAAGCCTCTCCCCTACGACTCTGGCTCAGCCTTCTCACCTACCTCAGAGTTCCTACAATGTTGGCAGTAAAAAGCACACTAGTTTTATATGCATACACATATCCATTTATATACACCCTCACCCACACTCTAGAGCAGGGGTCCACAAACTGTGGCACACAGGCTAAACCAGGCTGCCAGTTTTGTAAACAAAGTTTTATTTTAACAGTCATGCTCATTTGTTTACATATTATCTAAGGCTGCTGAGAACACCCTACAATGGCAGAATTGAATAACTGCAAGAAACTGCAGAACTGAATAACTGCAAGAAACTGAAGGCTTTGCCCACAAAGCCTAAAATATTTATCATCTGATCCTTTAAAGAAGAAAAAGTTTGCTGAGCCCTGTGCTAGAGCATAAGGCCCTAGAGGGCAGGGGCCATATTTTGAACTGGTCTTATTCTCCCAGCAGCCTCTGGCACCAATTAAAAAGCAGCTAATGTATGCTTATCAGTAGTAGATTTTAGAAATTTAAGAGTAGCATGCCTCTAAATCGAGCTGAAAGGTCTTCTGAAGACTAATTTCTATTTCTAGAGAAGCCCTTTGCCCTGCTTTTCATCCCTCCTTATACAAGTTAAGATTCAGTATATAAAATAGCCCCACACTAGCTGTATGATTGATACAGAGAGAAACTCTATTTATATCCCTGATTAAGTTGATTAAACAGGCACTTAGACGATCATCGATTGTCTTCCACAGCACAAACAATATATAATAAAGAAGCATTAACCACCTAACAGTAATACAAGGCATCAATCATTTCCCAGACATCTGTTAGTCATGCTCTCTGTGCTACTCTAGATAAGGAGCTACCGAATAGAATTAGACACAGCACCTACCCTCAAGGGGCTAACTACCTTCTTTGACTTACTCTCCCCTAGACTCATTTCCAAGTAAGCACATTGTGAACAGCATGATAGCAAACAGAACCTCAAGTTGATAACAAAGGGATGACCCCACTGAGTTATTTGATGAGGACATGGATGCTTACCGTGTTTAAAGGCCCTGTGGCAGAAAGAAAGATGTGCAGTCATGGCTCCTTACCTTGAGCTGTATACAAGGATATCGTTGTGACTAGATCTAACAAAAGGCAAACGGAAGAAAAATGCAGTCCTTCAGGCCCCTGAAGAGGGAGGAATTCATAGGACTGGAGGTTAAAGAAAAAATAAGCGAAGAAATAAGTGAAAGTCTTTCAGGTAGATTTTAACAGAGAAGATGAAGTTCAATAAGAAAACCTTCCAGAGTGAGGAAGGAATAAAGGCACAAAGATAGGGAGACACAGTGTCTTGTACATCTGTACATGCTCTACAAGGAGAGATATTATGCATTCTCCAAATGTTTACTGAGTGCCTATTCTGTGCCAGGTGATATATCTAGGAGCAAGACAAGTTCTCTTTAGAGGCACAAAAACTGCCTCTAAAGTTGACTTCATATTATCATCACTCTTGTGTAAAGAGGGCACAGTGTAGGTGAGGAATACAGTGGGAGACAAGGCTCAACAGGTAGATTGGGGACCTAATTGTGACGTGCCTGGGAGGCCAGGCCGAAGAGGTTGGAGTCTATTCTCAAGAATATTTATAATATTTTTTAATA
This sequence comes from Lagenorhynchus albirostris, assembly GCF_949774975.1. NCBI lineage: Eukaryota > Metazoa > Chordata > Mammalia > Artiodactyla > Delphinidae > Lagenorhynchus > Lagenorhynchus albirostris. The sequence continues at coordinate 32,944,080 of NC_083104.1, read as the reverse complement.
TTTATATAATTAAATATATATACATATTTAATACATTTTAATACAAGTTCTGCTCACATTTTAGGGTACTGGCGATCACTCCTAACACTAATCTTTAAAACCAATTGTATTTATAGCAAAGTACAGAGCAAAATGTGAATTTAACTCTACTCATAAGAAAAGTACCACTACTCATTTTCGAATGTTTGAACTTGATCATTTTGAGATAAACAGAAGGGACCCAGTATAGATGTTAGTACAGCGGCCAACGTACTGCTGGCTATGGACTAGAGGTTATTTCCAAATGACCTTACATTAATACTCCACATAATTTGCCATCTCTGTATTCACGTGTGTGTGTTTCTCAACCTTGACACCATTGACAATTGAAGCCAAATAATTCTTTGTTATGGAGGGCTGTCCTGTGTACCACAGGATGTTTAGCAGCATCCCTGTCCTCTACCCACTAAACGACAGTAACACACCACACTGTGATAAACGAAACTGTCTCCAGTCATTGCCACATGTCCCCTGGGAGGTGGAATTATTCCCTGTTAATCATCACTGCTCTAAACTTAATAGTTCCATTTTATATTAATAGTAAAAGGTAACATATATTGAGGCTTACAACTGGCCAGTCACTATTTCAATCATGTTTATAAATTAACTCACTTAACCCCCATAATATCCCATTTTAAAGATGAGGAAATAATCAGAGAAAGTACATGTCCTCTCTAAGGCCACATTTCTACTAAGTGGTAGAATCATTTATTGAACCTGAGTTCACTGATGTCAGACCCTTGCCTCCTAACTACTATGCCACTTTGCCTTTCTGTAAATGGACAAAATTGACAGCAACAGACCAGGTACAATCTCTATCTTCCCTACTTTGTGATCCAGAGCCATCCAGGAGATCCAGCACACATTTAAGGATATATCTGCACGGCAGATGCTCTTGCATCTTCCCAGGACTAAAATTCAACTACGGAACAACTGGTAGGACCCAGGCATGCACCAATCCCAGGGACACAGGTCATAAACAGCCCCTATGAGTATGACCACCTGATGCCTACAGGATGAATATGAGCTCTACCTTTTCCTCAACTGAAGTTTTGTTTTGCCCAAGCAAGCACTGCCTTAATCAAAAGCACACATTCATATGGCCCCTGCAAGGTGCAGAACACCAAAAACAGGCATGAGTACTTTAAAGAGAGATGAGATCCTTGCTTTTAAGAAATCTGAAATCTCATGGATAAGGCAAAGCACCCAGCTACAAAATGGTGTTAAGAAGACTTACAGCACATCAGACAATAATAACTATTTCACCTAAAAGTAAGGAGAACCCAAGTTGACTACATCACAAAATTAGAATTGTAGAATATTTTTCTTGGAAACAATTTTTTGAAAGTAATCAATCAGGTTAATAAAATGTTGTGGACTAACAGTACTTGAGAATTTTATTAATAGACATTAAAATGACCTGAAATTCACCTATCAATTTGTTTATAATGAATAAAGTTTTCTATTATTCTTGAAAGCTGTTTGTGCTCTTTAATAGGATAAATGTTTCCTTTATGCTCCAGTTAATCTATTAATTTGCTTAGCAAATCCTCTGCAAAGGCAAACTTTTGCCCAGCCCATACAAACTGATGCAAATTTTAACTGAATTAATTAAACTTTTACTTGAGAAATAACTGACCTCACAACTATTAAAACTGACCGCGGGGGCTTCCATGGTGGCACAGTGGTTAAGAATCCACCTGCCAATGCAGGGGACATGGGTTCAAGCTCTGGTCCGGGAAGATCCCACATGCCATGGGGCAACTAAGCCTGTGCACCACAACTACTGAGCCTGTGCTCTAGAGCCTGCGAGCCACAACTACTGAAGCCCACATGCCTAGAACCCCTCCTCTGCAACAAGAGAAGCCACCGGAATGAGAAGCCCATGCACTGCAACGAAGAGTAGCCTCCCGCTCACAACAACTAGAGAAAGCCCACGCACAGCAACAAAGACCCAACGCAGCCAAAAATAAATAAATAAATTTATTTATTTATTTAAAAAAAAAAACTGACCAGGAATAAAGGGCAGAGGGGAGAGGAGTTCTCAGCCAGCCTTCTCTGCACAGTAGAATCACCTGGGCCTCCTTTCTAGTGATTCTAATTTAATTAATCAGATCTGGGGGTGGAACTTGCATGCATTTTTAAGCTTCCTAGATTGTTCTCATGAGCCCCAGGGGCGAGAAAAACTGAGTTAAAGGAATGTCAGTGCAAAGGGGGAATCAGAAAACACTGGGCACACCCACGCATGCTGTAGGCTCTTGCACCCCAGGGTCAATCAGTTGGTAGAAGTACCAACTCCTACTTCATGACCTTGAGCAGCTTATTTCCTCTCTCTGATCTTTGGCTTCTTCATCTGTAAAATGAAGATGTTCAGAGGAATAAATAATAAAACTCATGTAAAGAGCTTAGCACACTCCCTGCAAGTGCTCAGGATATTTTAGTAATTATTGCAGGCCTTCCAGAAGAGGTGACTTTTGAATTGAATCTTGGTCTCAATTGGTCTTGATGGTAAAAATAAATCTATGTGCCTCTGTCTGATAATGGTTTAATTCTTACAATGTCTTTAAAAAAAAAGAGAGAGAAAGATTCACAGAATTCAATGATATGCTGTATGGACTTCCTGTTTATAATTAACATGCAAGTTAAATATCAAACTTTGTGTTTGCCCCTTAGGTATCCAGTATCCAACAGATCTATTACTTTTTGCCACTTGAATCTTTGAGGTCCCTGATCTAATTCCAACAGCACTCCCATACTTTCCAACAATTACACAAACATTTGCACCACCCCCAACTGCTAAGACAAAAATCTGTTCGCATCTACATTCTTCCTTGCAATAACTAATCCTGCAAACACAATAAAGTTCCAGGTGGGGCTGAATTTTTTTACAGTATTAGTTATAACCCTCTAAAATAATTTATAATGGAAATTCTGAGATGTCCTTCACTATGGAGGATACTGGTCCTAGGCACTATGACAGAACATGTGTTCACAGGCGCACACAACTGTACGTATGCAATATGCATACACAGAAGAGGGTTCTGTTCACTTAAGTCAAATTTATTCAGAACAGTTTTATGTTATTTATTTTCATGAGTTTTAGACAAGATCCTTTTTAGCACATTACAGAGGCCTGGAGGGGCCTTCTGCATGAAAGACAAAGCCAAGCACTGTTAATGCAAAGTATAGTAACTCAGTGTTTTGAGAAACACGGCCAACATATTTGAATATGAAGCCATCAGGCCAAGAAATCTTGGTGTCTAAAGCTGAGAAAAAAATTGACAGTTAAGTTCTCATTATCAGGAAATTTCTTCCTACCTTGTGGCAACTTAGCACAGCCTGCCTCAACCTTACAAAGATTCATACACACATTCCACAAAACACTTAGGATGTGACTATTTCATATCATTCATGTGGTGGCAAAATGTAAGGCACGAGAGACCAAATCTTCAGTCTTTGCTGGGCCACTTACAGACTGTATGACATTAACTAAGTCACTTCACCTTTCTAACCCTCAATGTATTCTCTGAAAATGCCATAGAAATAGCACCTATCCCATTCAGGTTGCTGTGAAAATCAAATGAGATGATATGTGTAAAATGCTTGGCACAGTGCCTAGAACAATAAACACTCAATACATATTAACAATGATTATTATTATCTGCTTTATCTGATACTTCAGTTATAAACCACACTCACAAAATCCGCATCAAATTTCTCAAATAGTCTAACCAAATAAGAGCACAACACACAAACTATGCTAAAAATCTAAGGTCTGAAGATCAACTAAAACCTAGGGCCCATGCCGTGCTGAACATTACGATGGAAAAAGCTAAGAAAAAAATGCAAAATATGAAGCAAAAGACCTGATAGTCATGCTAAGAAAATCACAATTCAGACAACTTACCTAAAGGAAGTATGAGAATTTTAATGTCCCTGGGTGCTACTGGGGTTCAGAAAGAATCTTTTACTAGAATAATACCTAGGAGGCCTTACCAATATTTCACCTTCTAAAGATAGCACTGAAAGAGCAAGATGAGACTCCACTCAGAGTGTGGCTTCTCACTACCCCCTGCAAATATACACAGATTTCAGGTAATTGAGAGAGCTGTTCAGGAAGCCTCCTCATTATATTTTTAAAAGCTCCCTTTCCATCATTAAAAAGGTACACATTTCTAATAGGTAAACATCCTTCAGTTGAACAAACTCGAAGCATGACTATTCTTAAGTAAAGCTGACTTCATTTGCCAAAACTCCTGGGCACACTTAAACCAACGTGTGAAATTCCATGAACTCCAGGCAGGGGGTTGCAGGGGAGGGTGGCAGGGGGTTGCTGAAATGCTTAAGCTTACAACAGTGAGACCCAGTGAAAGACGGACTAACTGACGAACCCACAGACCAGCAAAATCTTAATGTCTAATAGCAAATTATTTTTAATACAGAGCCAATCACAAATTTACTAGATCATGAAGGAGACTTTCTTTAACAGAC